>NC_059080.1:65959481-66262511 GCF_020497125.1 Mauremys mutica | reverse complement strand
AAGGTGAGTATTATTATACAGTACTGATCACAGAGTGGATAGCTCTGCTGGGGGAGAGCTATAGGAAGCAGGAAACGTAAGTGTTAAAGTTTAATGAAAGGGTAACAAACAAGCTAGTTCACTGTTCATGAGTGCTGGCTCTGGGTGGAGTTATTCTGATGCTCAAGTTGATCTTTTATATACCCCTCTAGAGAGGGAGGGGAATATAGCAGCACAGACACTTTTTTTTTTTAAACGAGGAATGAGCCTATTGGGTAAATAGCAGATGGTTTATGTGTTCTGAGGGACCTTTTCACATTGTTCACACCTCTGGCAGACAGACAGCTTGCTGCAGCTCGAGTTTATAGGGATCCTGATTTGATGGAGTACTTGTAGTCCTCTCCCGGCTCCTTTCCCCGTAAGCAACAAAATGGTGGCATAAAAGAACAGGGAGACTGCTTCCATTATTATTACTATTGAATTGAATTGTGGTGGTGCCTCGAGGCCCCCATCAGAGATCAAGGTCCCATTGTGCTGGGCACTGTAGATGTGCATAACAAAAAGGCAGTCTCTGCCCCAAAGAGCTTACAATCTAAGTACACATTGAAAATGCTTTCCTGTGGAACTACGGATCTTTTCACCTTCCATCATTTTAATTTCCAATTCATTTTCTTCTGTTCACCACAAAAATCTGAGGAAAACTTCATAGACAAAAATATTTGGTTAAGCGAAAACAGTAAAAACATCTTATTAATTCTGTATATAATTTTAATGCAACTCTTGCAAAAGACATAAACCTTTTACAGCTTTTAAACGCTAGAGTCAACATACAGAAAATTAATGCTGGAGGGGTGTTTGTGGTTAAAATCAAATGTATTATTGCCAGTACTCACCGTTGGAGGGATCCTACCAGTAATTTTATTTGTGGAGCAAAGCATGTGGTGTGAGGTAGGAATGGTGGGGGCTGAGAGGAAAGAGTTTAATGACTCTTAAAGACTAAGTATACTTTATGAGAAAAAACACATTTTCCATTTATTTCAGAGTGATAAATTAAGGGAGGAAAGCCAAAGGAATGTGTCAACATTTTATTTAATAGAGATGTTTGATCCAGGTAATTAGGGCTGGATCCGTTAATATAAAGCATTGCTCTGCTGATCTTTACATTCCTTTTCTCTCTGGAAGGGGACAATATACATATGGTGATGGAAGTATCGCACACATTTTGCCGATTCAGCTGAGTTTTGACTAAGAACTCCAAAATTTGAATGCAAAGCCAGATTTCCTGCACCTGTAAAGCTAAACCAAACATTTCATGAGTCAACCTGCTTTGGGAAGAATGCCTGATTGCTATAGAGCTGGCAATATGGCTAGAATAAACTGTCTTTCAGTACTCTGCTTTTTCTGCTCTTAGATCACCAGGAACTTAGAAGTGCAGAAGTGTGTGAAAATGAAAAATAATTTCAAAACTAAGGAAATCAAATACTTATGAACCTCAGGAATTATTTTGTCACAGGTGGGTGTAGGTGGCAATGCCTAGTGGGTGAAGCATGAATATGGGGCTTGGAACCAGGGCAAAGGGTCAGAATCGGAAGTTGGAAACTAGACACAAGGGTCAAAGCTGGAGTCAGAAGCCAGGAACCAGGAGCAGGGTCCATTATAGCAGCCACATAGGAATCATCTACTTGCACAGACAACCTCCTGGAGGCCCATCCAGGCTTAAGCAGTGCACTTTGACCAATCAGAGATCCCAGAAGCACTGCCAATTAGGCCCTCTGTGCAGCACATCTTGTGGCTCTTGTGTTCACAAGGCTCACAGCCCACTGATTGCTGTTCTACCACAATTGTTGGACGTCAGGGTTGATGTCACAATTGCTCAGGGGCCCAGAGGCCCAGGTTCTAGACCTGAGGATCCTCATGAGTTTGAATTATGTTTGAGAATGGGACATAGGTATGGGTGGGATTTTATGTTATCCTTTTAATTGCATTTTATACAGGAACAGATACAATGTCTGAAACAGAAATTACTAATATATTTTCCAGAGATGTAACTAGGCATTTTAGCACCCAGAGAGAGCAAGCATATTTGCACCCCTTCTTTTGTTGTTGTTAATTTTCCATCCCATTTTTCTGCGCCCCTGGCTTTGCACCCTGGTCACCCTGCCCTGGGTATGAGTCTGATATTTTCTACTTCAGACCTGATCAATTTACTAATCCTGGGCCAGATCCTCAGGTTTCCCCCCCTGTCATTACTATGGCAAACTCTCACTGAAGTCAATAGGATTTTTCCTTATGAATTTGAGTGAGATTTTCAAAAGTACCCAACTTTGACCTGATTCTGTTTCCAGTGAAGTCAATAACACAACTCCTACTGACTTGGATGGGAGCAGAGTTAATCCATTGCTGAGCACTTTGGAAATTCCCACTCTTAATAGGAATTAAACCATTAGGCTTCTCTTAAACGGCTCTAAACACCTGTACAATTTATTAGCATGATATCCACTCTATAGGCTACTTTTTGAAAACCATCATTTATAATTCTATTATAGAACTTGAGAGAATTATGGGCCTGCTGTAGAATTCTCTAGGATGGCTCAAAAAAACCTCTAGAATCTATAACACATTATCATTTTTATTAGATTCTATAGGATATTTCCATAAATCATATGCTAAATGACAAGTAAATGTTTGTAAGCCATTCAGAACATAATGCTGCATGTTTTAGACAGCATTCAAACAGTACTTCAAACAGTAAATATAAAAGTTTTTTTAATGTGCATGGCTAAGTCAGACAAGATAAAAGAGAAAGAGTGACCTCTCCTGGCAACAGGAAAATCTGTTGCTGTTTTTTCACTAGAGGCAATAGTATGGGTTGTCCTTGAACAAGTTAAAGCTCAGACTTGAGCTTTGTTTGGCAATCCCATAAGAAAATCCTGTCTGCTTGCCTGGTTTTGGGACTCTAATAACGATGTTCAGGAAATGGAATTATAATATATTTTGTAAAGTTTAATTAGTGTAATTATTAATAAAAACAGATAAAACGCACAGAAGATGCTTTCTGCTGGGGTTTCTGTCATCATTCGGCCTAATTATTTTTGAAGTTTTGCCCATCAAATGATGAACATGCAGTTTGTGAAATGTCTGGAATAATTAGAATAAATGAGGCTGTAGTGTGAACCTCTGAGAAGCCTCCCATATCCATTAAGAGTTCTCCTCCTAATGTGCATGTATAAGTAGGACCCTACCAAATTCATGGCTGTGAAAAATGTATCACGGACTGTGAAATCTGGTCTTTTGTGTGCTTTTACCCTATACCATACAGATTTCACAGCAGACACCAGTGATTCTCAAACTGGGTGTCCCAATTCAAAAGTGAGTTGCAGGGTTATGGTAGGTGGGGTTGTGGAATTGCCACCCTTACTTCTGCACTGCTTTCAGACCTGGGTGGCCAGGGAGTGATGTCTGCTAGCCAGGTGTCCAGCTCTGCCAGCAGCAGTGCAGAAGTAAGGGTGGCAATTCCATACTGTGCCATCCTTATTTCTACGCTTCTGTTGACAGGCTCCCGGCCAGCAGCTGCTGCTCTCAGGCTGCCCAGCTCTGAAGGCAGCACGACCACCAGCAGCAGTGCAGAAGTTACGGTGCCAATACTGCGACCCCCCTACAATAACCTTGCAACCCCCCTCCCCACACACAACTTCGTTTTGGGTCAGGACCCCCACAGTTACAAAAATGTGAAATTTCAGATTTAAATACCTGAAATCATGAAATTTATGATTTTTAAAATCCTATGAGCACGAAATTGACCAAAATGGACCATGAGTTTGGTAAGGCCCTATGTATAAGATAGCAGGAGTAGAGAAATGTATTTTATGGAGGGTAAGGTGGCACTGCTGGGATCGGATAAACCTTGTAAAATGAAATCTAAGCATTTGGAAGTAGTAATACAGTGAAAAAATAATACTTTGCACTTTTATAGCAATTTATATCCTAGGATCTCAATTGAGCTCCTTGGTTTAAATTTGGGATTTAGTGGTAACACAATAATACATAATATGTGAACTATATATTTAAAAAGCTAATTTCTGTTACCATGTTCCATAGAAGCAGCATGAATTGACTTGTCTGCTAAGCTAAAGGAACGAGATGTTTTACCAAAACAGCGTAATAAGCAATTAAATACAGTGGCTACACACATATTGTGTACTGACCTGACCCTTTATTTCAGTCAAACAATTGTCCAGGCTTGTTGCTGTATCCTGGATTACAATTATGTTATTACTTCAGAATTACTTTACCATTGCCCAGAGTACTCTTCCATTTGCTCCATCCTTATATCCTGTCTAACCAATATCATGTATAATGTCCTTTCTTCCAAGTAGAAATTCTTTAAGGTCCATCTACATCATTTCTTAATTAGCTGAAGGTATCATTACAGTACTCCAATCCTTGTCCCCACGAGTGCACACATACACACGCAGGCACACAAGAGAGGCCAGGTTGAAGAATTGAACCCAAATTTCTTATGTGGTGCTCATATATTGATCTAGTACCGTGCCATCATGCAAAGGTTTTTTCTTCATGTATCTGAGAATTCAGGTTTAACAAGACATGGCCTGAATCATAAAGTTTCCATTCCAGCCAACACTTACGAGAAAGTTTCTCACCCCTGACTCCTGTGATAATAAAATAATGAAACATCTCTGGAAATAAACAAAAGCCATGAGAGTCACTGCTATCCAGACTATAGAATCACTTAATAATGGGGTAGAAGCTGTGGCATTCTAATTCAGGGACCTTCCTATCAAAAGACTCAAAGCTCTAGCAAAATATAGAGGAAGCTATTTCATTCACAACGCCAGTCAGCAAAATCTTTTTCTTTCATATATGCAGATACATCCCCAGAGATTACAAGGAAGACCTGACATTCTGATCTGTGAGGAACTATGATCATCTTTCAGTCTCTACACCACATTTTTACTCCCTATGAAGAGATTATCTTTATTAAACCCGCTGTGTTTTACAGAGGGTACCTTTCAAAACAACGCCCTGAGTTCTTGGCACTCCTCTAATCATCCTCTGGAGTTCAGGGAATAGTTCTCCTACCTATTACGAATTGGTCAGTGGGACCAGACAGCTGTCTTCCAATGCCACCTGTCTGACTGTTAATGAAATAGTAACAACCACCTTGAAAACCACCATGTTTAGAAATGCAAAAGAGTTCCTGGATCCTTTGCCAGAACTATCAGTATCAACCCAGAGATAATTGGGGCAAAGTCTCTTAGTGGTCAGAGGATTAAGACATAAAAGAAACTATCATTATTGATGGATAAGGAGTTGCAGCAGCTGGTAAAAGAACATGAGAGCAAGAAGCGAAACCAGGTCATAGAAAATTGCAGTGAACTTTAAAAATGCAATCAGAATGCTACCTTTAGAATTTCCCAGAAGTAAGTTCTCTCTTGAGAGAAAATATTACGTCTGAGGTGATCTTTACAATGAGCTAAATCTGATTCTTATGGGAAATACTTTTTATTTTCGGAGGGGGTGGGGAGATAAAACTCTCTATTAAAGAAAAAAAATCAAACTCTTCCTATTGGGGACATAAAATACAAGAGGGGGGAAATGTGTTATGTTACAAGAAGTCCTTACAACATTGTCCTGTCACATCATAAAATTCTGAGCTCAGGTCATAAATTGCCTAATTCAATCATTTTTTTAATTCTATTTGGAAAAACCTCATGTAGGTGTTCTTTTTATGACTGGAAAGGAGAGTGTGAAGACCTTGGAAGTGACACGTTCAAGCAGTGAACACCCTGGAGCCCTACCTCCTTCAGCCTACATCTAGTAAGTTGCTCATGTTCACTAAGCAGTTAGCAATGTATGTATGTGAGCACAGGGCTCTGAATATCTGTAAAATGGGCTAAGTCTAGAACATGTCACTTGAGTGTACAGCAAATGCCTGACACATAGTTACTTGACTGGGAGGCACTGTGGCCTCAATATTCCTGAGCCCAATTTAACAGCTGTAAATCCCCAGCTGAGGAATAACCCACATGTAAGGGCTTCTATGCCACTTGCAAGATCCCCCATTGCCAAGGGCTGGAGAAAGAGGCAGGACAGAAAGTGACAAGCAACTCAGCTGTTGCCTCACTGCCATGGTGCTCACAGGGGTGCAATCTGTCCCTTAGAAGTCATCAGTCCCCGCACGGGAGTTCTACACCAGCACAAGGATTATTCAGAGCAACTAGGGCACAGATACTATAATGGTGCTAATCTCTCCCAGTCCTCCCCAGTGGCATGGAGAAGGTGGGAGAAAGCTCTGTGCACTCTCTCTACCCTCCCCTTGCACTCTCACAGCAGGCCAGCCATGATCAGAACCTCACATTCTATCAAAACTTAGTATTAGTTACTGATATTACAGCTTGCTCTTTAAGTGCATGTTCCTGTACCCTGTGAAGTTAATGGCAAAGTTCACACTGATTTCAATGTACAGGATCAGGGTCTAACAGGGTATTACTACTCTCTGATGGATCCAAGAGTCTCTTCTGGTCCAAATCTTTGTACTTCAAACCTTTGTTCTCCCACTTGGTGTCAGATTGAGCCTTTCTGTTCATTCTAGTGGTGAAAGCATCTCATTCATGCCTAGAATTTCCCACTGCTTTGAGAGTCAAATCTTCTTATACCTGCAGCTGTAACCAGGGGCAGCCAGAGTATTTCCTGTTTCTTTCAAGTCCTAGCTCCTCCCAGGCTTCAAATAAGGATGTACATACACTCCACCCTAGAGCGGATTGACATGACAATTAGACACTTGTTAAAAATTATTCAAAAATTACATAAGCCACCCACCGTTGGTAGCCATTGGTCTAGAGTTACATTGCCGATATCACCAAGGCAATTTGGGTGGCTCAACTGTCAGAAAGAAAATTAATCAAACCAAAAACAATCCATCAAAAGCTAAACAAAATGAACAGACATGTGCCTTGAAGGCTGCCAATACAGGCTCTGCAGACTGCCATGAGCAGCAGGTTCTGTTGAGCCCAGCTGCAATTCCTGGAAAGTTAAATCCCACTAGGAATTGAGACGGCAAGCGTCCCAGCCAATCTTAATGGCCAGAACAGGAATAGGACAAGAAGCAGTCTCGGACAGCTGGGTCCCAGAGCTTCAGGGATGTCATCTAATTATTCTGTTAAAGTTAAACATGATAGTCTGGTAATATAGAGTATTATAGTATGTCTTCATGAAACTAAATACTTTGGGAGAGATTTTCAAAGGTACACATGGGAGTTAGGCCTTGACTCTCCTGGGTAGTTGCATACCTAATGATGTTCTGTATCTTTGAAACCCCGTCTCCCCCTTTGTTTATATAATACCAAGATGTTAATAAAAAGTAAATTATGTACATTACTCATTGTCCCACACCAAATAATTAAAATAGGTATTGAGTCAGGATGGAGAGCTTGTCTATAAAGCAACACTTGTTTGTAAATGGTGCCAAACAAAATGGTACTAAAGGTAAAGATGAAAAAAACAACAACCACCACCAAAAACCTTGTGCATGCTCCTTCTGGCTCCTTGGCATAGATCTTCCACAGTGGATCTCAAACTGCAACATGTGTACAATTAACAGGACAAAGGCTGCCATCAGGTGGCATGCCGGGTATGTCTACACTTTGAACTGGAAGTGTAATGTCCAGCTTAAGGAGATTTATCTTCACTAATTCTAATGGAGCTCGTGGGCTAAATAAAGAAGTATAATTGATGCAGCACATGTGGAAAGTGGGACTAGCCACCCTCAGTATGTACCCATCTGAGATGCTAGGTACATAGTACATTCTGCTGTGACCACACTGCTATTTTTAGTAGCATGAATGTCTCCTTGAGCTGCACCTTCCAACTCCGGTGTAGACATACCCATAGACGGGTTTAAAGTATAGTATATAAATAAGGCTTGCCTATATGGGACACCTAGGAAAGTTAATCCAAATGAATTTTTAATGTGGAATTGTTAAACCACATTATAACCTTCTGTGGATGCTCTGGGATGGTCTACCTGGCAAAGAAAAGCCCATGGCATCGAGTCCCGGAGCCCAGGTCAATTGACTTGGGTTCTTGGGGCTCGGTCTGCAGGACTAAAAACAGCAATGTAGACATTCCTGCACAGGCTGGAGCCCAGGTTCTGAAACCCAGTGGCGGGGGGGGTCTTGGAACCCTGCCCCAGCCCAAACAGGAATGTCTAGACTACTATTTTCAGCCCCTCAGTCTGAGCCAATAGACCTGGGATCTAAGACTCGGTGCTACAGGTTTTTCTTTGCAGGTTAGACATACCCACTCATAAGTCACCTTCATTTGGTTTAGCTTAATTCACTTCAAAAACAACAAAATTACAAAGTTGTCATGCAAAATACTTCTGAGATTTTGCTGTGGTATGCTAGGCTTTAAAGTTGGTGAACTACCATCATACACCAATGAAAATCCACCATTAATGAGTGGTTGTATGGAGATCTAAAAGAGTCCAACCAAGTTTAAGCAAGTCTAAGCAAGCATAAGGGTTTGGCTGGGGAAAACTGATCAGCTATTCCAAAGTAACTATTCCACTTTAGCAATTCCAGTATAATTCTGGAATAATTCAATTATATGGAAACTATTCCAGAATAAAAGTGATTTTATTCTGGAATAAAAACAGTTATACTAGCTCAGATCAATTATCCATCTAACCTAGTATCCTGTCTACTGACAGTGGCTAGTGCCAGATGCTTCAGAGGGAATGAACAGGCCAATTTCAAGTGATCCATTTCCTGCCGTCCAGTCCAAATTTCTGGCAGTTGGAGCTTTAGGGACACCCAGAGCACAGAGTTGCATCCCTGACTATCTTGGCTAATAGACATTGATGGACCTATTCTTCATGAACTTATTTAATTCCTTTTTGAACCCAATTAAACTTTTGCTCTTCACAACATCTCATGGCAGTGAGTTCCACAGGTTGACTGTGCATTGTGTGAAGTACTTGTTTGTTATAAAACTGCTGCCTGTTAATTTAACTGGGTAACCGTCTACTTCTTGTGTTATGTGAATATCACTTCCTTCCTCACTTCCTCCATACCATTCATTATTTTAATGATCTCTATCATATCCCCTATCCCTTAGCCGCCTCTTTTCTAAGCTGAAAAAAGCTGTCTTTTTTAATCTTTCCTCATATTGAAGGTGTTCTATGCCATTAATCATTTTGTTGCCTTTCTATGTACCTTTTCCAGGTCTAATATATCTTTTTTTGAGATGGGGCAACCAGAACGGAACATAGTAATCAAGGTGTGGCTGTACAATGGATCGATATAGTAGTATTATAATATTTTTTGTTTTATCATCTATCCCTTTCCCAATGGTTTCTAATATTGTTAGCTTTTTTTGACTGCTGCTGTACACTGAGCAGATGTTTTCAGAGAACTATCCATAACGGCACCACGATCTCTTTCTTGAGTGGTAACAACTAATTTATACCTCAGATTATTTTTTCCAGTGTGCATTACTTTGCACTTACCAACACTGAATTTAATTGGCCATTTTGTTGCCCAGTCACCCAATTTAATGAGATCCCTTAGCAACTTTTCACAGCCAGTTTTGGACTTAACTGTTTTGAGTAATTTGAGTAAAGCCTCCTACTTTTATCAAAACCACCTCATTGTTTCAGATCATTTTCAGATCATTTATGAATATGTTGAGCAGCACAGTTCCCAGTACAGATCTTGGGGGATGCCACTATTTACCTCTCTTCATTGTGAAAACTGACCATTTATTCCTCCCTTTGTTTCCTATCTTTTAACCAGTTGCTGATCCATGAGAGAAACTTTCCTCTTATCCCAGGACTGCTTACTTTGCTTTGGTGAGGGACCTTGTCAAAGGCTTTCTGAAAGTCCAAGTTCCCTACTTCATCTGGATCATCCTTATCCACAAGTTTTTTGACATCCTCAAAGAATTCTAATAGATTGGTGAGGCATGATTTGCCTTTACAAAAGCTGTGTTGACTCTTCCCCAACAAATTGTGTTAATCTATATGTCTGATAATTCTGTTCTTTATTATAGTTTCAACCAATTTGCCTGGTACTGAAGTTAGGCTTCCTAATCCTGTGTTTCCCAGGAATGCCTGTGGAGCCTTTTTTAAAAATAGATGTTACATTAGCTATCCTCCAGTCATCTGGTAGTGAGGCTGATTTAAAGCAATAAGCAGGGGTGGCTCTAGACATTTCGCCACCCCAAGCATGGCGGCATGCCGCGGGGGGCGCTCTGCTGGTCGCCGGGAGGGCGGCAGGCGGTTCCGGTGGACCTCCTGCAGGCATGCCTGCAGAGGATCCGCTGGTCCCGTGGCTTTGGTGGACCTCCCGCAGGCATGCCTGAGGGAGGTCCACCAGAGCCGCCTTCCGCCCTCCCGGCGACCGGCAGAGCGCCCCCCGCGGCATGCCGCCCCAAGCACGCGCTTGGCGTGCTGGGGCCTGGAGCCGCCCCTGGCAATAAGTTACATACCACAGTTAGTTGTTCTGAAATTTCATATTTGAATTCCTTCAGATCTCTTGGGTGAATGCCATCATGATCTAGTCCTGGTGACTTATTACTGTTTAATTTAGCAATTTGTTCCAAAACCTCCTCTACCAATGCTTCAATCTGGGACAGCTCCTCAGATTTGTCATCTAAAAAGAATGGGTCAGCTGTGGGAAATCTCCCTGACATCCTCTGCAGTGAAGACTGATGCAGAGGATTAGTTTAGCTTCTCTACAACAGCATTGTCTTCCTTGAATTCTCCTTTAGTGCTCCGCTTCCAAAGCAGAGTTATTCCAGAATTAAGTAATTTATTTCAGAATGGACTGTCCACGGGGGGGAATTATTCTAGAATAGCTACACTGGTTAGTTTCACTGTGTAAACAAGCCCAGGGAAATTGTCTAACTGGACGTGAGGGAGTTTAATTTATATGACCATCCATAACACCTGTTAATTTGGTTCCGTGTGGGCTTTGGAATCAGCTGCTTATTTAAAGTGGCTGCAAACTCTATCTAGCTTGCAGTGGATCGCCACTTCAGAGTTTGGCTGTGGCTTTAGTTACCTTTGTTCAGGGTAACAGAAACTGTACACAGAGAAAGAGAGATCAAGGATAGACTGCTTCAAACAATCTTCTTAAGTTTGCATAGAATTCCAAGCAAATATATTTTGTGTTCAGACTCAATGCACACCAAGTTTCCCAATAACTTCCTAAGAAGGTCTCATTTAATCAATAACAAGTCCCATTGAGCTAAAAAGGTCACAGTTTAGAGGGATTACATGACCTCGACGTTGTATAAAGCAGATGGCTCTGCTTTATGGTAATTAGTAAGCAGGAACTGTGGTATCTGGTTATATCTTCTGATTCTCTGTTTATATGAAGTTCTGTGAAACTGGAACCTCTTTGAAAGTCAAGCTGTGTGAAAACCATTTAAGACTATTTCATTTCAAATTATAGGCTTGATAAAGCCATTTTCATGCAAGAGTAGGATCAGTGCAGAGACTGTCAAACTTCTGAACACCCATAAGGTTGGCAGGTGGTCTGATCGTTTGAAAGGCTATCACTGTCCAAGGTAACCTTAACATGAGGAATGGGAATCTCACTTTAAAGGGAATTTAAACCTTAGCTACAAAGTTTAAGTAATTTGAGTGCTTTACCTGGGCCTGTCAAGAGATGGGGAGCATTGGTCTTAGCTTACTTTGTTCTGTGTAAAGTTAGTTATCCTTTATCCAAAGCAGAGGTGGAAAGCAACATTGTTGTACTCACTCAGGTTTCCCAGTCACTCACAAATATATAATTTTCCTACATGTATCAGGACAACAGGAATGGAAGAACTGGTTGGAGTAAAAAAGGAAGTGATTTAAACTTTCATTCAAAACTTTTACCAATCAGTTCTAGAAGATCAACCAAGTACATTTTTTTTTAAAAGTAGGAGTTTTATTTTTACACATCTCTGAACTCCCTAGTCTTGCCCCTTGTCAGAAGCACATAATAATTTGTGTTGTTCTTACCCCCAAGAGACTCTAATCAGATATTGGCCCCATTTTTCTAGATGTTATGCAAATATTCAGGAGTACATGGTTCTCTGCTCCAAAGAAGATCATGGTGCTAGTAATAAGATCACACAGTTACTTAGGCTCGCTGCTGCACAACGTGATGGGTTTGTATCATTTAAAAATTGTTTGTGTGGCTACATTTTAATATCAATACGTAAGTAGATATTAGCAATCGCACTGGCCCTCTACCAGGCCATTATCAGCTCATAATTTTCTGTAGCGATAATTGACCTAGTGTTCACACTGAAGCAATGACGTCCCAATGAAAAACTTTATCCCATTAACAATCTTATGAGATTTGTTGTGAAGTGCAAAGCACCCTCCAAAATTGAGGCTGCTCAGGTTCTCGCAATAGGAAATGCACAGCACCTTTCAAGATCAAGGCCAGTAGGAGAAAATTGGGCACTTACTCCCTTAGCTGATTTTGGAAATCCCAGCCTGAACTATCCAACCCCCAAATCTCTTCCAAATCACAGCCTGTCATTTGGTTCCACTGAAGTCAGTGGCCCAACTCCTATTGCCTTCACTAAGGCCAGGATGTCACACTTATCATTTAAACACATATCAGCATTTAAGACAAACTTAATTTAAATGATAAGTGTGACATCCTGACCTCAGTGAAGGCAATAGGAGTTTCAGACAAACGTGGAGAAGAAAGGCAAGAATGCAAGAAGAATGGCGGACATGTTGTGATCGGCGCAGTCTTAACGACAGCTGAAGACCGATCGATCCAGGTGATCCAAGTTGCTGCATCTGTTTTTTTGTCATATGGCCATAGCTATGAGGAGACCGTATTCTGCCTTATGCTGCTGCCTTTTTACACCATTATGTGAATGGTGCTTTATAAAGCAAAGATACTTACTATGAATATATAGCATCTACATATCAATAGCGGTAGTGACAATTTTTTCTTTAAATATGCAAAAAACTTTTAATCAAAAGTCACTTTACCTTAAAATACTTAGCAATAAAAAAGGGGACAACTAGAAAGTGGTACTAAAAATATGAAGGAATGAGTGCTTAAATCCTTTTATTATTAGGACAGAATAGCAGATGCCTGAAAACAAACACACTGTTTTCGGTATTGCACATCTTTTGCTCAGAAGCAGCATTCCAGTTATACTTTACACATGTGAAAAAAAAGGTCTTTACTATACTACACACACACACACACACACTCCTACCTCTCCACCCCTAACTGTTGTACATCTCTGGACATATCTATCCATGGAATAGCTAATAAACAATCAAAAGACATGTAAATATTTTAAAAACCAGGGCAGAATATTAAGCATCTGAAGTTTGCCCCCCCTAAATACAAAATATTATGTTATGTGCATGAGAAGACAAGTGTGTTGCCTCCCCTCCCCCCCCCTCCCCCGCCCCCTTAGAATTTTGAAAAACCTAGTGGTGTTGATAATAAAGGGGTATTCGGCTTCTGTTGTAGGAACCTGCTGTGCAGGAAACCTGAAAGTAAATGCCTTGTATTAAACAGGGCTGACCTTGAAGTCTCAAAGGTGATTTTCAGAAGCTTCCTCTTGGCATTCCTGATTTGCAGGAATGCTAACAGCATAGACATTTTCTTGCCTGTAGGAATGAAAGACCTGATTCTGATTCATCCACCTCACATACAGAGCTCCCATGCAGTTCAAAGTGGGTGTGGAAGGGCATTGAAGAGGGCTAATTAGTGGCATAATACTGGAAGATTGTGAAAATAACAAAAGGTAAATATTCTAGAGAGCTACCATTTTGCGGTAATAATTTGTCAAATTTTGCAGGATATTTTGCATTTTAAATATTGTGTCTGTGTCTATGTTTGGGCACAAAAGAAATATACAGAAAATTCTGGTAAATTCGGATTATTAATATCAACAAAAGCCGAAGCTCCAGATGCAAGTTATGATCTCAAAAGCTCTAAATTGCCTAAGACCTACCTGTCTGAGAGACTGATCAGCCATGGTGGAATCACTCCAGTCCTGAGCAGAGAGGTGGTTTAAAGCTAACTTAGCTCTCCCCACGCCCTCTCAGCTGCAGAGATGACAGAGTATGGAGGGAGCTAGAGTGGCTTTAAGATACCTCTGCTCTACCAATCCCCAGGACTCCGTTCGGCTTCACATAACTTAGAGCACTCTCAAAGCAGCTCCAAGTTGTGTTAGCTTGAAACATTCCTTTCAAGGGTCTGTTCCACCCAAGGCAACCTCCAGGCACAGCTTCTGAGTACTCTGGTCAGATTCTGCCATGGCATACCCTCAAGACATCCCTTATGCCAGGGGAATCCCCAGCTACCCACTTAGGATTAGACCCTTTGTAACTCCAGAGAGGTGTAAACAGGAAGTAGCCTGGTGCAAGATAAGATCCCATGACCCACTTGCGGTGATTGTGATTCGCACGGTTATAGCTGGATCCAGCTGTAGAACTCACTCAGACTGGTGGCAGGGTATAAAGGCTTATGCCCAAGGAATTCATCTGCCTTATATGGGTCCCATTACCATAGGATCTGAACACCTGATAACTAGAGTTGGGTGAAGAAAAGTAGTTCTGTTTTGTGGATGATTTTGATATTTTGACATTTGGTTTCAAGTCAGAGCAAACCCACCAAACTGTTGAAGCTCTTGGTGAAAGGGAATGGAGAACTAGCTTGAGGTAATCCACCTGGCATACCACCAGAGAGCCACAGACCCTGAAAGTCCTGAGATCTGACTGTCTGGATGTCCAGCTGGCAGGCTGCCCTGGGACCACCATGGACACTGGAAGCACTACAGCAGGGGTAGGCAACCTATGGCACGCGTGCCGAAGGCGGCACATGAGCTGATTTTCAATGGCACTCACACTGCCCGGGTCCTGGCCACTGGTCCGGGGGGCTCTGCGTTTTAATTTAATTTTAAATGAAACATCTTAAACATTTTATAAACCTTATTTACTTTACATACAACAATAGTTTAGTTATATATTATAGATTTATAGAAAGAGACCTAAAAACATTAAAATGTATTATTGGCAAAACCTTATATGAGAGTGAATAAATGAAGACCAGCACACCACTCCTGAAAGGTTGCCGACCCCTGTACTAGAGCTAGCAAGTTGCAAGAAACCAGGCAGGTTTCTGGAGGATCGTCATTGAAATCTAAGCCTCTCCAAGAAATGGTTCAATTTCAACAAATCAGGAAATTCTAGTGAGAAAATGTTTTGCTGCAATTTTTCTGACTAGCTCTATTCGCAATCCTTAATATACCTGTCAATGTAACACCCTTACACAGATAGGGACTGAAGGTCAAGAAAACTAGGTGACTTTGTGCCTTTGTTGCCCTCAAGACTGAGATATCACCTAAAATCACCACTGTGTGTGTAAAACGGAGCTAGTGTTCAGCGCCATTGCCCTGTACTCAGAGTGTCATGCAACTGAGCAATTCTCTCCTCATTTCCCTCAGCCCTGGTGGGCCAAACTCACCATGGCTGGTTCTGTGAGTGGTGCCATGCACAAGCATCCCAAAGCAGAACTGTCAATGAACATGTCTTGTTTAAACATTTAGGGGAGCAAGGGAAGGAAATTCTGAACCTTAAGTTTGTGCCTATACTGACAATGACACCTCCAAAAAATAACGAGGAGTCTGGTGGCACCTTAAAGACTAACAGATTTATTTGGGCATAAGCTTTCATGGGTAAAAAAGCCCACTTCTTCAGATGAATGAAGAAATGGGTTTTTTACCCACAAAAGCTTATGCCCAAATAAATCTGTTAGTCTTTAAGGTGCCACAGGACTCCTCGTTGTTTTTGTGGATACAGACTAACACGGCTACCCCTCTGATAAATGATACCTCTGTGTATTTTATCTGTAGCTGCTGCCACTGTGCATTTGAGGGGTTTCCCCCCTCCACACCCATGGAATGCCTGAGTCAGTTAAGGAGGAGAAAGAAGAGAACTCAGGATGACATGTTCAACAAGAACATTGGGCCATAAGCAGAGCTTCCGGCAGATGAATATTTCAGACTGCATAGAGAAGGAAAGCGCAGACAGGAGAAAACCCCAGGAGTCCCAGCAGGAAAAGGAGAGGGAGATGCACCAGGACATAATGGGGCTTCTCCAGCAGCAAACACAGCTGCTGCAGACTCTGGTGGACTTACTGGTTCAACAATCATGGGCTCATCTCCCTTTGAAGTCCAGGAGAAGTCTATTTTAGCACCTCTCCACACAGCCTGGACAAAATTCCACATGGCATCATGGGCCACACTGGGGGACAGTAAGGACAACCACAGCTTTACATACACTGACCTGTGAGAGCTATAGTTGCCATATGTGTAGCCAAAATGGACAGCCATGATCTATTCCCTTGCTAAGATCTCCATTAATTTATTATGTTTTTAATATATTTGCTTTAAAATTGTACAGGGTTTTTTGGTACACTGCTTTTGTTACTCGAAATTCTATTTTTAGGAAAATAATTCATCTTTATTAGTTCACAACATATGCAGAAGAATACCTAGCAGTACTGAAAGCACCCTGTAACTAGTTGTATAGTGTGACAGAACTCATAAGATCAGTGGCAGCATAATAATCATATACGTACAGCAAGCACCACACAATGAATATAGGTGCAATGACTGTGTTGAATTCATAGATGTACACCGAGCACCATACAATTTCTAACAGGCCTCAAATTGTAGGGCCAGGTAGATAGGGTGGCCATACTCCCAAGCCACCCAAGCTACTCACCCGAGCCCCCCACATGAAGCTGGCCTAAGCCACTCACCCAAGCCCTCCTCCCCGCATAGGGGGTAGGCAGGGCTTGGGCTAGCAGCAATGCACATACCAGATAGGGTGACCATATTTCCCAAAGGCTGAGACTGGCATCACTGCGTTGCCTGAGCCCTTCCTCCCCCCCCTCCTGCTGCATGAGGCTGTGGCTGGCGATGCTGCTTGCCGAAGTCCTGCCGGAGCCCTGTCTCCACACCTCTCCCCTGGTATGGGGCTGACATCACCACTTGCTCCCCTGTAAGTTTCTTTGCACCCCACTTTTTGACAAAAGTGGGCGTTTGTCCCATTTGCTCAAGTTGGCAAGAGCAAATTGGACAAATGCCCGCTTTTGCCAAAAAACAAAAACAAAAAAACAGGACGGCAGGGACAGGGCTTAAAAAAGGAATTGTCCTGGGCAAACTGGGATGTATGGTCATCCTACAAGTAAACCACAGTTCATTACAACGCATTACTGTGGGTCACTGTTGAAGTGCTCTTTCAAGACCTCCCTCAGCCATATATCTCTGTGTTGAGCTCTTCTAATAGTCCTTGTGTCTGGCTGTTCAAACTCAGCAGACAGCTGCTCCACCTTTGCAACTTTCCCCGCTTTGCCTCACAGATATTATTCAGGACACCACAGGCTGCTATAACCATTGCAATATTTTTCTCATGGAGATCCAATCTTATAAGTAAACAATGCCATTGTCCCTTCAGTCTACCAAAAGCACATTCAACTCCCTGCTGATTTGGTAGTTGAATTTTGCATTGGTCTGTTGAGGTGGCCAGTATACGAGTTCATCATGCAGGGAAGCAAAGGGTAGACTGGGTCCCCCAGGATCACAACTGGCATTTCAACATCTCCAGCGGTAATCCACCAGTTGGGGAAAGCAGTCCCTGCTTGCAGTTTCTGAACAGTCCTGTGTTCTTAAAGTTACAAGCGTCTTGCACCTTCCCTGACCAGCCAGCCCTGATGTCAGTGAAGTATCACTGGGGATGCATCAAGGTTTGCATAACCATAGAAAAGTAGCCCTTGTAGTTGATATACTCTAGGGCAAAGTGGGCTGGTGCAAAAATAGGAATGTGTGCGCTATCACTCCACTGCAGTTCAGGAACCTCATTGCTGCAAATCCATCCACTATGTCCTACACATTGCCAAGAGTCACAGGAGTCACAGGAGATGATTAATGGTCCCACATACTTGCATAGTAATCCCCTTACCCCCACACACATAGACAGTGGATTTTCCTACTCTAAAATGACTTCCCACTGACTGGTAGCAATCCGATGTTTTGCATTTCCACAGTGAGGTTGCCACTTCCCCCCTGTCAATACAGCTCACATGCTGGTGTCCTTGTGCTGGAGCACTGGGGGAGCTTGGCACACAGGTCCAGGAATGTGGTTTTACATATCCAAAAGCTCTGCAGCCACTGCTTATCTTCCCAAGTCTGTATTATGGTGCAATCCCACCAGTCAGTCTTTATTTCTTGGGCCCAGAAGTGGTGCTCCCCGCTTGCAGCTGCTCTGGGACTGCCACCAACAGCCTTGAATTTGTTCTCGCTATGTCCCACAGCAATCTGTCCTCCACAAAAGCATCATAAACTGCTGATGAGGTTCTTCTTGTAGCTCTGCAAATACCAGAAGATTGTGTGTCCTGTGCTTGCGATGCTCATGGCAATAGCGCAAAGCTGTTCAGGTTCCATGCTTCTGTCAGAGATAGTGGACAGTGAGGAGGGCCACCCAGCTTTGTGGGATTTAAAAAAAAGACATAAAAATTATGGGATATGGATGACATTATGGGATGGAGAAAGTTGCATGATGGGAAGCTCCCAGTAACTTCTTTGTGACTTGTTTCTGCTATACCACGCATTGCCAAAACTTCCCAAAAGGCAGCATGCAGGATGTTGGTGAGTTGCATACTGGGATACCTACCCATGGTACATCACACTGTGCTTTGACACAAACATTCCTGGTGAGTGCATGCAACGCTGATGCACGGAATCAAGTATGTACGTGCATTAGCGATATACTAACTGCGGTGGCTTTATGCCGATGTCACTTGCATCAGCCAAAGTTTGTAGTATAGACATTGCTTAAGTAGCACTTTCCAGTCCAGGCAGTTCCACTTATTTCAGTGGGCTAGATTGTGAGCCTCTTAGTCACACTGTAAAGCAGTTACTCAGGCCTTGCCTATACTAGAAAAGCTTTGTGGCATAGCTGTAAAAGCAACCCCTGCTAGTTTCAGGTGCAGTTTATACAAGCATAAAAATGCTTTTTCTGACACCAGGGATCGGCAACCTTTGCAATGCAGCTTGCCAGGGTAAGCACCCTGGCAGGGCAGGCTGGTTTGTTTACCTGCCGCGTCCGCAGGTTCGCTTGATCCCAGCTCCCACTGGCCGCGGTTCGCTGCTGCAGGTCAATGGGGGCTGTGGGAAGCAGCGCGGGCCAAGGGATGTGCTGGCCGCCCTGCCCGCAGCCCCCATTGGCCTGGAGTGGTGAACCGTGGCCAGTGGGAGCCACGAACGGCCGAACCTGTGGACATGGCAGGTAAACAAACTGGCCCGGTGTTTACCCTGGCAGGCCGCGTGCCAAAGGTTGCCGGTCCCTGGTTTACACCACTGCCCCAAGAGATACAAGCTATATTGGCAGAAGCACCTTTATGTCGGTGTAAGTGCATCTACACTAGGGCTCATGCTGGCATAATTATGTCATTAAAAATAAATCGCACCTCTAACCATCATAGCTATGCTGCGATAAGTTTTACACATAGACCAGGTCTAACACAAGAATGTAGTGAGACAACTCGGGTGAATAGCTGCTCTGCAACTTGAGTTAGGAGTCACAATCTGGCCCAACGAGACAATTTGAGGTGTAAGATCCTACTCAGCACAAGATTAGAATATGGGCCACTGAGTATGGATCTGGCTTTACAGCTGAGATTCAATGTCTTGGCTCAGTCTCATTGTCTTTAAAATGAGAGATGGCTTGAGCTACATTTTTATTTTATCTCAGCCATTTCCCAGAGTCTCATTTTAGTGGGTGAATGGAACTCATGTGTGCCTAGCTGCTCTTTTAACAAAGCAAACAAGATTGTACTAAGTCCTGGTACATTTTGTGCTGATGCATGAATTTTCTCTTTTTCTTTACCAACTTTAACATTCTTGATCAGTGAATTTGTATAAGACAATGCCAAGGAACCACACAGTGAGATTGGTTGTGCAAAATTCCCCAATTTAGGTTCCTAAATTTATACAAAATGAGGAAACATATCCAGCCTCACACAGCATCTCTTGTCACAATGGACGCAGTCATAAAAATGCATTGCCAAATAGAATAAGCTCTGAAGTAACTGCCAGGCAGATACTTTCCCCCTTATTGAGACACTCACATTTCTTTATACATTAAAATGCATTCTTGTGAGGAAAGAAGCCTGAGTTCATTATTCAAGTGATACTATGACCATGAGTCAATTCACCCTCAGCATGCTGCTTCCATGAACTCTCTCAAATGTCTAAGCAGTTAAAGATGGTCCAAATCAATTTGGTGAACAAGAGGAAATCCATCTATCAAAATACAAGGCATTTGTTTCAACAGCAGCCAGCTGCCTGTGACAGAGATAAGTTGAAATGACCTCTTTAAATTATTCCTGGAAGAGAAGCAGAGGCTATGAAATAATGAGGGGCAAATAATCTGGAAAGAAAGATAAACCTTCCTAAACCCATACTCCATTTCTAAAATCAGATTTGAAGATTCTGCAGTGTCCAATTAACACTGCTTATTTTTGTGCACCTCTATATTTCAAGGCTGTGGCTGGGATCAGAACCTGAAGTGCCAAAATATCTTGAGAATGGTTGCTATTTTAGTACATTCTGCTTGACTGGAAACAAGAACCAACAGAAATCTTGCATGGAGATTTCCAACCCAGTTTTGCTGATTTACATTAACGTAATTCCATTGTATGAGACTTGAACTGGACTCAAGAATTTTGGCTACATCAGAGAAGTGTTGGCAGTTTCAAAACTTTTTCGTGCTTGTCCTAACCCAACTTGATCATTTTGTTTCTTTCAAGCATTCACGCAAGTGAAACTTAATAATCATATTAGCCTTCATGGAAAGTGGGTCTCAAAACTCTTGTGTTCATCAAAGCAGATTCATTTTGAAATTAAAGCAAATACTAGTGGAATTGTATTGCAATATCCACCCTCTTCCCAACTGGTTTATGTCTCTCTCTTTTTTTTCAAATGGCACCAGCAGCAATGTGTCACTCAACACTAACCTGGGTTAATGGTTCAAAACTGATTCAGAGGGAAAGCCACTGAATCATCCATACTACCTACTGCACTTGGGTTTTCCTTAAAGTTATGCAAGTAGTGACTGCACCCAAACCTGTGCAAGCTTGATGAGATCTGACAAGAGCACTGCCTGAGGTTGCCTGGTTACAGATAAGAGGGAGAGAAATATTGTAATACTATCCTCCAAATACATTCCTAGAAGGTGAGCAATATTCCTCAAGAATCAATGAACTTCTTGATTTGAGTACAAATGAAACTGATCACTGATGGAATGTGATAAATCTGACTCCCACTCAGTTACATAAACACACACACCATGAGCAGGTACTAAACTGCAAGTGAATTTTATGCTCCCATGCCTTGTCACAATGATGACACTTCAACAAACTGTCTAAATTGAAAAGTGAAAAAGAAACCAAAAATATGAGTTTCCCACTGGGCCTTGGGTAATTTCATACACTCGATGAACGTGTCCATCTGTCTTTGTTCCTGCTGTTCAGATGCCAGCTATAGACAATCCACCACTATGTTAGAATATATCCTTCCAAACAGTAAACTCAACTTATTTCAGTTACTGAATATGAGTAAAGAAAACATTTCTATAGAGACAGCTTAACAAATAAAAACAAAGTAGGGACAAAAAAGAGCAATGTATAAATGGCCATTAGCACAGTACACTTCCTCCACACTGCCATCACATTGCCTAACGGACGGGGTATGTGTGTGGGGGTGGAGGGGTGGGGGGAGGAATGCGAGACCAACACTGATCTGACAGTGAGCTAGCTATTTGCTTACTTTGCTTTCCGTTCCATCAGCGGAATCTGTTCCAATTCTCCTTTTTGGCTTTACCTCTTTGGCTTTCTGAATCCAGGCTTACTTATTCTGGGCCTGAAGCACTGACGCTTGTAGTGTAAGACAGCCATGGGCAGGAGACTGCCCCAGGCTCACAAATGCTGACCGATGATGCACTTCCTAAGTAAGCAGAAGCAATTAATAAAGATGACCTTAACACATGATTCATGCACTTCTGGCAGTTCAGCCATATTCTCTTGCTAGTCTGCACAGTATAAGAGGCAAGAATAACAAATATTGATGATCTATGGGGGAAAAGTCTTGCTGAAGCTGAAGGATTAGATTATTTTCGTTCTCGTTAGGGAGAGGAGAACAAGTCAAAAAGTACAAGAAAGCATTCAGATATATTTGTTCAACCTTTTAAATATGTTCACCTATGTTCATGGCTCATTTGTGTTCACTTTCCATGAATATTTTAGCAAATAATGTTTACAAGCAGCAGTGCAACAGTGACCGATAAACACTGGAGAATATCTGCAGAAAGTCCATTTGTATTTGTAAAGATGAGTACTTAGACTGGACACCTGACTTTAAAGAGCTATGTTCATCCCTTGGGAATGTGGAAATATACCATATGATATGTGTATCTAATCAAAACAATTTGCATCTCAGATATGGGACACTCACAACAGCCTGTTCATGAATGAGCCGCAGAGAATTGTTTGTAGAAATTCTCTGGCAAATGATATTGGATGTATGAATAAATTTGAGAAAACTGCATTTCCGCTGATGGATGATTCATGAACAGAGGAGACAAGGTGGATTGAACATATTGTTATGAACTATTCACCAGCTCAAATGCTTTTCCAACATATTCCTCTTTCTTTACCAGTTCTGCAATACCCTTGACTGTAGAATCTGTCCCTGATTTCACTGCTGCTGCTTCAGGTTTTGTGCTTCAAAAGCTTGCCTTTATGTGTCATTCTACTACCTCTCACTTACATTAGTGTAAATTGCAGTCACTGCATTTGCAGTCACTCCATCACAGTCACTGCATTTACATTGGTGTGAGTGAGAACAGGATCAGGCTTCCTGTAATCAAAGTCTGACCTTCTTACTATACAGAAGAGATTCAGTTTTAACGGCCTGACTCCTGAAAACCCTGCGGAGCCGTCACAGCTAAGAGTGTAAACTGGATTCTGTTTCTTCTTGTGCCTCATCAACCTAAATGTTTACTTATCTTCAAGCAGTTACAACTGTGCAAATCATTGAGGGCCATGGAGTCACTGAGGGTAGAATTTGCCCCGCAGAGCCTTTATTACTAGTACTGATCTGAAAGAAGGAAAGAAACCAGCCTAGCTCTCACATTCCAAATTGAGTTTGCAGATCTGGTAGCTAGGGGGGGAAAAAAGATATATTTTTACTTGTAATCTGAACACAGAGATTTGGAAACCAGTGAGACACCACAGACACAGAGCTCCACATTGTCACATTTGACGTTGCGGCATAGAAACACATTTTAGAGACAAGAGAAACTTGGTATGAAACTTTATTTAGCCCAGATATTCATTTCCCATTTTTATACATTCTCCGTTCTTTTCTCCCCCATTGTGGAAGCTTGGGGCTCACAATCACCTTGCAACCCCTTTCTGTTTCTACTTCTACTTCCAAAAACAAGGAGGATCTAGGCTCTTTAAATTCTCAAAAGAAAATCAAACCAAAAAAAATCCACCTTTGTTCTCTTATTTGGCAATAGCTGGTAGAGCTGCAGAAACAAAACACTCAGCTACTTCAGAGATGAAACTCTTCAGATCATGCTTGAATGATACTTTATCTGACCCAGGAGCAGCACTGGCCTGCTGAAGAGATAGCTGCATCTAGCCGTCTTTGGACATAATGAGAGGCTGAGTCAAATAGAGGGACTTTTAGGGGACCCAAAAAGACAGAAATGGGGCATCCATGCCAAGACATCCATACAAAAGACAGAAGGAAAGATAGGGTGAACATTGCCATCGGTACCAATTCATACAGCTCTGTGCCTTTTCCTCTGCCCATCACTCCCTCTTCTTCAGAAACACAAAAAAATAATCAGAAATGCTTTTATTTTTTTCTTTACATAAATGAATTCAGGTAGGATTTCAATTGACACTGATGTATCTACTTCATCACCAGCACAGTAGTCCAAGATGAAATATAAAATCAGGAATACTGAAAAACTGAAAACTTCACACATGTATAGTTCTATCAGGCTAAAAAAAACTAGTGGTTTCTTTTTACAAAGATCCAAAATGGTCTGTTTGTCTTGTCTGACTGTGTGTGGTCCAGTATAAAATTGTTTTTCCTGTTTATAAATGATATTTGATCTTTCTTTAGAATCAAACCCAGAGAAGCATTTCATCATGCTTTAATTTATGCACATATATTATACAAATTATTACTTTAGTCAACTCTTTCATTGATTTAAATTTTACTGTGCCCAGTACAAGTGATGTGTTCCCTATTTGAAAATTAGAAGTGCAGGCCTTTAGAGCACCACTCAGTCTCCATCTATTTTTTGGTTAATGCAGAAACAGAGCCAACATTCAACCAGTTTAAATATGGCACACACATCTAATCTCTCTATGTTCATTATTTCCCTACTTCCCCATATGCCCCAGCCAATGTTTTGAGAACTTAGCCCAATTAAAACATTCTTTTCGGATGTGACCACATGTCCAGTAGGAACTGTATATTAATTTATATTTGTGGTCAGTATGCTATCTAAAATTATGTGTATCTATGTGTACATTTTGTCTGGACCTCTTATCACTTTACACTAATTTTATATCTACGACACACCATTGGACATATTAGAGTTACTCCTGATTTAAAGTAATGCAGTGAGAAGAGAATCAGGCTCATAGTTTTTAAAATTAGCTGATAGAGTTTCCTGATCCCTTTGGGATCTATTTGGACAAAAGGTAGCTTAGTACAGTAAATGCACAATCATATATCATGTTTTGGAGGAAGTATTGTGTTTTGGAAGAAGCATTGTAATGGTGTCCCATGGGGGAAGTTCTTATTAATTACAAGTTCTTTGTGGTTAAGATTTATTAAAGCTCTGAGTTTATTGCCAGTTGAAGGCAGTTCTTCACCATATGTAATTTGTGAAATACAAGTCTGCACAAGCATTCCCCATATATGTACACTTCAATCCATTATGAGAGTTTTAAAATGTTAGCAGAATGGGATTTCCCTAAGATGAAGCCAGAAACCAGCTTCTTAGTCACTATTTCTGTAGCAACCTGGGCATTACAAGTAAATAGGAAAGGCATAAAGTAAGCCATAAAAGCAACAATACTGATCAAATGAAGTCATTATGTTTTGGTCAGTTACCTACTCTATTTTCTCTTTGGAAATGCAATCTGGGTATTCTGTCTGGACACAGGGAATAGCAGCCCTTCTTATGAGTTAAACAAGGGAAATGCCATATAAACAAACTAGTATGCTCCAAAAATTAGAGGAACTATTAAAGCTTTTCAGGGGACAGTGGTAATAACGATTCAGATCACCAGCCCCATCCTTGTAACATTCTGATGCAATAGGAGGAAAGAGACGCTTTCTGTAACTTTCATTTTCATGGAGCAGAAGGTTTCTGAGGGGGTAATATTTCACCATTAACACATTCATAGGTACCATTAATTCTAGACAACTCCTGATTAATTGAGAAGACACTCACAATGCTGGCAGGCGGCACATACAGCTTCAGGCATGACTTTGGAATTGATATGTTCAAGGGTGGAGGAAGGTAAAAAAACACTTCTATAATAGCATAATTCACTGATCTGGAGTTATATAGTACTATATGCTACTGCAGGCCTGCACAACTCGTAAAGCGGCGAGGGCCATATTATCCCAAAGAAAACAGCTGAGGGCTGAAACACCCCCGACCCCACCGAACCACCCCCCCCCCCAGCACTGCTGAACCCGCCCCCCCAGCGCCGCCTAAGTCCCAGAAACATAACCCCCCCCAGCACTGCAAACCCTGCGAAAACAACCACCCCCAGCTCCGCCCAGCCGCCCTGAAACAACCCCTCCCAGCGCCGCCTGCTTCGCAGAAACAAACCCTCCTTCCCCAGCACCACCCCACCGAAACAGCGGTATTGAACCTTGGTAATATGTTATAGCAGGCCCCTAAGGTAGTATAATTAAGGTAAAAGAAAAATGTCTTTTTGCTAGAAGTAGAATAAGATCTTCCCCCCACTTTGTAATCAATTGCCCTGTTGAATGAACGAGGTGTGGATGAGGAAGGCGTGGAAGGCAGCACCTCCAGACAGCTGCAACCCTTGGAGAGGGGATGGGAGCCAGACCAGATCAGTAGAACAGGTCAGCCATGACTCGTAGCTCACCACCTCAACCCCCCACCCCCCGCCGCCCACTCGCCTCCTCAGCTTGCCTGCCCCCCCGACTCGCCTTCTCAGGCCCCCCCGCCACTGCCAGCCTCCTCAACTCCCCACCACCCCAGCCAGTGATGAGCTGCCAAAATCTAAACAACCGGTTCTCTCCTCACCCCACAAGGGGGTCATGGCCTGCCCCCACCCTCCCCTGGGACTCTTGCCCCATCCAACCCCCTGCGTTCTTTGACACCCCCCCGGGACTCCTTCCCCATCCACCCCTCTTCCCTGTCCCTTGACTGCCCCCCGCGGCCTCATCCAACCCCTCCTCTCATTCCTGAGGCCCCCCCGGGACCCCTGCCCCATCCAACCACCCCTTCTCCCTCTCCTCTGACCGCCGCTGGAACCCCTGCCCCTGACTGCCCCCCATCCAGCCTCCCCATCCTTCCTGACAGCCTCCCCAGGACCCTTGCCCCAATTCAACCCCCCTGTTCCGCACCCTCTGACTGCCCCGACCTCTATCAACTCCCCCACTCCCAACCACCCCCCCTGAACTCCCCTGCCCTCTATCCAACCCCCCCGCTCCCTGACCCCTTACCGCGCTGCCTGGAGGTGGCTGGCGGGGCTACAGCCGCGATGCTCGGCTGCAGCTGGGCCACGCCGCCGCTGCAGCAGGTAACCCGGGGGGCGCGCAGGGGAACCGCTCCCCGCCCCAGCTCACCTCCGCCTCCGCCTCGCTGGGCCTGAGTGCAAAGTCACCGCACTGATTCTCATCCCTCCCAGGCTTCCCGCGCAAACAGCTGATTCGTGGGAAGGGGGAGGGAAGGGGGAGAAGCGGGGCAGAGCATTCAGGGGAGGAGGCGGAGGCAGAGCAGTGGTGAGCTGGGGTCAGCTGCCAGCTCACCTGCCCCCCCGCCACTGCCCGCCTGCTCGTCTCCTCAGCCCCCCTCCCCCGCCACCAGCTCACCTACCTCCCCCCACTGCCCGCCTGTTCGTTTCCTCAGCCCCCGCCCCCGCCACCAGCTCACCTGCCTCCCCGCCACTGCCCGCCTGCTCGTTTCCTCAGCCCCGTCCCCTGCTGCCAGCTCACCTACCTCCCCCCACTGCCCGCCTGCTCGTTTCCTCAGCCCCCTCCCCAGCCACCAGCTCACCTGCCTCCCCCCACTTCCCGCCTGTTCGTTTCCTCAGCCCCCGCCCCCGCCACCAGCTCACCTGCCTCCCCGCCACTGCCCGCCTGCTCGTTTCCTCAGCCCCTGCCCCCGCCACCAGCTCACCTGCCTCCCCCCACTTCCCGCCTGTTCGTTTCCTCAGCCCCCACCCCCGCCACCAGCTCACCTACCTCCCCCACTGCCTGCCTGCTCGTTTCCTCAGCCCCCTCCCCAGCCACCAGCTCACCTGCCCCCCCACTGCCCGCCTGCTCGCTTCCTCAGTGCCCCTCCCCCACCGCCAGCTCACTTGCCCCCCACCACTACCCGCCTGCTCGCTTCCTCAGTGCCCCTCCCCCGCCGCCAGCTCACCTCCCTCCTCCACCACTACCCGCCTGCTCGCTTCCTCAGTGCCCCTCCCCTGCCGCCAGCTCACTTGCCCCCCCCACTGCCCGCCTGCTCGTTTCCTCAGCCCCCCCTCCCCTGCCGCCAGCTCACCTGCCCCCTTCCCACCACTGCCCGCCTGCTCACTTCCTCAGCCTTCCTCCCCCGCCGCCAGCTCACCTGCCCCACCGCCACTGCTCACTCGCTTGCCTCCTCAGCCCCCCTCCCTCACCCGCCACCGCGGGCCGCACAGTGAGCCCACGCGGGCCGCATGTTGTGCAGGCCTGTGCTGCTGAGTAGTGGACAGTTCAGTGCATTGTTTGCTCACAGCCCAGGAAAAATCCAAAATAAAGTACAGACCATGTATTGAATGATTCCTCCCCCAGCAGGGATTATTTTGATCAGAGGTTAGATTTATGGCTCTACAGATACAGTGTAGCTGCAATGCTGATGCCAGGCAGTTTGAGTTTGTTCCGAAGGAGCTGGGGGATTCCAGACTGACTTCTTTAGACTTGTCCTTTTTCATATACTTTGCACTTAATGTCCAGCTTGTTTATCTCTCCTCTCATTTGTACTTCATAATAAGACCTTTGTAATAAGAGTTAACAAATGTCGTGTATTCCACCCAACTATAGGACCCTTCTTTCAGCTCTCCTCTCCTCACTACATAAAGGAGTACGACCATGCAAAGATTTATGTTGGGCTCTAATAGTGGTTATCGTTAAGAATTCAGGGCCCAATATTCCTGTTACACTTGTTTTCTGCCAGTGACACTGCATTAACTTTTGTAGAAGAGCCTCAGTATTTACTAACATCCGTCTTGCTATATCTGAGATGCCATGTTACAAAGAACCACTGAATGTGGTGCATTACACATAGCACAGGTTTGAGTTCACGACCTTCTACATTTCATATCCAAATGAGCATGTGTCCCATTCTAGGTTCAGTAGCTCTTCACTTTAGCCAAACAACCAAGTTTTGTTCAAGTTATTATCTTGCTTGAGGATGTCAACCAAAATCCAGTTCCCCTTCTACATTACATCTGAGTTTAAAGAGAAAAGTCTCACGTATTCTCATAATTTCTTGTAACTGCTGTATATCAATTATGACCTATTGTTGTGTTACAGTCAATCTGTCGCACTCACCATATATACAAAATAATTGATTCAGTTTGGGTTGTTCCCATGAATATAACAGTTTTACTTTGACAAGATTTTTTTTTTGTCAGGGCCTAGAATTCTGAAGTGGTTTAAACAGCATGATTAACATTTAATTTATAGTGAAATGCTTCTTGCATGCATGAAAACCAGTTGCATTGACTCTTTTAATGCCAGGACAGCTTTTCTCTGTAACGGAGGTATCGGTACTTTAAAAAAACACTTTTTAAAATTATATTACAGGATGATGAAATAAATAAAAATGTAATACTTAAGGGTTTTCAAACACAGCATTTAATGAAAGCATAGCAACGCCTCTGACGTGTATTCCTGACAGCACTTCTCTTAAGTGTACTTCACTATTGTTTAGACAAGGTCACTTAATGAAGTACCTGCTTAATGCTGTACAGTAGGGTTAAAGGCTTGAAACTCTTACAGTACATGGAGAGCTCAGCTATGAGTGTTCTGAGAGATTTCCTGACTTTGTAGTGACCTTATATTTGTAATTAGTACACACACTTGACAATCACAGGGATATTATTACTCTTGAAATTTATCCCATTTTAGGGTATCTTATGGTAGCATGGGATTCTATGACATATTGTTATGAACTATTCACCCAGCTTAAATGCTGTTCCGACATATTCTATATTAACTGTTTGGTCAACAAAGCTCCTTCCTTAAAAAAAAAGGCATAACAAGTGCTTAAAAGATGTAGAAAAATGTTGCCATTAACACAGGTTGTTGTTTTTTCTTTTAGTTTTTTTGTTTTTGTATTGTCTGCAAACCTGCTGCTTTGAACTGGAACAGAATAGACTTCCATTAAATCAGAAGGAGATTATTTTGTAAACAAATCTGATTCAAATATTTTATGTCAGGCTTCCTCCAGTGGCTGAGTGCTTTCTCAGTCCAAAAATGCATAAACCTCAGACTATAAACAGCCTATAAAAATAATTTTCTTTCAGTTTTCTGCAGACTAATTAATTTTCTGTCCTTCATTGAGACACTCTTGTTTGTGGTAGATTACAGTGAAGCTGCAAGATTCAGAAAAATTCACTAGGAGGTGAAAGGAGAGCAGCACACAGCAAATCTTCTATCTACCAGAGGCTTGCTCCTGCCTCTCTTGAGTCCTCAAGTCTTCCCCTGTAGTTAATAGGAGTTGTAATGCGAACTAATGTAGGAGGCAGCCCCAGAGTATATACTGCATAGAATTTGTGCGTGCTTGATAAGATGAATATTGTACAGCAAAAATATTTCCATGGAATACATGGGAGTAAAAGATTAAGATCAAATCTGGGATCTTTCACCCTCCTCCATTTCTTTCCCATATAAACCTCAGTGCACTGCTCTCTGAAATATAGGTGACTGGGTTTGGTTTTTTTAACCTGCATTGTTACAAACTATCCCAGATTTTAGCCCCTAGATTGTCCTTGACATTTTCTACATCATACTGCACAGCAGATTACATAATGTATTCATTTTCCTAGGAGATGCATGGAGCATTCACCTGCGACTGCTAAATTCTTTACACATATTTTCCATACATGTTTGCAATATATACCCACAGGCACATATGTTTCTTGGTGACCCTACAAAATTATAGAGAAAGGAATACATTTTTTAAGAGAAGAAATCCACTTTTCTTCATACAAAGAAAGATACATATGCTGATCTAGTTGTACCTTTAGAAAAATAATGGTATCCTAAATACATTAAACCTATATTTATAGAGACCCAAGAGATTCAGAAAAGTCCAGATATCTCTGAACAAGGATGTACTTGATCTATATGTAATGAGTATTTTCCAATCTTCACATCACCAGCTTGTGTTGATGGGCAGACAGTTTAGACTTTGAGCTGGCCCTGGAGGAATTTAGCTTAACTAAATGATTCCCCTTGCTTCAGAGATGAAAAGCCACTTCTATACCATATGATCTCTGTGGCGTTTTTGCTCTGCTGTCGGCCATTTCAATATTTCAGTCTATTAGAAAGGCAAAGTCACATCTAAAGTATATAAGGCAGGGGGAAAGTGTCAAACTTTTCAAAATAGCTAAAAATGAACAACATGTAAACCAACAAGAATGGGAGACCACAATTATACCTCAGCCACCTGACTATTACGAATGCTGCTCAGCAGCATGACCACATGGTATTATTCATACAAGTACTGAGAGCATGACAGCGAATCGAGTATCAATCCTATGCTCAGGGTCTGGGCACCCTCCATGCTCAAAGATAGCTGAATTTTCACTGGTGTGCCTGCTGATTCTGTCATTTCATATGGAGGGGAAGTCTATACTATAGTGCTACATCGGCACAGCTGCATCGGTGCACATCTGGTGAAGACGTACTATGCTGACTGGAGAGTGCTTTCCTGTCAGCATAATTACTCCACTTTGGCAAGAAGTGTAAGTTATGTTGGCGGGAGACGTCTCCTGCTGACATAGCGCTGGTGTGGACAGGGCAAAATGTGCATCACTTGGGGGGGGCCTCTTTCACACCCCTCTGCAAAGCAAGTTAGATCGACTTAAGCAGTAGTGTAGACCTGCCCTGAGAAAGGGGCCGTTTGGGAAAAGGGGTAAGAACCAGAATTGCAACAACAACTAGCTCCCCAGCCTCCAGCAATCACTTAGGGTATGTCTACACTACGAAATTAGGTCAATTTTATAGAAGTTGATCTTTAGAAATCAATTTTATACAGTCGATTGTGTCTCCACTAAGTGCATTAAGTCAACTTACTGCCACTGAATGCCTCCATGCATTCAGTTGTGCCCTATCAGTGCAGGAGGACTGCATGAGCTCAGAAAACATGTAATCGCGAGTGTGTTTTTTTCACCATCTAATCTGCGATAACCTCAGGGATGGAGATGCTAGAGGGAGCATAGAAACATTTGCACCTGCCGGGGATAAACAGGGAGAGTAAAATTTAAGAAGATACGTTCCTGAGAACAAAAGGGAGACTCTTTCACAGTGATTCAAGCAATTCACAGCAGACAACATATGTGCTTTAGGTGCAAGGTTGCATTTTGCCTTTTATATTGAGCGCCTGCAAGTATAGTGACACATCACACATGGCTGTGCAACAGAATTCAGTTTCCAAGCAGCCATGGTAAGCCAAAGGGTACACGGAGTTGGCTTCTAATGCCTTCACATCATGTGGGAATGGTTTCAAACTGCAGCGCCCTACTTTCCCATAGCAAGCAATGCCGGCTGGGTTTCAATTTAAAAGGAGGGGCTGCAGTTTTCCGGTGGATGTGCAGCACATACCTCCCCCCACCCCACCGCTTGGCTATCCTCTGGGATGATCCCTTCACCCCTCCCCCCACTGCATGGATTTTCTCAGGGATGATCCCTTTTAGCCAAGCGCTAACAGCCCAGCATGACCAGGGTCCTTTTACTGTTCCCTTACAAAAATTCTCCTATTTAAACCAGGTGACTATGAACGATATCACTCTCCTGAGGCTAACACAGAAAGAGATAGACAGAATGTTGCTTGAATGTGACCAAAATCCAGGACCTTTCGCTGCCATGCTTTGTGAGGCAATGATTCCAGACTACTTGCTACTTGCTTGGCGTGATAAAGTGCCCTACCGTGGAGGACAAAATAAGGCAGCCCTCCCCAGAAACCTTCTGCAAAGGCTTTCAGAGTACCTCCAGGAGAGCTTTATGGAGATGTCCCTGGAGGATTCTCGCTCCATCCCCAGACATGTTAACAGATTTTTCCAATAGCTGTACTGGCTGAGAATGCATCCCAAGTGTTCAGGGCAAATCAAACATTAAACACTATTGCTTTTAAACCCTGTACTGTAGTTACAAATGTGCACTCACCAGAGGTGCCTTCTCCGCTTTCAGGGTCGGGGATCCCGCCTTGGGAGGGTATTGGATCCAGGGTGATGAAAAGCTCCTGGCTGCCTGGGAGAATGGATTCACCGCTTGCCTGCTGCTCATTCTCCTCCTCCTTCTCTTCCTCATCCACAAAATCCTCCTCCCTGTTGCGTGAGACTCCCCCCTTGCAGGTGTCCATGGACAGTGGTGGGGTAGTGGTAGGGTCCCCCCTAGAATGCCATGCAGCTGATCATAGAAATGGCATGTAAGGGGCTCTGATCCAGAGCAACCGTTTGCTTCCTTTGTCTTTTGGTAGGTTTGCCTGAGTTCCTTAACTTTCACGCAGCACTGCTGTGTGTCCTTGTTGTAGCCTCTGTCCATCATGCCTTGTGCGATTTTGGCATATATATTAGCATTTCTTCTTTTTGATCGGAGTTCTGCCTGCACAGATTCTTCTCCCTATACAGCAATCAGATCCAGTGTCTCCCATTCAGTCCATGATGGAGCTCATATGCGATTCTGGGGGGACTGCATGGTCACCTGTGCTGCTGAGCTTGTCACACTGATCAAACAGGAAATGAAATTCAAAAGTTCCCGGGGCTTTTCCTGTGTACCTGGCCAGTGCATCAGAGTTGAAAGTGCTCTCCAGAGTGGTCACATTGGAGCACTCTGGGATAGCTCCCGGAGGCCAATAACGTAGAACTGCATCTGCACTACCCCAAATTTGACCCAGCAAGGTCGATTTTAGTGCTACTCCCCTTGTCGGGGAGGAGTACAGCAGTCAATTTTAAGAGCCCTTTTGGTCAATGGAACTGGGTTGTTTGTATAGACACATTCATTATAAAATCGACCTAAGATGGCTAAAATCAACCTAACCCCGTAGTGTAGACCAGGGCTAAATTTCCATAGGTCAGTTTCACTTTTTGCAAAACTATCATAATAATTACAATGAGGAGTCCTTAAAGACTAACAGATTTGTTTGGGCATAAACTTTCGTGGGTTAAAAACCCCACTTGTTCAGATGCATGGAGTGAAAATTACAGATGCAAGCATAAATATACTGATACATGAAGTATATGGAGCTTTCTTACAAGTACAGGACCAATTCAATCAGGGTGGATGTGGTCCACTCCCAATCATTGATGAGATATCAATATCAGGAGAGGAAAATTGCTTTTGTAGTGAGCCAGCCACTCCCAGTCCCTATTCAAGCCCAAATTAATGGTGTTAAATTTGCAAATGAATTGTAGCTCAGCAGTTTCTCTTTGAAGTCTGTTTTTGAAGTTTTTTTTGTTGAAGTATGGCTACTTTTAAATCTGTTATAGAATGTCCAGGGAGATTGAAGTGTTCTACTGGCTTTTGTATGTTACAATTCCTGATGTCTGATTTGTGTCCTTTTATTTTTTTATGTAGAACTGTCCGCTTTGGCCAATGTACATAGCAGAGGGACATTGCTGTCAGATGATGGCATATATCACATTAGTAGATGTGCAGGTGAATGAGTCCCTGATGGTGTGGCTCATGTGGTTGGGTCCTCTGATGGTGTCGCTAGAGTAGATATGGGCACAGAGTAAGCAATGGGGTTTGTTACAGGGATTGGTTCCTGGGTTAGTGTTTCTGTGGTTGGTGTGTAGTTGCTGGTGAGTATTGGCTTCAGGTTGGGGGGCTGTCTGTAAGGGAGGACTGGCCTACCTCCCAAGGTCTTACTTATTAGTAGTATTACACTAGCAACTTGAGGGTACAATTCATACCAGGATCTCATTATGTGAGGCAACGTACATACACGTACATGAAATAAGCTTTCAAGCTTACACAGTGCTCTTCTTCAGGTCTGGGAATGGTACTCAGAGTGTCACAGCTAAATACAAGGATGGAAGAGATAAGGAGATAACACATGTTGTAAGAGACCATTCAAGGTGAAGGGGTGACCCCTCCTTTGTCCTATGACTGTAGAGGTGTTAAATGCGCACTTCAAATTGTCTAGTCTCTTACAAGATGTGTTAACTCCTTATCTGTTCCACCTTGTATTTAGTTGTGACAAACTGAGTACCTTTCTCAGACCTCAAGAAGAACTCTGTGCAGCTCAAAAGCTTGTTTAATTCACTAACAGAAATTGGTTCAATTAAATATATTACCTCACCCACCTTGTCTTTCCAAGGGTACGTCTTCACTACCCACCGTATCGGCGGGTAGCAATCGATTTCTTGGGGATCGATATATCGTGTCTCATCTAGACGCGATATATCGATCCCCGAACGCGCTCATGTTGACTCCGTAACTCCACCAACACGAACGGCGGTAGCGGAGTCGACATGGGGAGCCGCGGACGTCAATCCCGTGCCGTGAGGATGGTAAGTAATTCGATATAAGATACTTCGACTTCAGCTACGTTATTCACATCGCTGAAGTTGCGTATCTTTTATCGATTTTCCCCCGTAGTGTAGACCTGCCCTAAGGGCTTGTCTACACTGGTAATTTACAGCACTGCAACTTTCTTGCTCAGGGGTATGAAAAAACACCCCCGAGTGCAGCAAGTTTCAGCGCTGTAAAGCGCCAGTGTAGACAGAGCACCAGTGCTGGGAGCTACACCCCTCGTGGAGGTGGTTTTTTAGAGCACCCCCAGTGCTCTGCCGTGACCACACAAGCCATGTTCAAGTGCTTCCACGGCTACGCTTTAGCACTGCCCTTGTAGACTAGCCCATAGGCTATGTCTATACTATGGACCTTACAGCAGCAGAGCTGTACCACTGCAGCTGTACCGCTGTAAGGTCTCCTGTGTAGTCGCTCTATGCCAGCGGGGAGAACTCTCCCACCAGCATAATTAAACCAACCCCAATGAGTGGCGGTAGCTATGTCGTTAGGAGATCTCCCGCCAACACAGCACTGTCCACACCAGCACTTTTGTCGGTGAAACTTATGTCAGTCAGGGGTGTGATTTTCACACCCCTGACAAACAAATGTTTTGCTGACAAAAGTGCTAGTGTAGACATAGCCTAATACCCTAGGACAAACACAGCTGCAACAACACTGGAAACATTTTTCTATAGAAACTATCAGCACTGAAGTCCACAGCACACAGAGTGTAGCTGATTGAAATTAAATATTTGTATCATCTTACACTAACATCATTAGAAACAGTTGTCGCTCAAATAATTTATTAATAACCAGTTTTTTTCCTTATCTTGAGTAGTAGAGTTGAACTTGATATGAATAGAAGACCCACCTTATGTATCACCTTGTTTTATGTCTAGCATTTATCTATGCATATGTTTAATACAGATGGAGATATGAGAAGTAGGAGGCTCAGTCAACTTTTAAAGGTATATGGTCTCTTCAGTTTTTGACTGGAAGTTACTACTACTATCAGATGACTTTTTGGTTATTGAATGAGTTGGTGGTTTCATTAGGGTATTACCCTAATATTGCCCCCTTACTACTGGTCTCAAGGCTGGTCTACACTGGGAACTTACATCAGCTTAACTACATCTCTGAGGGGCCATAGCTGCAGTGTTTTCCATGTAGACATACCTTCAGTAAAGAGACAAAGAACTGAATGGCCATGAAGAATGAACTAATTTCTGACTCTCAGGGTGGTACATTGAGATCACTATTACAGTTCATGGATGAGCTGGCATTGTAATGCTTGTTTTCTTCCTGCCCATTCCAAACCAGTTCAGTGGATATATTAAGATCTTCAAAGTTTTCATACATTTTCCAGATGGGTTTTGTGGGGAGGGGGTTGAGTTAATGCAATATCATTATATTATCAAATCTACCTTCTTCTTGAATAGTGCAAAGACTTTGCTAATAAGGACAGATGACTATTCATTGTCAGAAATGTTTCCCATTAATATTTTTTCACCTAGGTTAATAAAATACATTTGAGGTTTGGGAAATAAGTATATGTTTTATTATTCTTTTGTATTTGGCAGTTGGTGAAATTAGAGTTGTAAAATGTTAATTAAATTTAACATTTGTTATTAATCAACTTCATTGGGACTTTGGCTTTAGAAGAACGACAGAGGATTAGGCTTTGCTAAAATAAACTAGACCTAGCCATCATCCTTCCAAAGTAGTAACCCACAGAAGGTGAAAAATTCCACAGAAGAACTAGAGGATTTTCCACATATGCTTCTCTCCAGTGGGAGGGTTTGCAGCCTTATGGAATACAGAGGTTGCATTTCTTTAAGCTCTCCTCAAGTTGACCCTGACCTTAACCGGGATCTCCACAGCCCCTCTTCAGTTCTCACACAATAACACAATGTTCAAGACATTAATTTGTGTGCTATTTCTGTTTCCAGAAGGCCAAAAGCCAATTTCATTTGCTTGGGAGTCTTCACCAAGCCTCAAAAGCAATTCTAATTTAAATTGTCTTAATTAAAGGGATTAGAGGGGAAAAGGAGAATCATACAATGAAATAAAAATTAAACAGCAAGAACACAGACAGGAGCTGATTGAATCCCAACTCCTCTTTCCCCAAAATATCTCTCAAAACAAACAAAACCCCATATATTAACACTTAGTGCATATAAAATGCTGTTCAGTTTGGCCATGTTTATACTTCACAATTCATTATTTTTTGCATGGATTGCATTTTGTTCACACAAATATTTGGGAAAATATTTTTCATACAAATACCCACACTTACATGCAAACAAGTACAATCATGCATGACCAAAAGTATTCATTAATATTTCACTATATGCCACTTATTTCTTATTTGATGTTTTATACTTTCAGTTAGCCAATAAGGGAACAGAAACATGCCTTGGGTGGTCAATCACACCACAAAACGAGAAGTGAAAATACCCCAAAGAATGAAATTCATTTGCATACTATTCAGATACCTTCACATTTGCTGCTACTAAATTGGGATTTTAAACAAGTATTCCTCCCATCCCCCTTTTAAAAAAGCTTCAAAGCTCAACTTTAGGTAACTTACAAAACACAGAAACAACCTCTTAGGTTCAAGGACTCATTAACACATGAGCATTCATTGAAACCACCTGGACAGCATTAAAATTTAGGATAAATAAAGTTAAGTTTTATTAGCAGTGGGAGTTGCAGAAAATAATTATAATAGGGTCCTACAAAATGCAATTTTATTACTGAAAATTTAATTAAGTTCAAATCTGAACTAATTCTCCATATCACCTGTGGATCACCAAGGTGGAGCTTTCATTAAAGGGGTCACACTCCAATTATTTTTCTTTGTTTTCTAGGATAGAGTCTCTGCAGGTAGGCGTGCTTTACACACAGGCGAAATACAGTGTCCAAACTCGTGAGTTTATATAACCTACTGATCAATGTGTTTTCCGTATTCCTCTCTGTGCCCAATCCATAGAGGATATTAGTCTGTTACAGCTCCAGCTCAAGAGCTGCAGCTCTTCAGCTAAAGCTGTAGTAGCTCATGCTTTTAGCTCGGGAGGTCCCCAGTTCACTGCCTAGTGTGTTAGCCACAATGCCAGCCATTATTTTTAGGCTGAGATTTTCTTCGCTGTCCAAGGAATTTGAATGCTCAATCATTATTATAATCAATATGAATTGGGTATGTAATACTTCCTTTGAGCTTTCAAAAATCTCAGCTTTCATTTTCTGCTCACTCTACAACCAAATGGCCACATACTGGCCCAGAATCTCATTGCCAATGCTATTGCACTACCCAAAAAAAGGAAAAGCATTTTGTATTTTTTATTTCGCTTTGTTTCTACAGACATCAAGAGCCTAACCCAGAGCCCAGTTGAGTCAGGGGGGATTTTTCCATTGAATTCAGTTGGTTTTGGATCAAGCTCTAATCCATTAACATGCCCTGTGTAAGTCTTGATAAGAATTGCCCAGGACACTGAACTCAAACAATAATGTTACAATAATTTGAAGTATCTACTCCTTTGCCTGGTAATTATGAAGACAGCAGCCGCCCATAATGGTTCAGTTGTAGCATGGTTGGCCATGATGTAATACCGGTTATTCTTCTAAAACTACTACAGTGGGCAAAATGAAACAAATTAAAGACTAAGGGCTTGGCTACACTTACAAGTTGCAGCGCTGGGAGTTACAGCGCTGGTCAGGCAGCTGTGTAGGGCCAGCTCTGGAGTGTGGCCACACTTGCAGCACTTTCCAGCGCTGTATTGAGAGGTGCATTGTGGGCAGCTATCCCACAGAGCACCTCATCCCATTTTGGCGCTGAGTATTGTGGGAAGGGGAAGGAAGTGTGTGGGTCATTCCGCTTCCTGTGCCAACGCCCCGTGGTGCATCGCTTCACATCCCAGCATTCTGTCTTTCCGGCAACGTTTGGCGCCATTGTGAGTGTCTTTCTGTTTTACTCTCTGTGTGTGAATCGCGATTTCTGTGGGAAATGGAGCCCGAGCTGCTGAGGACTGTGCTGATGAGTGTCGCCAGCACAACACGTTTGGCAGTCGAGCTATTCCTTCAGCTCCAAAGTGACAGTGAGGAGTCCGACGATGATATCGATATGGATTTGCCTGCCGCGTGTGACACTACAGTGCTTGTGGCATTCACGGAAATGCTCAGCACTGTTGAACGCCGCTTTTGGGCTCGGGAAACAAGCACTGACTGGTGGGATCACATCGTCATGGAAGTCTGGGATGACGAGCAGTGGCTACAGAACTTTCGTATGAGAAAAGCCACTTTCATGGGACTGTGTGCTGAGCTCGCCCCCACTCTGCGGCGCAAGGACACAAGATTGAGAGCTGCCCTGACGGTGGAAAAGCGGGTGGCTATTGCAATCTGGAAGCTGGCAACTCCAGACAGCTACCGGTCGGTCGGGAACCAGTTTGGAGTGGAAAAGTCGACCGTTGGAATCGTGTTGATGCAAGTTTGCAAGGCAATTAATCGCATCCTGCTAAGAAAGACCGTGACTCTGGGGAACGTGCAGGACATTGTGGATGGCTTTGCACAAATGGGTTTCCCTAACTGTGGAGGGGCGATAGATGGGACGCATATTCCTATTCTGCCCCCACCCCCCACCTGGCATCAGAGTACGTTAATCGTAAGGGGTCTTTCTCTATGGTTCTCCAGGTGCTTGTGGATCACCATGGGCGTTTCATTGACATTTACACAGGCTGGCCTGGAAAGGTGCATGATGCACGCATCTTTCGGAACAGTGGCCTGTTCAGGAAGATGCAGGCAGGGACTTTTTTCCCAGACAGGAAGATCACAGTAGGGGACGTCGAAAGGCCCATTATGATCCTTGGAGACCCCGCTTACCCGTTACTGCCTTGGCTCATGAAACCCTATACAGGGAAGCTTGACAGAAGCAAGGACCGGTTCAACTACAGGCTGAGCCGGTGCCAAATGACTGTGGAGTGTGCTTTTGGCCGTTTAAAAGCGCGCTGGAGATCCTTGTATGGGAAGCTAGACTTGGGGGAAAGCAGCATCCCCGCGGTTATATCCGCTTGCTGTACCCTCCATAATATTTGTGAAGGGAAGGGTGAAACATTCAGTCAGGCATGGACCACCGAGGTTCAAGTCCTGGAGGCTGAATATGCACAGCCAGAGAGCAGGGCTAATAGAGAGGCCCAGCACAGGGCTTCAAGGATTAGGGATGCCTTGAGGGAAGAATTTGAGACTGAAAGCCAACAGTAATGTTTGCTGCCTTGCATGGGAGTGAAGTGCACTGTTTACACTGTTATTCTATTATCCCTAAAATGATTTGCAGTGCCTGTTTCTTTACTGGGCTAAGGTATCTTTCACTATCTGCTATAATAAAGACTGTTTTCAAAGCCAAGAATTGTTTTATTGAAAAGAAAAAAACTTCCTTGACAGACAGACAGACACACACAACATTTCATGAACACAAGAGGGCAGGGGTGTGGGTTGGTGAACTGCACAGTCACAAGTTTGCATACTTCCTGTCTGGAGTACTGTGCAATGAATCCTGCACTTCAGGGTGCATAAACTGCATGGTGATGGGGGTTGAGTGCAGAGGGTAAGGGTTGTGGTTATCAGGGCTGGTTGGTGAACGTAAAGATGTTGGAGGCAGCTGGTGGTGGTAAGAACCTGGATGCTGGGGAAGGGGGGTTTGAACTGACATTGGTGCACAAGGCAAAAAGCTTTGGGACGGGGGGGGTGGGGGAGTAGCACGGTAGTGCTCTGCTTGCATGGCAACGAGTGACTCGATAGAGTCCGCTTGGCGCGACAGGATGCTTAGTAGCTGCTCTGTGCTTTTCCTCTTGGCCACTGCATTTCTCTTGCGGATCCTGCTTTCCTTTTCTCTCCACTCCTGCAAGTTTTTACTCTCTCTAGCAGAGTGAGCAATAACAGTTTTCAGCATGTCCTCCTTGCTTTTTCGGGGATTTTTCCTCAAATTCTGCAGTTTCTGTGCTGTGGTACATCTGGTCAGTCCAGCAGTCAAGGTCACTTTAGAAAGGCAGAAATGACAACATTTAACAGGGTAGCATTGTTTTCACTATCTCCAGAGAGTAATTCCCACACACTGAAGGAGTTCTTAGTCCTCACTTTAGCATTCTTTTACCACACACATAACACAACAGAGGGGTGCTGCATAGAGGGAGAAGTGGGGCTTGAGCGATAGAGGGGTGCTGGTTGCTTCGGGGAAGTGCACCAAACAGCTGCGTGATAGAGGGGTTGAGTGAAGATGCAGCTGCAGGGGTGATCTTCACTATCTCCCTATCTCTATCACTATCTTCACTAAAGAGTCTCCTAACATTTTTCACAGGAGTTAATCCTGGAAGATATCTCCCTGCTGCGGGTCACTAGAGAAGAGCGGGAGGCTCTTCTACAGCAATGTGGATTCCGCCCTGGACCTTATGCAGCTTGCCTGTGTTCAGCAATGGCCCCCCCACCCCTCGTGGCACAGTGGCGCGGACGCGTTAGCCTGACTGGGACAAGGACCGCAGTGGCTCTCCCTATAAACCTGCGCAGGCATATTGCCCATGCTCTGGTTGACACTTTTGAGGAGATTACTGCAGCCGATTACCGCGACGTGATAGACCACATCAATGGGCTATTCCACATCTAGGCTGGCATGCATGCAGCCTTAACCCCCCTTCCTCTCCAGAAACATTTCCACCCAGAAAATAAAAGCCGCTTACCGGTAATCCGCTGCTCTGCTTGTCCTTCTGCAACTGCTGGCTGCTGCGATTGGATACTTTCCTCCTGGCTTGAGAAGAGCTCCTGGCTGCATGCCTCCAGGGACTCTGGGGTGTCTTCCCCCATCCCAGTAGCTTCACTCGCGTTTTCCTCCCCCCCCGCCTCCGCCTCCGCCTCCACCTCCTCCTCCTCCTCCTCCTGTCCCCCACCCTGCTCAGAAGTGTCCATCGTGGTCCTGGGATTGGCAGTGGGGTCACCCCCAAGTATCGCGTCCATCTCCCTGTAAAAATGGCAGGTCGTGGGGGCAGCTCCGGATCGGCGATTGCCCTCGCGGGCTTTGTAATAGGCACTCCGCAGCTCTTTAACTTTAACCCTGCATTGTAGTGCGTCCCGATCATGGCCCCTATCCAGCATGGACCTTGATACCTGCTCAAAGATATCGTAATTCCTACGGCTGGAGCGCAGCTGGGACTGCACAGCTTCCTCCCCCCCAAACACTAATGAGGTCCTGCAATTCGCCAGTGCTCCATGCTGGGGCTCGTTTGCCGCGTGGAGGCATGGTCACCTGTAAAGATTAACTGATTGCACTCCACACACACCTGGCTGCAGCAAACAGGAAGGAGATTTTTAAATTTCCCAGGGCATTTAAAGGGCGGGTCACCTGAGGCAAGAGCAGTAGAGTGCAAACTGATGAGCAGAGTGGCTGAACAGGAATTCTGGGATAACTCCTTATTCCCTGGAGGACAATTACAGCGCTGGTGAGTGTCCACACCTGATGAGAAGCGCTGGATCACCAGCGCTGCACTCCTTATACCCCAACCCGGATGGGTTTTCAGCCAGTGCTGCAACCAGGGAGTTGCAGCGCTGGTTGTGCCCTGCAAGTGTGGACGGGGTGTAATTGCAGCGCTGGAAAGCCTCCACCAGCGCTGCAACTTGTAAGTGTAGCCAAGCCCTAAGTAGCAGCCTTAACTAATTCTCTCACTTCAGTGGGTCAGACTCCTAGATTGGTGAATTTAATACAGAAATATTTAAATATTCTGTCTTCTCTGAAGAGAGGATGCCTATGAAACTAAGTCACTCAAGTGTCATTTCACTTCACTCTCACCCAGTGTAGAACTGACTCCAGTTGTTTATGAATTCCTACTTGTTTATTGGTTGTGGAGGGTAACCAATAAGACAGTAACTATTCTTTTCCTTTAATCTTATCTCTTAGGGCCTCACATTTGAGCTTTATGAGTGGTGTGGGTCCAGGACAAGCTGAGCATATTTCAGGGGGAAAGAAGTCTGCCAAATCTGCTCATTCAGTTTGCAAAGGTTTTAGGTCAATGCAAACAGCTGAAAAAAATACATTTTTATGGCTTTGTTCTACAGGGTCTTGGGGCTTCCAACCCTACTAAAAAAAAATGTAAAGAATAAATGTAAAAAAATAAATAAATCCCTTCACTGCTAGACCTGGACTTCAACAAAATAAAACTAACAAATTCCCTTTGTAATTTCCTACTATAATAAATTTTCTGACAGGCCATATGAATGCAGTGTGCCACAGCAGCTATGTGATATACATGAATGCCTTGCACATGGAAACGATATTGGATAATGGCTACAATGGGGTATTTAATTTTTTATTTTTCTAGCCATTCTTGCTTTGCAGTAAATAGCTTATGAGATTAAAAGGAAGGCCACAAACCCTTTTCCTCTTTTAGTGGAGCAATACTGTCTATGTGGTTCAAGTTGCCATACAGAGATCTAGACTTGGGACAGTTTTTACAGCTTGAAGATGAGCTGAATCAGATGGCCATGAATCTGGTCAAGCAAGCTGGGTGGGCCTATCAATCAAATGTAAAGTTAAACAATGAGCACATTTCCGGTGCAATGCTGTACTGTAGACTCACAGGTCACTGTGGTTTACAATTACACCGAGTAACAATTCACTGGGTGATTCCGCTGGAGTGTTGCTGGCAGATCGCTCACTGATGTAATTTCAGTTTGTGCCTGGAACAGGAATCATTATGGATTAAATCTCATTCTTTTTAGAAAATAAGATCAGGAAATTTAAACAGCCAAGGCAAGAGAGGAAATATGAATCTTCTGTATCACTTCAACGTATGAGCTATGTCCTCAGCTCATGCAATTTGGCATAGTTCCAGTGTAGTCTACAGAGCTGCACCAATTTACAGCACCTGACAACCTGCCCCAACTTGCTTTGTATCTAATTTAGGAAAAGGTCTTTAAACATTTCAAAAAGAGGCTAGATTGCATCATTTTCTGACATTCTTGATATTCGCTGCAGACACAGATCAGTGATTGTTTTTCAAGAGAAAGTGTCTTGTAAAACATCAGTCTCAGAAGCTTCAAACGGCAGTAAATTAAATCTAACTGGGAAATTCCTGTCTGCAAAATTCTGATAATTCTGTACATATAGAACATCTTTACTTGCTGGTTTGGGTGTATGATACATGAATTTGATTGCAAGTACATGTCATCTTGGCAGAATAACATTATATTTGCAAAAAATAAAGTAATTTCAAGGTTTCCTGTGAAATGATAGCAAGGGAGTAGTTAGTGCTTATAGGCTTCATTGCTTCCCTGTGCTTTTCAGAATAAAGAAACTTCCTATTTACATTACTATGTACAACTTGCAAAAGACACCAATTTACCTGTGCTATGCTGTGGCAAAAAGTGCTAGTGTGATCCTTGGATATATAAACGGGAGTAGCAAATAGGGAAGTGTTTTTTACTGGAATACTGTGTATGTACAGTTCTGATGTCCACATTTTTAAAAGGATGTTGAATAACCAGAAAGTGTACCAACCCCACGACACAGGAAAAAAAGTGAAGAGTTCAATCTGTTTAGTTTATCAAAAAGACAATTGAGAGGTGTCTTGACTACAGTATATAAGCACTTTTACAGGAGGTAAATACCAGCTTCTAATGGGCGCTTTAAACTAGTGCAGAAATGCATCACAAGAACCAATGGTTGGAAACTGAAGCCAGACAAATTCAAATTAGAAAGGTGGCACACATTTTGAACAGCGAGGTGATTAACCACTGGAACAAATTACGTTGGATTCCCCAACTCTTGGCGTCTTCATATCCAGTCTGGATACCTTTCTGAAAGATATGCTTTAGGCAAATACAAATTACTGGGCTCAATACATGGGTAAGTGGGTGAAATGTAATGGCTTGTGATAGACACAAGGTCAGACTAGATAATCTAATAGTCCCTTCTGGCCTTAAAAATCTATGAATGTTATTGGTCAAACTGGCAATGCAAGTGTCAAAGTTAGACTCAGGACTCACAGTTTGTCAGACCACTCTGTTGTATTAGCACAGCGCTCTGCTAATAACACCCAGGCTTTGGCTACACTTGCATTTCAAAGCGCTGCCGCGGCAGCGCTTTGAAGCGCTAAGTGTAGTCAAAGCGCCAGCGCTGGGAGAAAACTCTCCCAGCGCTGTCCGTACTTCACCTCCCTGTGGGGAATAACGGACAGCGCTGGGAGCGCGGCTCCCAGCGCTGGGGCTTTGACTACACTGGCACTTTGTAGCGCCGCAATTTGCAGCGCTGCAGAGGGTGTGTTTTCACACCCTGCTGCAGCGCTGCAAATTTGTAAGTGTAGCCAAGCCCCCAGATAATGTGAGCACCATGCAAGACACAAACTATCTTATTTATACAGATAAAAGGGTGAGAACTTAACAAGATAACAAAGGAAGCAGAATCAGATAAGTTTACCTGGGCTAGGCATGCATATCTTATTTCCTTACTAACTATTACCCATCTTCTGTTAATGTTTCACCATTAGCACCATTGTTTATGCCTAATGTTTCTTTTCCTGGCACCTGTATTTCAACATTTCTTATTTCTGCTTAAAGGTACATACAACATTTCTTTAATCCATTCTTATTTTTACAATATAATTCATTCTACTTTCACACAAGTTAACAGAAACCACACAAATACAGCATTTGAATGCTGAGTTGATGGAGGCACTGGAACAGATACAAGGGTACCAACAATTTCAAAACCAAATGAAAGACTGGCCCAGGGACACTCATATGTATCATGCTTTTGCCTGTTCAGAAATGAGAAATAAGATATGTACTAGTAATTCATAGATGCACTTCACATCTTTACACTGAGCTATTCTTTTAAATTACTCATTCCTGAAAGGAGTGTTGCTCAAATGAATGACCTGCAATAGGATTAGAAATTTAGTAGTTCTGATTTTAGTTTATTAGTTTGAATAGAATTTATTGGTAGGGCTAGCCAGACAATTTGAGAAAGGAGGGGCGATTTCTCTCTCTCTCTCTCTCTCTCTCTCTCTCTCTCTCACACACACACACACACACACACACACACACACACACACACACACACACCCCTATTCCTTTGCATGTTAGTTTTACTGGATTGTATTGCTTCCCATGCCGATTAAATAATGCACGTTATAAAGAAGGTGTTTATGCATGTCCCTTTATAGCCATCATCTCTTCCTTTCATGACATAAAATGCATTACTGCCTAGTTTAACACTCACTCAAATGCACAGACTATAATTGGGGTCTAGTATCCATTTGAAACAACACATCTGAGCTATGCTACATTCCAAAATGAAACTTGCTCTGGAGTGCTCTGTCCCAAAACATCCATCTTATTTATCTTAATAAAACATCCATCTGTATTTATCTTAGAGGTCTTATTATTAATGTGTGATCTGGATGAATTTAAAGGAAAAGAGGTTATAAGCTAGGTTAACCATGATAAGGGCTATCAATCTTTGGCCTTCAGGGCACAGTCAAATAATCTTATTAGGAAATAAAACGTCTACTCCTTTATGCCGTGTCCAACCTCCACTTCTCTAAGAACAGGGAGACTCAGTGTTGTATTTTACCCTCACCCTTGCATGAGCTCCTTCTTTGGGGCTCTCAGGGTTGAGAAGGAGGGTTGGAAAGGATGGAGGCAGCTCTGCACCACATTCTATACTCCTTAAGCCCCCAAGAGAAGATGGAGCAAGTACAGAGTCTACAGTGACTTGTTCTGCTTCTCCTTCCATTGTTGGGATCTAAGGGGTGGGGCACAGGGTGAGCCTCATGTCAGGAGAGGCTCTGCCACCATTGTTCCTCTAGGAGTCATCTTTGTTCTGGGACAAGGCATGGAGGGAGCAGTCTGGCGGCATGAGGGGCATGGCGCTCCTGCAGGGTCTCTCCAACAAGATGCACATGTTTGCAGGGTGAAATTCCCAGCTTTTTCCAGGGGCTGGGGAAGGGAGAAATCCTGTCCCTCCTTCACATGGAAGAATTCAAGTGAAATTGTGCAAGCTGAAAATCCTGGAGCTGCTACTCCCCTATACATGTTATTCCCATATATCAGAGTATGGGGAGTTTGATTAGTGGGTCTGGATTAATTGGCTGCATTAGAAAGAGCTGCTCACAACTGGTTGCCCTTTAAAAAAACATCATTTGCCACCAGTTGTTTTTTGGCTGCAAGGTTCAAAGCCACTGAAGAGGTCCCAAACCTGCTAGGCAGCTTGGAAAATCTCAGCCTTAGTGTTCATTGTCTAATTTTTTTAAAATTCTATATTCTTGTTAATGTCTTATCACTTGTTCCTCCATAGCATAAAATATATGGAACATTGCATGGCATTCTAAAATGCAACCCTGTTCCTCCACCCTGGGCCATGTTTAAAAGGCAAATGGAAACAAAAAACAAAGGGAAGGGGAAGCTGATTATGCTCAAGCAAAGTTGAACCATACTATGACACAGGCATCTTCTTCATACTAAATAGCTGGCTTCTTAGAAAACACGGTGGCAGCTCTTACATTGAAGTTTTGATCTCAATTATCTGACCCATGCCCCCAGAGGAACTTTCCTTTTTTTCTTAATAAATTATAAGTAATAAGGTGAAACTAATCAATGAAACCAGAAAGCCATATGGTACTGCAATCCCAGCTGGTTAGTTTTTACTTTGGGAATCTACAATTAGTTGTGAAAATAAAAACATTTTTTTAAAAATAGACCAAGCAGTGATAAAACCTCAGCAGCACTGTTAAAATTACACATTCCCAAACCCATTAATGTGAATCTAAAAGCAAATGACAATGTCACTTGCAACTTTATCAACTTCCCCCAAAATATCCACATTGCTCTCTTTTTGTAGCTAATTGAAGTCTTGTGATCATGAGCACCCCACAACTTCAGCTGTTATCTAGAAAGTCAAACTGTGTCACCAGTAGATAAACATCACTAGGAATCCAGTTACCATTACAAGGAAAACTATTGGGCCTATCTTTGGTTCATGGCTGGGTCAGGTCATGGAAAGTTTTCACTGACCTGAACCTGATCCAAACCAAAGGATTGAAACGCCTGACCCATTCACCTCAAAGAATAACTATAATGAAAAACTGAAATGGAATTGTACAGCATTGCAAGTTGAAGAGCTGTATCTACCTAAAACAGCTTCATAAGAGCACCTGCCTCTATTTATCGGGATATCCCCTGTATTTGCCAAGGTATTGACCTGAAGAAGTGAGTCCTGTGGCCGGAAAACTACTCCTCTAATTTTATTAAGTTAGGCCAATAAAAGTATGTGAAACGTAACTGCATTTTCAGGACATTTCTAGTAATTTGTTTGCAAAACCTCACTTCCTTAGTGTCTCTCCTTGAAATCAGTTCTTAATGCAATCTGAAACCACTTACCACTGCACTGCTTTTATTTCTGACAAAAGAAAAAAGTGATCAAACTAAATTTCTGGCCTCTTCCAGCTCAATGTAGGGTATAAAGTTACTATTGCACTCCTGTATTGCATTTGGCATCCTGTATGTTTTAACAGTCCTGTACTGTCAAATTACAGCCTATCAAAATGCAACGTTAATCTAATGAAGGACTCCAATAGCCACTGTACCAAAACATGCAATTAAAAATAGTTTATTTTGAAAAGTGAATTAGGTATGGGTTAACAGGAAAGATGACTCAAGTTCAATCAAGCTTGATCCATCTCTAGGTGAGTTGAGGAATGACATCTTGTAGAAGCATGACATTTTGGTGTATTTAGTCTTAAATTAAGAAATATCAACATGCCTCTGGAAAATTCATTCATAAAAAAATAGACAAAAAGAAAGCAAATGTTTTCATGAATAAAGGATGTTTCCTTCGAACATTTTCTGACACATTTAATGAAATGAAAATTTTCATTTTGTTTATTTTCAAATCAGACATTTAGTTTAGTTTTGATTTTTTTAAATAAAAATACATACTTTAATTTTTCTGTACCCACCCACCTTTTTTCTCTCCCATTTTGTCACACTAAAGATGGGAGAGGTAGAAAATGGAAAGAACAGATGGAGACAAAAACTGTAATGAATTTTAAATTTGCTTCATCTAGTTGAAAAAGTTGGAAAATTCAGTAAAAATTTTCAAATGAAACAAAATTTTCAATAAAAATACTTACTACTTGTTAGCAACAATTAATTTTGCATTTTTTATTGTTTTTATTATTTCATTATTATTATTATTATTATTATTTTCAGTTGTCAGTCTGTGACAGAGACCATTGAACATTTCCGCTAGGAAGGTCAGAGTTTATTGCTCTTTTGGAAGAATGAGTTAATGCGAGAAACAATACTACTTAGCTCTTTTGTAGCACTTTTCATTAGTAGATCTCAAACCATTTTACAAAGGAGGTCAGTATCATTATCCCTATTTTACAGATGAGGCAATAGAGGCACCTCCTCGAGGTAATGGTATGCCCCATCTGGAAAGATTATTTATTCCTATAGATGTTCATAGCACTTTACAAAATACAGTTTTAGGGGGTTCCCTCAAGAGTTTGTAATCTACAGACCTGATTCTGCCACTTCACCCAAGCTGAGTTAACACTTAGGAGATTAGTAGGCAGAAATCTGAGAGCCAGTGAAGGAATTCCAAGATGGCAGAAGAGTACGGAAAGGCCAGTTTTAGCTAGGGCATCTGGGCAGACTTGAGATGGGAGAGGTGGGGAAAGTAAGAAAGTGGGCTGCAGTAATAGTTGTCAAAAAGCAATAAGGCCCAGAGGAGAATATTAGTCATTGAGACAGACAGGAAAGGATGGATTGTAGCTATAGTGTAGGGCAGGGATCGGCAGCCTTTGGCACGCAGCCCGTCAGGGAAATCCACGGACGGGACAGGACCGTTTGTTTATCTGCAGTGTCCACAGGTTCAGCCAATCGCAGCTCCCACTGGCAGCTGTTCGGTGTTCCAGGCCAATGGGGGCTGTGAGAAGCATCTGCCAGTACATCCCTCGGCCCACGCCGCTTCCTGCCAGTACATCCCTCGGCCCACGCCGCTTCCTGCAGCCAGTGGGAGCTGCGATCAGCCAAACCTGCGGACACTGCAGGTAAACAAACCATCCCGACCCGTCAACCTATTTCTCTGACGAACCATATGCCAAAGGTTGCCGATCCCTGGTGTAGGGCCTAAAAAGCAGAATTTGGAGTGTGTCTGAATGCTGTGGATGGATTGGGGTGGGGGCGGGGGTCATACATGACACCAAGGTTCCAAGACTTGGCAATGAAGGGAATAGCACAGTTACCAACAGTAATGAATGAGAAAAGGGAAAGGAGAGACATAGAGGGAAGTCAGTGTAGAGCCTGGTCTACACTAGGCGTTTAAATCGGTTTTAGGAGCGTAAAACCGATTTAACGCCAAAACCGTCCACACTAGGAGGCACCTTATATCGATTTTAATGGCTCTTTAAACCGGTTTCTGTACTCCTCCCTAACGAGAGGAGTAACGCTAGTATCGGTATTAACATATCGGATTAGGGTTAGTGTGGACGCTGATCGACGGTATTGGCCTCCGGGAGCTATCCCACAGTGCACCAGTGACCGCTCTGGACCGCAATCTGAACTCGGATGCAGTGGTCAGGTAAACAGGAAAAGCCCCGCGAACTTTTGAATATTTCCTTTTTGCCCAGCGTGGAGCTCCGATCAGCACGGGTGGCGATGCAGTCCGAAATCAAAATAAAAAAAAGAGCTCCCGCATGGACCATGCGGATGTGATCGCTGTAAGGGCAGGCAAATCCGTTCTATCCGTTCTATCAGCGCTCCGTTACAGAAGATGAAATTCAGAATCCTTTTTTAAAAATCTCCAGACAGACGCCATAGCAGGGACTCAGCGCACTGCAGCGTGACAAGCGTAACGGAAAGCCAAAGAATCAAATGGATGCACATGGACTGGAGGACTGAAGCTATCCCACAGTTCCTGCAGCCTCCTAAAATTATTTGCATTCTTGGCTGAGCTCCAAATGCTTCTAGGGTCAAACACAGTGTCCGCGGGTCAGGGCATAGCTTGGCAATCTACTCACCCACCCCCCACCCACCCCCAGAAGCGAAAGGTAAAACAATCCTCTGACTCTTTTACATGTCACCCTATCTTTACTGAATGCTGCAGATAGACGCGATAGTGCAGCACTCAACACCAACATCCTTGCTCCCCCCCTCGCCATGGGCGGCTGATGGTACAAAAGGATGGAAATCCATCCTCATCATCAGCATAAGCTGACCGTACAAAAAGATGGAAATCCATCCTCATCATCAGCCTCAGCTGATGGTACAAAAGGACTGGTAACCGTCCTCGTCATCAGCCTATTGGCCCTAATTTTTTCTGGTGGATGGATGGTGCAATATGGCTGGTAACCATCCTCATCATAGCAACAGGGGGCTGAGCTCCATCAGCCCCCACCCTTCATGTGTAAAGAAAAGATTCAGTTGCCCCTGGACTAGCAGTGGGATGCTGGGCTTCTCTCCTACACACTGCTTAATGTCCTGTCTGGACTATCATAGCAGCTGGAGGCTGCCTTCCACTCATTTCTCACTAACAAGTCAGTGTGTCTTATTCCTGCATTCTTTATTAATTCATCACACAAGTGGGGGGACAATGCTACGGTAGCCAAGAAAGGCTGGGGGAAGAACGGAATCAACAGGTGGGGTTGTTACAGGAGCACCCCCTGTGAATAGCATACAGATAATAATTTCTGCGGGCTCTGACACAGAGCAGGTGGTTCTCTAGCACACTTGCCTATATTAGGCAGCACTGATTCTATTTTTAGATACCAAAAAGGAGGGATTGACTCAGGGAGTCATTCCCAATTTTTGCTTTTGCGCCCCTGGCTGATCGGCCAGGGGCACTTATGACAGCAGCCAATGGTACAAAACGATGGAAGGTGCAATATGGCTAGTAACCACTCTTGGCTTTTGCGCCCCTGGCTGATTGACCAGGGGCACTAGCAGCAAATGGTACAAAAGGACTGGTAGCCATGATCATCCTCAGTTCCAATTTATGGAAGGGTTTGGATGGTGCAATATGGCTAGTAACCATCTCTGCTGTCATGCAAAAGCAAAAGCATGCTTCTGTGTAGCGCTGCTGAATCGCCTCTGTGAGCGGCATCTAGTACACATACGGTGAGAGTCACAAGGGGCGGGGGAGGCTGCAGGAACTATGGGATAGCTAGGGAATAGCTACCCACAGTGCAACGCTCCAGAAATCGACGCTAGCCACGGACCATGGACGCACACCACCGATTTAATGTGCTTAGTATGGCCGCGCTCCACCCGATTTTATAAATTCTGTTTTACAAAACCGGTTTATGCAAATTCGGAATAATCCCGTAGTGTAGATGTACCCTTAGTGTCAATTCCTTCTTTAAAGTAATTTGTAAAAAAATATAAAAGGTATACTCTCTTTATCATCTTTAGGAAATAATGAGGGACGGAGTAAGCTCAAGCATTCCAGATGGATAAAGCATAGGATTGGGAGTCAGGAGTGAAAGTAAAATACAGCTCTTAACGGTACGGGTCCCACTCTGCCTGTCCCCCCCCGCCCCCCAGAAAGGGGCGGGACCTCGGATGGAAGGGGCGGGGCTAGGGTGGAAGTAAGTTACATTTCTTACCGGTACAGTCCAAACACAAGCAACCCACCTCTCCTACATACTTCATGGATCCCTCCCATTGCATGACATAGATATAGAAAATAAAGCTACTATTACTACTACCAGTACTGTCTGTAATAAAACTTTACTATTGGAATAAGCCTGAAAAACTGAAAACTCACTGTCACATTTTTCTCCTTGTCTTCCCTCCTCCTCTTCCAGCCAGGCTGCCGGATGCGGCTAGGCTCCGCATTCCCTGAACCTCCCATTCAACAGGGGCTGGAGCGGCTCCCCTCTAGCTTATAGCAGGGGGACTGGCTGAGGGAGAAGCCTCCCCAGGTAGCCTGCTGCCTGCATAAGAACAGTTTAAATGTAGCTGTTCACCCCGCGGTCTGAATCGCGAGATTAGGGGCTATTTCTGGCATCCTTATTAATTTCACTCAGGGTTGTTGCTGGAAGCGGTGGAGGGTGTGTGTGTGAGACCAAGGCAAGGGAAGAATACAATAGGCAGTTGACTGCACAGCTTAAATCCAGAGCTAATAAAAGCCAGTGGAAGGGGAAAACTCACTGTCATATCGGTTTCTCTCCTCCCTCCTTCTCCAGCCAGGCTGCCAATGCGGCTAGGCTCCGTGTTCCCCCGACCCCACCACTCAGCAGGGGTTGCAGGGGCTCCCCTCTAGCTTGTAGCAGGGAGCAGGGAGACTGGCTGAGGGAGAAGCCTCCCCAGGTAGCCTGCTGCCTGCATAGGAACAGTCTAAATTTAGCTGTTCGCCCCGCAGTCTGAACAACGGGGTTAGGGGCTATTTCTGGTATCCTTGTTAATTTCACTCAGGGTTGGGGGGAGGGGTGACCAAAGCCGGGGTAGTTCTTTTCTGCCCCCTGGATGAGGCGAACAACCGTGAGTGAAATTAACAAGGATGCCAGAAATATAAACTGTTCTTATGCAGGCAACAGGCTACCTGAGGTGGCTTCTACCTCAGCCAGTCCCCCTGCTCTCTGCTATAAGCTAGAGGGGAGCCACTGCAACCCCTGCTGAATGGGAGGTTCAGGGAACGCGGAGCCTAGCCGCATCCGGCAGCCTGGCTGGAGGAGAAGGAGAGAAACAACAAACAAATGTGAGAGTGAGTTTTCCCTTTCCAAGCTTTTATTAGCTTTGAGTTTGAACTTTGTGTTATGCAGCCAAAAGAGATGAAAGTAAGCCAGTACTGAATGCTCCACTTATTTGCCGGTACACTACTGCACCATTTTTTACCAGTACTCCGTACCGGGCCGTACTGGCTTACGTTCATCTCTGGTTCTAGTCCTCACTTGGCTCAGGTCTGTGTGACCCAGCATAAGTCAGTGAACTGTTCTGCTCCTCAGTTTCCCCAGCTGTGAAATGAGGTTATAAAATTCACAAGCTTGTAGTAAGGTTTATTTCATTAACATTTGCAAAAGGCCTGAAATACTTGGATGGAAGGTGGCATAAAAGCACAAAGTATTTAAATGGTAAAGAAGCAGTTTCAAGTTTTTTTCATGGGGGTTGCGGGGAGATAGAATCTTCCATTCTGAATGGTTCATGAAACAGACAAGATTGTGGGAGTAAAAATGTGTGTAGAAGAGTCAAAACCTGTTGGAAGTTTTTATTGCTAATATTTGCCACTCTCTTACAACTAAAAATTCTTCTGTAGAACCCAGTTGCCAGAGATTTTTTTTCTCTTTTCAGTTATTCTGTTGCTTTTACTGGTAAATTCATGTACAGAGTTTGAACTTTTTACTTTAACTGTAACAACAAAGAAAAACTGACTGACAGTGAACTTAATTTCATCTGGTTTTAATGATATTTCAGTTAAAATATCTGCTGTCAGTTTTATTCCTTTATGCATTTAGTATGATTGCTATGTTCAGTACTGAACAAAAATATACAAGCCAAATGAAAATACTACCTTGCAAGATTAAAAAAGGGTATTATTGCATTAATGTGCATCCAAGGCATGAAACTCCACCATCGTTAAAGTAGCTGAGTAATAGCAGTGACACTTTGAAAGGCAAAATTAAAGTATATTTATTTTACTAGTTAATTTAGTAGACATGATAAATTCTTCTTGTCTTAAATGAAAAGCTTTGCCATTTTTTAAGCCACATGGTTTCTTTCTATAAGAATATCACTCTCCTTGTAAAGTGCAATTATATCTATCACAAAAATATCAGCAGTGATCTCTAGAGGTTAGAGCAGGGAATGGGAAGGCTGTATCCTAAATTTGATATCTTGCTTTGCTCCTGATTTACTGTGACTTTCTGCAATTCCTTTAATATCTTTGCCTTATTTTACCCATCTGATCAATGCTTCTAATAAGCACATATAGTCAGACTTTAAAAAAAAAAGGTATTTAGATGCCTAGTGAGATTTTCAAAAGGGCCGAATCACCTAACTGCCATTGGGCGGTAAGCACCCTAAGCCTTTTTGAAAATCCTATTAGGTGCCTCTCTGTAGCTTGGGGCACCTATATACCTGTGATAACCTGACCCACACTGACCTCCGGTGGGGCAAACAACAAGATCTACTGATCTCAGAATAAATTTTGATATGCAATACTAGCAGCTATTTGTTTCTATGCTCTTTGAAATACTGGTAAGGGGATAAGTTAGAAGTTTAGGGACAAATATTGTTACCTCTTAAATAGTAGACTCCTTGGAACTCTCCATAGTCAGTTCAGATACCCTCATTTACATAAGTACTCTAATTGGTTAACATTGTCCCAGACCCTAATATTATTGGCCTAAAAGTCAGGACTGAGTAAGGACTTCAAGAATTGTCTATTGATTATAAATTATAGTACAGAGAAGCTCAAACAAGAATACCTACCCCAAACCCCTCTCAAATGCTGGAGGAGCCTGGCTAGATTTATTTTTGAACTTTCCAGTTCAGGACATACTCTATGAGTATCAGTAATTATTGGAAGCATTTACTTACAATACATATCCATATGTTATGTGTACTGCACAGACAGAACAACTGATTGTTGCACTGCAGCCTTTTCGCTCCTTTCAAAAACTAAAATTCTAAAATGCTTTTGCACCAAACTTCACTCAGTTCACCTGGCCCCCTGTTCAAGTACACTGAAAGGACTTCTCTTAAGCTGCATATAAATGAGACAAGATCTTCTTTACCACACTTGTCAATGTATATTGTTTCTGCATTTCCATTTAGCACATTTAAAAGATGGGTCACATGTTTTATATACACATGTGAAATAATTACAGGAGCACAGAAAAGAAAAAAAACTTTCAACCTCAAAGCTAATTTTTTCATCTTTGTTCATACAGCTTTTTTTATTGCCCATCTTTATCTTCCCTGTGTCTGTGTAATCATTTCATTAGTATGTATCAAACCTAGTTTGTTCCATGCTAAATATAAACCTCTCTCTGACTCCCAATCTCCCTCTGAAATGTTAAGCATATTAACCCTATTTCTGTGCAGTGAAGTAGCAACTCCAAGTTTCAGTTCAGTTTCTCAGAAGTTGTTCTCCTTACAGAGCAGAGTTTGACCCTCCTCCCTACAGAACAGGCCAGCACTTCTTCCTCTAAACCTACAGATCAAGAGGCAACCATGCAAAGGTCTCTTGTCTCTCTGCTGTTGCCAAGACTCATCCCCATTTAGCTCCCTACAATCCAAAGAGCTGCTCTGTGGAGGGTTGCAGGGAGAGGGAGATCATCAAAATTACAGTGGAACATAAGAATGGCCATACTGGGTCAAATCAATGGTCCATCAAGCTCAGTATCCACTTCCAACGGTAGCCAAAGCCAGATGCTTCAGAGGGTGTGAACAGAACAGAGCACTTTATCCAGTGATCCATCTCTGGCCATCCAGTTCCAGCTTCTAGCACTCAGAGTCTTGCAATAATTTGTTCAGGGTTGTTCCATGGACTTAAAATAGAAGGAGAATTCAGCAAAGGGCTGTTGGCTGCCCCAACCCCTCCCCCACTTTGAGAAGCTTTGGGGAGCATGGAATTATGTCAGGTTAGTTAGAAGAAGTTGGTACCTTCTACTTATCCCAACAATGGAACATAACCAGTTGGCTCACGGTCTTTCCTTGGAAAATTGAACAGATAACACGAAAGATGGAAAGAAAACATTTTCTTGACTTCCTTCACATCAGATGGCTTATTGCAGAGATCATAATCTGCCTCTTTGACAGATATTTTTCAATACAGTTAATCTATAGCAACAAAAATAATCAAACAGGAAGGAGATGGACTTGGTTTGCAGCAGAACCTTCTTGTCTTCTGGTTCTGAATATCGATAAGTCACACAGCAAGAGACAGAAACTGTTATATTCAGGCTATTAAAAAAAGGATTTCTCATTATCGGGTCTGATTTACAGATTGCCCACAAAATTGATTTTCTCATTCCAGATGAATTATAGAAAGTCTAAATTTTATTAAAATAATCGCTACTAAAATAGTCATTTATTAAATGTACAGAAAATGAAAGGAAGTGGATGAAGGGAGAGAAGGAGAGTTAGTAGGAGGGGATGATCTCTCTGGGGAAAAAAATAAAGGCTCAGATCCTAATCTGTGGATGAGAAGGGCTCAAGTACAGCTCAGAAGAAAGGGGAAGAGAGAAGAGTGGCTTTAAACCACCTTGGATCTCCTCAGTTCTGGGGCTGGCCACTCCTCCATGTAAATTAGAACAACTTCAAGACTATTCTAACCTATGCCAGTTTCCCATGGCCACAACATCTAGGCATTAGCTGCCCCCTGAACTGCTGCCATACTCTTCCCTCTACATGGTGGGATACAAAGTGGGCACTGGCAAGTGAACTGAACAGAAATCAGGGGATTGCAGATGAGAAACACAAAGGGTCCATGTCTGTGTGGTTTCTAAGCCCTGTGCCTGGGTTACATACCCATGCTGTCCTTTGCTCTGCTTTCTTACATGCATTCCTGTAGCCATTCTGACAGGGCTAGGAGCATTACAAAGGGAAGCGAGCACTATTTCAAGAAGTATTAATGAAGTCCTGTCAAAGTGATTTGCATATTTTTTCAAAGGAATGTTTTAGAGAGGATTCACTCAGCTCTAGTCCTTACTCTGGACAGACTCCCACTGAAATCACATTGACAGTTTTGGTCTCATGTTGTCAGGCTTATGACTTTAATAAGGGTCTATCCAGGACAAGGATCTAAGTAAGGACTACATGGCTGGGGCCATTGTTCTTAAGCACACAGCTGACTTTCAGATTAATTTTACTCTGAAAAAAGAGGGAGTGTCAACAAATGTTTAAGAATGTTAAGCAGTGTTTTATTCAGACTCGGTAAACTTGGTGGAGCATTGCCCTGGCTCCTTGATATTAATGCCCACAGCAATATCCCAGTGTAGCCATGACACCTATCACCAGAAGCCCATGCATGCTGCTAATCTCAAAGTAATTAGCCATGTGCTAGTGTGAAAATAACAAACCAACTGGAGTGTCCTCAGAAGGGTATAATCAGAGTTGAGCCTACAAGAGCATCAGTGAATAGGGACAGCAACCAAGTCAGTGAGCAAATTTGTACATTGCCTAGCCTAACTTAAAAGATTATTTTAATTCTAGGTTAAAAATTAAAGGTGGTGTTGAAATAACAGTCATCAAAATACTTTTATTCTGGGATAGATGTCCTCAGACAGGTAGAGAGAGGCTTATTGAAGTATCCCCAGCCTGGTCCCACTTCTATTTCAGACGTTGTGAGTTTCTAAAGGATGAATGATTAGTTTAGCACCTTCATTCTGGTTTGGTTTCTTCAAGCTCAGATTTTCCTCAACTTTGTAAGAAAAACTCAAATCCATAGCCAAATGTATCTACGCTGGCCAAGCAAGTATAACATACCCTGCAAACTTTAACAGTGGACTACAGAACAGGTAGGCTAGGATTTCCAAAGGAAACTAAGGGATTTACATGCTCAACTCCCATTGGCTCCTTTGAAAAATCACAGAGCAAGGATGAAACCCTGACTCCCCTGAAGTCAATGGCAAAACTCCCACCAACGGGGCCATGATTTCATCTCTAGTCTTTGCCTAATCTTGTATTTTGCTTATACTCCTAGTCAAATCATGCTCTTTTCACCGTATGTGACTAAGGGCTAAATTCTAGATGCTCTTATACTGGGGAAAGACAATAAGACACAGGCAGCATTTCCCATTCCCTGTGTCCTTGCACAAAAGGTATTCAGACTCTTTATGTTTTCACCCCTCAGTGCAAAGTGGATGTGAGTCTTAGCACCACCATGCTAGATATGCCATAGGTACTAGGCAGAGGGATGGCCTACCTCTTCTGTACATGCTGGCACCCATTTAGAAGGGTGCAGAAATACTGCTGCAGTGTGTGGTCTCCCTAGGTATTTGGGGACTGTATATTTCAACCCAGGTTCTGGAAGTTCCAGCTAAAAATATCTGCTGGCAAGGAGCTGACTGAGTTCAGATGGCATAGCTGCTGGCAGCAGATCATAAGAGTGAAGTGCAGCAGTACACATGCATCGTGGGGGGGTGGTTCCAAACCTGGCTGTGTCGCCCTGGGGCAAGAGGTAGCCTGTAGCACCGGGGTGAGACTCAACAGCTGGGGGTAGGGGAACCCAGGCCCTCCCTGTTCCACTGGGTTCTAACTCAGGGTCCTGAGAGTAATAGTTCAAATATGTTACAAACAGGCGCTCTTATGTCCTATTCCCTGTGCTACTTCCTACCCAGGCTTTGGTTCCTCCATCCACTCCACTGGTCAGTTTCTGGAACTCCCGTGAAGTTTTCTCTGATTGCAATTTAGAGGGTCTTCCTTTAATCAGCTGTGGCCCATCATTCCCTGCCTCCATGGAGCACAGGGCCTGTGGTTGTATGGCAGGAAGACCTGCTCTTGGGTGTGTAGAACCCTGGTGGCTTCTCTGAAGGAGCTCGCATCGCACAACCACTCCTCTGCTCTGTGTGCTCCGACTGAACTGAGCTGCTTTCTTTTGAGCCTTCTGACCAAGATGAGCATGCCCAGCAGGTGCAGCTGGGTGGGGCTTTCTGGGACCAGAGCTGCTCTTTAACCCTCTGTTCACCAGTGTGAGGCTCTAAACCCCATCTCAACGCATCACACAGCTATGAGACAGGAGGGTCCATTAACTGGATAAGTCCACTTAAAGAACAAGGTAGCCAAGTGTCAGGCACAGCAAGCCCAATATGCAAATGCACCAAGTTTTCCCATTGCAGAACTTTTCACTTAACAGTTCAGCACATCCCTAAATTGAAAGTGAATAAAGGTTTCAATGATTTGAGCCTATATAAACCTTTTCTCAATTCAAAAAGCTATAAATCTCATAAAGAACAAAACACTTGCATAAAATCACTGCAGCAGAGCACAATCAATCCTTCTATCTCTGTTTTGTTTGCTTTTGCATTTTCAATGGTTCCTTCAATTCTCAGGTCTAGATCAATCATTTGTTAAAAAAAGAGATATACAGCCGAGGGTGTCCCAGAGGAATACTGATAAGAATTGAAGTCAAAGCCTCTTAATTCATTTCAACCGAGAACATAAGCTGAATATTGGAAGCTAGTTCAAGTAATAAATTTCCCCCATCCTAGGTAGGAATCTTGATGGAACTACCACCAATAAGTAGAAAACCAGCACGAGTAGTTCCAGAGCATCCCTCTTTTATGAGGATAGTCCTAGTGCTGACAAATTCCAACTCCTCAGCTCCAGCAGCAATTCCATCACTATTGCCATTCATCCAGTCAATGAAATATTTTTTAACGTAAAGCATGAAATGAATACAAATGGAATTTGCAATATGATTTGTATGTAGCCTGGTCTGATGTGCAAGATTTCTACCTGGATCTTTTGATAAGGCGGGATTTTAAAGGCCCTCTGTTTGGAGGGCCTGATGGATTTTTTTCTCAGGGTCAGGCAGTTTAAGAAATGCAGGTTTTTTAAGGGTAGATTCAGTTTTGAACTGCCTTAACACTGTTTCCCTTTGAAGTGATAAAAGCAAATAGGGACAGGTTTTCAGCAATGCTGAGTATCCACAATCCGGCTGAAGTCAATGGGACCACAGAGATGAAAGTGCTCAGTACCCCTGAAAATCAATAGTGTATTTCCAATATGACTAGAGCAACTGACATACACAGCTCTTTCTGCCTCTCTTTTCCCTTAAGAAACAAAAGGAAGGAGGAAAATGTCCAGCCTATGAATCTGATTCTCATTTATACCAAGGCCCCTTTACACCACTCTGGCAATATAAAGGGTTCTTACAGTGGCCATAAATATATACTACGAGGTGTAAAAGGGCCTTAATGGAATGAGAACCAGGCCCTGTGTGGTTCACCTTCTCTGTATAATGCTTAAATATTTGCTTGATATAACAAACAAGGCAAGTCTCATTCCTTTTTAATTTGTTTTTCAGATGAATTGCTTTAAATGCTACAAGTGACCATGTGTGTGGGAATTCTTCTCCACTATTTAAAAAAAAAAAAAAAGACATTCACAGCATTCCACTTCATGTTTGGACTACAACAACTTTTAAACCTGAGTTGTAGGACTATATTTGTAAATGATAAGAGATGTAAATAAATGTAGTACTTTAATTCATTAATACAGCATGAAGGAAGAAAACATTATACCCATGATTAAATTTCCTAATTGCTTTCATTTACATAAATTAATTTTCTTCATGCCACTGGCCTCTCGTCTTGGCAGCTGTACCCAATATAATGCCATTGCAATCAAACACACTGTAAAGTTCTCCAAACATCATTGTGGATTTTCAGTAGATCAATTGCAAAGAATTTAAACAGCCAAAGATGTCGCTGTGAATTCACTGTGTGAGGCCAAGCCAGTTACAATAGCTCAAATATTATCTGACTGGTGCCACTACATGCTAGGGGTTTCTTTGTTTCCTTGACACAAGTGATATGTTATCTTAGAAAGCATGGAATGGAGTAAATGTTCAAAACACAGCTAAGGAAAATGCGTGAAAACCAAAGTAGTAGTGGTGTCTCTTCACTGGTATTGGCACACAGGGCTAAATTAATACTTTATCTGTATTTGCTCCTTTCCGCTGCAATTTATTACACTAGTCAGGAGGGCAGTAAAATATCCTGGCTTTCCACTGGAATTTAACCAGTATTTTGCAAATCTTTCCCACTAAATAACTGTGAAATTAAAAGCCATAGTGAAATGCTGACTGACACATAATAATTCTATTCAATAGTGTGCAGACAAGTTACACCTATTCGGAGGAAGGTGTCCTATTTTTAGACATTGAGACTGACTAGCAGCAATTCTAATGGAAGACATCAGGCTGATATTAAAAATATGATTTGTACCACATTGCAGTTTCACCTAGTCCTGGTTTCCCAACCATTTTTTTCCTGATTATAGGAGATACAGCTTTAATCTTTTCTCAAGTGCACAGCTGAGTTACTGGGCTGGGACTTGACAAGATGTTCTGCATGGGATGATGGAATCTTTCCATGGGGGGCATGTTTGGTGGTCATTGCTTCAGCGTCAGGATTTCCCATCTGTTGCTGTTGCCTTTAAATGGTGCCGCAGGTGCAATGGCTAATGGATCTGCATAGTGATCGATCCATTGACAATCAATCAATCAAGGCATTTACAGATCCTGTAACTGAAGTAGGTCTTGTTCCCCTGTGCCAGAACAGGTGCCAATTAAGAGGGCAAGGCAGCACCTGGGAGCTATAAAGGACTGGGAGAGAGCTGGTGAGAGGGAGTGTGCCAGTGAGTCAGAGCAGATTGGTTCAGTGAGGAAGGACAGGTGCTACCAAGGACCTGGTAAGGACTTGGAAACAAACATGTTTCCTGGGGGAAGGCTGAAGGGAAGAGAGCAGCAGGAGTTTACTGGGTGGCATCCCAAGCCAGGGCCAGAAGGCTGCAGAACCCTGACGGAAGAAGGAGCAGCAGAGGGAGTTGCCTGCTGCCTCTGAGTTGGAAAGCTAGAGCCAAGGACTGGGTAAGGCTGAAGGCAGGGGAGTGGGAGAGGCGCTTACCTGCTAACATCTCCAGGGCCGGAGAGTGACACCCATAGGAATTGTGTGAAGACCAGGGGCAGTGAGGGTTGCTCTCCTGGCAAGGATGCTCCCTGCAGAGAGACTGGGGGGGCTTCCACTGGGAAGAGTGGGATTGCACTACAGTTGGAAGGACTGGGGAGGCTGTCCTGATACAAGGTCAGGAGAGGACTGAACTGGAGAGCTGGGGTATGGTGAGAGACACTGGGGCTGTATGTTGCATGTACTGTTTAGACTATGCTGGGGGAATTCTGGACTATGGTTGTGGCACTTTTGTTATAATTTGCGTGCAGGGGACTTGTGTAATAAATAAACCCCACAAAGGCTATATCTACACTTGGGAAGATGTTTTGGGCTATTTCTGAGGTGTCTGAAGGAGGGAAACTGAGGCAGACATGCCTGTCATGCTGGCACCTGCCGGTTGAGGGAACTGTGGTATGAGCCATCCTCTTACAGACCCTATTGCTGCAACACTGAGCACCCTTTTCCCCTTGTTGGTCCTCCGCCAAGCCAATCCTGTAAGGCAGATCATTGAGTGTACCAGCTGAGCTGACACAGCATGTTCCCTAAGCCCTGCCCCCACTCCTCAACAGTGGAAATCTGCCATGTTGAGACCTGAGCTTCTGTGAAGAATGGGCTGGGTATAATTTTCCCCTTATAATCTAGGCACACGATGGAATTTTTAACCATACATAGGTGAACACAATTTAACAGCATAATTATTTTACAAACATGTCAGGCTTAACAGGGATAGCCAAAGGTTTCACTGTAAGTATTAGATCAGATTCCTCTTATGTCTGTCACTATGCAAATTCAGCTTCATTTCCTATCACGACATACCAGCTGCAAGACTAAGGGTACATCTTCACTACCCGCCGGATCGGCGGGTAGCAATTGAATTCTCGGAGTTCGATATATCGTGTCTCATCTAGACGCGATATATTGAACTCCGAACGTGCTCCCGTCGACTCCGGAACTCCACCACCGCGAACAGCGGAGGCGGAGTCGACGGGGGAGCTGCGGACTTCGATCCCGCGCCGTGAGGACGGGTAAGTAATTCGAACTAAGGTAGCTCGACTTCAGCTATGCTATTCGCGTAGCTGAAGTTGCGTACCTTAGTTTGAACTCCCCACCCCAGTGTAGACCAGGCCTAAGAATGGTTCAAATGCTGTGCAGTAGAAGTCCTACTTGAAACTGTCTGACCTCTTATTTTGGGGGGGGTGGCAGGGATAGCTTAGTGGTTTAAGCATTGGCCTGCTAAACCCAGGGTTGTGAGTTCAATCCTTGAGGGGGCCACTTAGGGATCTAGGGCAAAAAAAAAAATTGGTCCTGCTAGTGAAGGCAGGGAGCTGGACTCAATGACCTTTCAAGGTCCCTTCTAGTTCTAGGAGATTGGTATCTCCAATTATTACCCTTGTTCTATTTGTATTTTTTGGTAATTATATATTACCTAATGTGCACTCTCAGTGTTCACAACTATAGAAAAAGAATCAAATTGGTAATGCTATATTGTATACATAACAAAATTGAACAATGCAATACAGTTGGATAAATGAGGTTGAGAGGAGGTTAGTTAGCAGGGCTAACCGACAGGGGCTTTCCCATATACTGGTCCAGATTGTGCCTAGCAAGTGTCTGTAGGGCACAAAGCCATCCCCAAATTGTGCCCCTGGGCATAAACCTGGCAGAATTGGCAAGAGTCTGATCTCCTGAATAGTGCTAAGAATGGCAGATGTTAGTGTTAATACCCCTACCCTATTTGCAAAGCATGCCTAGGAAATCTTACTCATCACAGGGGACCAGAACCTCACTTTTACATCTCATCCAAAAAACAGCACCTGCAGAAGCACAGTATTCTGTAGACCCAAGTATTGTCTTAACAAAAGTCTGGACTTCATGTTTTTCCCTCCCTGAAAGTCAGTGCTGAACAGTGCTTTTTGCAAGTGGTGAACTGAAGCCACACACATCATAACCCTCCCCCCCTTATGCATCAAATGGATTTGTCTCTGCATGTGCTGCCGAAACATCACTTTGTAAATTTATCTCTGGGTTACTCATAAGCACTTTCCATTCCCAGCACATGAAAGCACATGTTTTTTTTAACATGAGGATGGAGTCTAACAAATTTATTTGGGATTATGCAGTCTAACTCTGCACAAATTTATCCTGTGCAATGCACTTACTGTTAGCAGTTTCTAAATCAGGAGAGTGAAGACCAACCAAGACATGGGTGAGAAAGTGACAAGGGAAACATTTTTATTGCTAAAAATGTTGAGACTGGGGGTGGGAAAGTTAGGTGAGAGTAACCTAACTACACATTTAGAAGGATTTAATCAGTGATATGACTTCACTTGCAGGTTTACTTTTCTAGATGGTTCACACAGAGGTTCTGGACATCATTTACTAATGGCATGAGATTTAAATCTTTTCCTATTCAGATAGTTCCCTGATTTATATGTTGGATCATACAGTGGTGTCTTTATTTAAAAATAAAATCTTCAGGGCATCATACCCTTTGGAGCATTTATTGTCAAGCCAACAAACAAAAAATTCTGTTGTCATAATGGAAAGCAGTGGAACTTTATACAAGATGTTTGCTTATATGAGAAACAAAGAAGCTATTCTCCACTGCCTGCTTTTGTTAGATACACTGGCATGTAAGCTCAAACTTTTACATGCTTTGAACTCGGTCTCTCAAAAAAGCTGTTTTATCATAAATGGAGCTCACTGCGTGTTGTGAAGGTCATAGATTCAAATCCAAGCGGTGGACAAGTTTCCATCATTGGATTTCTCAGCTAGACTCACAAGCTGTGTACATATACTCTATGCTGCTCTACTGAGCAACATCACTTCTTCCTCCAGGGCTAAGATAACAGTTGCCACGATAATAGAGAACTATCTATAAATCAACCAAACAAGCTGTCTGAGACTTACAGCAAAGCAATGCCAGTAGTGATCTTATTGGTTTAGGTAGCATACATTTCCCAGTCTCCTTTCTCTGTGTGGTGAGAATGATGTATCAGAATTTGAACACTTGCTATTCTGTGCATGATGGCTTGTGCTGCTACTCTGACCTTATCAAATACATTTTTTTGACAGAATGGCTATTTTCACATGGGTTTGTGAAGTTACCAAGGGAGGGAAACTAAAACAGAGAAGCGAGCAAAATGACAACAGTAAATGGACAGCACAGACCTGTATTTTATTGTCCATCTCAACCATTAATATCAGGCAGCTCCCTTCCAGGGCAAAGTTATCACAAGAAAGAATAGAGTCTATGATCATGGCAATGGCTGTTAATTAATACGACAGATAATTCAGAGGAAATCACTGGCCTGTGAAGGTGAATAAAGAAGTAGGGCGACAGGTTAGACCGCCAAACATGGAGTAACAAGCTTGATTTTTCTAATCTTTCCTTTTTGATATGGTGCTCACGTTTGCCTCTTAGAGAATACTGACTCCCCAGTCCAAAGTCTATATATGGTCAGAAACTTCCTACTCCACCCATTCCAAAGGATTGCACCAAATGTATGCAGTGGGCAAATCTAATAGGCCGGGCATTGGTTTGATATTGATTTAGAGGGATTAATGCTATTTGTTAAGCTGCTTGCACCAGGATTATGAGTAGAGATAGTCCTAACTCATGAATCCCAAGAAAGATCAGTTCTGATCTTCAGAGTAGCACTAGAATTAAAAAAAAAAAAAAAGAGTGGGGGTGGATCCTTGAAAATAGACATTTTAGAGCAGCCAGCTCTACTATAGAGCTCTAATAGAGAGCATGGCAAAGTAAAGATCCACTATGCTTCCCTCCAGCTTTAATCTGCTCTGGGGCAGGGAAACTAAAAATCAGGGAGCTACAATCAGCACCCTGTCAGCCCTGCCTCTGCACTGCACCCCAGCTGAGCCTGTCGTCTACAGCAGAAATAGAGCGATTTGAAATTTATAGAATTAGTTAGTATTGGTCTAATAATGCCCTAATTTCACGATAGAAGTTTGTCACCAAAAAATGGTTTTCAAAAGTGTTCGTGACATTGTTCACAACTCAAAGTTTTAATGAATATTTTTCCTTTATCATTTTCAAAACAAGAAATTTTCAAGAATGATTTCTAATCATCTCAGATTTTTCAAAAATAAATCCAACCTGACCCAGGTGACAAATTTTTGACCAGAAACATGACTGTGTAGAATTGAATCACTATCTGCAATGCTGCAGAGCAGGGCCTACTGGTGGCATCTCACAAGTAACCGTGCTCCACGAAAATGTGAGTTAGATGCATGCCTAAGAAGGTCACTATAAGAGTTTCATCTGTGAACACTAACTGAACTACTGGAAAATGTCCCACTTTTATTTAAAGTGCTTAAACAATAACATTTATTCAATCATTAAATAATAATTGCTTAACAGATTGCCTAAAAAGATTGCTAGTTCAGATATCAGTATAATATCATTATTCACATAATTATCCTAATACAAAGTACAGAGCTGTCAATTTTCTTACTACAAATGAGAAGTCCATGGAGGTATATTAATGTACACTGGTTGAGGATCCAGCCCAGCATTTAGCAATAACTGGCCCAATCTTGAAGTCCTTACTCAGACACAATTAGTCAGAACCTTGCAGAAGCCCCACTGCAAGATAAGGGAGGTTGCAGAGTAGGCTACCAAGCTTCTAGAGACCAGTATGATAGATGCTGATAAGTATTCTCTTGTTGCCTTTCCTCCTCCCATTCCACTATCTGCTGATATCTGTACTTCATTATAGCAAAGCAAAGAGATGTACATTGCTCAGAAAGCCAGGGTAGGAGGTAGCGTACCCTCTCCAGGGATACTGTGCCTTGAATGTATAGTTGGAGAAGCTGAGGTACCCATTTGGTTTCTCCACTTCTTATTTGCAAGTGGTTCCCCAGAGATTTTCCTCTTTTGAAAGCAAAGAGGAACATTACCTTGGGCTTTTCACCCCTGCTCAGATGGAAAGAGGAGATGGAGAAAAAGTAATTTTCCCACCATGTGCAGCATTGTACAACTAAAAAGGTGATTTATAGTTGTGGGGGGAGGGTGTTTTCCACCTTTTTTTGCAGCATCCTGACAGGATATTGGACCATCTACTCGGTTGTCCAATGGTCTGATCCCATACATCAAGTCTTATGGTCCTCCCAAACCTGTGATGTTCAATCAGTTTTTTTCCCCCTTAAACCATAAAGCCCTGCACATTTTCCTGCAATGTCTGGGTTTGGTGCTGACCTAAATCAATCACTTAGTACTCAGACTATTCTCCCTTTCATTACTTTTTCTACTTCCTTGAAGGGACACACACAAATGGCAGAAGCATTTTTTCCATGACCTAGAAATTCACAGACAGTATTGTAATTGGAAATTACAGCCCAGCAAGCAGCTCTGGGATTTACAATCATAACCTCTTGGTGTAGAAGAATTAACTCATCAAATACACCAGTATATTAAGCCAGCACCACTGACTCCAGAAATTACAAATTGCCTTACTTTCAGCTGCAGTTCCAAAATGATTGGAATTGCTGCCTTTCCTTTAATCAGTTTACCTACTTGGGATGCACTGAGTAATTGATTTCTCCAATGTGCTCCATTTCAAATTTCCTGAACTAATCCCAGTGGCTTGGATAGTCATGCCTTTCACTAAAAGTCACATGATCAGGTTCATGGCCTGAAAATTGTAACACTGCACAATGACCATTAAAAATTAACCGTCTGCTCTGATTATGCCCACCTCCTCCCTCCCCCCCAAACATACGTAAAGGAGAGAAGAAATCATTCCACAGAAAGTTGAAGTGAACAGACTATAGAAACAAAAGAAAAACAGAAACCTGATGACAACTAGACATAGTGCAGAAAGGGACTGTAACTACCAGATACTTATGGTAATATTTAGTGCTAGATGAGGGGAGGGGGGGCAGAGATAGATAGCTCCATGGTTTGAGCATTGGCCTGCTATATCCAGAGTTGTGAGTTCAATACTTCAGGGGGCCATTTAGGGAACTGGGGTAAAAATCTGTCTGGGGATTAGTCCTGCCTTGAGCAGGGGGGGTGGACTTGATGACCTCCTGAGGGCCCTTCCAACCCTGATATTTTAGATTCTGTGATAAAGAGTTTAGTTCAAATAATCATTTGAAAGGTAGGGAGCTACCTCCCTCATCCTAACCACTTTATGCTGCAAATCTGGCTGGGAGTTTTTTCATGGAAAAACTCTTAAGATATTTCCAATACGTTCTGGTATCAGGCAGGTTAGAAGGGGTTTCCCTTCTACAAGTTTGCCTTTTCACTTCACCTATAAACTATGCCATCTTAAACACACATGCACACACACCACTTTAATGCTGGTCATATTTGGCTCTGAACTGCATAGGATTCCTATTTACGTTTATACACAATTGGGCTAGTACAGGTTTCCTACACATTTGTGTATAATCCCACACAGACTTGCACACCCATTTTCTTCTAAATATTTCATGTTCAGGCCTAAACATAAATAAAAGGAAATATAAAGGACATACCAAGTCACTATTACATTTTCAAAAAAGAGAAAATAGGTACTATGGTTTATAGGGCAAAATTTGGGAGGCTCGGTGGATGAACTAGAAGGGAGCAGAGCATATTAGAGATACCCAAGTGAGATGGAGAAATAGAATCACATATTCACATGATTAATACAGTATATTTGTAGCTTCCTAATGTTGCCTTGAATAGTTGAAACACCCAACCTAGCTGTATCAGAGTCACCCACTGGGTAAGTGTGGGCAAGTCACGTCACTGCTCTGTGTCTCAGTTTCCCCATCTATGAAATGGGGATGATATTGACCTCCTTTGTAAAGTGCTTTCGAGATCTACTGATGAACTACTGCTATTGTTGTTATTTACGGTAGCCAAAGTGTTCTAAACCCTTTCTAAACACATGAAGCATTTCACATTTGTAGAACTGCTATACAAAGACACCGAGTACCTTTCCCCACACCTGAAGCAGAGCTCTGTGTAAACTCGAAAGCTTGTCTCTTTCATCAACAGAAGATGGTCAAATAAAAGAAATTACCTCACCCACCTTGACTCTCTCTAATGCAAAGATTAAGTAATTATTAGTCCTGCTAACACTCCTGTGAGGTAGGGAGGGTAAGGATTCTCGTTTTTATCAACTGGTTTGCATACCGTAAAACAAAGTAGCTAGATCTGACTTGCCAAGAAGAGTTCATTAACATCCTGCTGCAGTTGAGAAAGTGGGGCACGAGTTTCAAAGCTGAAAAGAAATCCTCAGTAAGAGGAAAGCAAATTGCATTTGAACAGAAAGAGAGACACAAAACCTGGAAAAGATGGATGAATTATAAGCAGACAGAGCAACCCTATTTGCTTAAGGTAGCTAAGGATCAAGTAAAAAGTGGTCAGTACCATGCCAGGGAACTGAATCAATAAATATCTGATATAAAGAATAACTCTTTCCAATGAATAATTTAATGACTTTAATCTGTATATAGCCTCTTCAGATAGTGAAAGTACTAGGCAGAGTTTAAATGAGCACCTTTAAAGGGATACATCTCTTAAAGGAGTTAAATTCCCATCCATTTGCCCATGAAAAAATACAAAATGTAACAATTCTCCAATGTGGTAAATGAAGAGGTCATCTGTGTACTGGCTCATGCAAATGTTCTATAACATCCTTTGCATGAGATTAGCAATGGGGTCTGCTACAACTGTATTCTACTCGCAGTAGTTTAGCAGGGGCATGCACAGGAATTTAAATTTGACCAATTTTGGAGAGGAACGCTCTATGCCCTCACTGTGGCCCGAGGCTGGAGCTGCTCTCAGTCTCTGCTGATTATTGGTGGAGGGAGGTGTCCCTGCTTGCACCTCCCTTGTGAATACACCTGAGGTTAGGAGAACCCTTTCCAGGAGGAATCGCAGTAAGATGAAATAAAAAGAAATGACAGAAAAAAAAACGTTAATCTTTCTAAGGCTAAGAGCAAATTAATGTGGCCAGCACTGAAATACAATCCAAAAACTTTCACTGTACATTTGATCTAAAACTTATTGAAGTAAATGGAAGGATTAACATTGACTTAAATAGGTTTAGGATCAGAGCTGCAGAGACTTTATCTTGAATTTTCTGTACATACAGTGTCTTCCCTAGACTTACATTTATGCTCCCTGCACTTATGAGACATTTCACAAATGGCACCCATGACTTTCATGGCTTGTCTTGCTTGTATGCTTCCTTGATCCAAATGTGTTTTTGGTAAAATTATCCCTTACTGTAAAGGGAATAAATTAACACACAGTAAAGAAAAGCTAATATCTGGAGCTGATCAGCTGTGAGGAAAAGAAAAAGAGATAAAAGGTTTCTTTAAAAATAGTTAAATTAAACAAATAAGAATTGCTTTACACTTGTACACAGTGCAGAATCACAAATAACAATTAATGCTTTGTTTTGTGACAGATTCAGGCCAGAAGAATATAAGAGAGTGGTCCTATTGGGTACTGGGAAGTGGGCAGACAGAAGCCCACCCACAGCTAAAGGCCCCTCCCCTAGCCTGGGGGGGAGCAACTGAGACCAGATCTCAACTAAAATCATGGGACAGTGAAGGAAAAAACAGGATGGGTGTGGGGGGTCAAAGGGCCAAAACTAGGGAACGGGACACCAAACAGAGAACCCTGGACAGCGCCCACTGCTCCTCAAAAGCATCCAAGGAGCCAGCGGATGCCACCCGGATGCGTGAGCGGATGAAAGAACAAAAACAGGCCTCACAGTTGCAGGCTCCTGCCTCAGCCAACCTCCTCTCCCTGGTGTTATAAATGGCCACTTTGGCCATGGCTAGGAGGAGGTTGACGAGGTGGTCCCGCGACTTAGTGGGGCCATAGATGGGGTGAGCATATAGAAAAAGGTGCAGGGAAAAGTGGACCAAAACCCCAACAAGCGGTTCTGGAGGAGCTGGAAGAGGGACTGCAACCTGGCGCACTGCAGACAGACATGTGCCAGGGTCTCTCTCACACTGCAAAAAGGGCAAGCATCAGGAAGAGGGTTGAACTGCACCAAGTACATGCGCGTGCTCACGGCTCCATGAAGGAACCACCAACTGATGTCCCCGGCAGGCTGTGGAATCAGGATGGAATACAGGCTGGCCCACCAGGGTACCCCACGCTCTGCAGCTGGTAAAAGGTCCTGCCACTTAGTATTGGGGCAGGACACAAGGGTGGGAAATGAAGAGTGTGGAGCACGAGCGTGTAGATGGTCCCTTGGTGCAGTTTGGAAACGAACTGGCTGCAAATTGCGCAATCGGCTTGGAGTACCTAGGGGTGGGGGCCTTGAAGGCTCACGGGGTAGGAGCCCGATGAAAAGATCCGGAGGGCCTGGGGTAACGGGTGGGCAGGGGGATACCCTCTCGCAGAACCCGCTCGAGGAAAGACCGAGAAATGGACAATAAGGCTGCCTCCACCTCTCGAATTACGTGTGGGAGGGTTCCTAGGGCAGAGAGCCTCATGCGCCTACCGAGTGCATAGGGATCCACCCAGTCCCCCTCTCATAGTCCAGGAGATGTCTAATCCTGGTAGCTTCCACCAGGAGCAACCTCTGGCGCACCAAGGGGGACTCCGCCACCTGCACACGAAGATGGGGATTGTATAGCAGGGGCTCGGTGAGGAAATCTGTCCCCCCATCCCCAGTGGCCACCATGGACCTGGTCACCGAGACCAGCTTCCAGGTCCGGAGGAGGTCCTGGTAGAAGACTGGCAGCTCGGAAAGGTCTTGCAGAAGGCCTCTATGGGGGAGAAGAAAGCTGCCGGTCATATCGGAGCCCTTGGAGGCGGTGGTGGAAGGTGTGTGCCAACGTGCTCCATGCCGAGTTATCTGCACCATAAAGGAGTCTTTGCAGGGCCTGGAGGTGAAAGACATGGACCTGTGTGCGCAAGCACGTCAGGCCCTGTCCTCCATCCTCCACCTCAGCTGCAGCTGGTGAACATCAACAGGGGAGGCAACGGAAGACCCAGCACCAGCAACCCCCTTCATAGTTTTACAGGGGGTCCCTTCCCCCTTGCCAACAAGAGGGGGCTGCTAGGCCCGCGCTCACAGCACCTCCCTCACACAAGCTCCCCAAAGAGTGGGGCTGGCCAGCCAGGTCAGAGCCAGGGAGCGAGGGCGATGATGGGAGGGTAAGGGAAGACAAGGGCAGGGCAGCAGAGAAAGGGACAAACTAACCCTGAGCCAAGCCCCACTCGATTACCGCCACTGGCCCTGCCACCCTCTCCTCCACGGGCCCTAGTCTACCACCCACCACAGCAGCAGGGCCCACTCATCTGGGCATGCTGGGTGGGGAGGCGCCTCCCCTGGGACCTCAGCGGAGTTGACAACGGTCACAGATGGAGGAGGGGGCGACACCAGGCACTGGGCGATCAGGGCCGCCGGAGATGAGAGGGCTGATGCCCTTCTGGGTATCAGGGGTCCCAGATGCCCCTCCAAGCCGGGCCTGGGGCAGGACCTCCAGATGTGCCCTGCTGCCCGGCAGAGAAAGCACCGAGCCTCCCCCAAAGAACAGTAAACCTGGTATGGGGCCCCTTGGTGGGGCACCTGAAAGGACCCCCCCAGAGCCTCCCTGTCACACATCGCTGGCAGTACCTGAATCTGTACCTGCTGGCGGAATGATAAAACATGGTGAAGGGCGGGGTCCTTGCAGCCCAATGGAAGGGGGCTGAGGATGGACAGGGGCTTCCCCAGAGTGGAGAGGAATGGCAGAAGGGCGGCATTGGGGAGGAACAGAGGAGAACATCACCCAAACGCCCAGGCCCTCCAAAGGCTTGAGGGGGATATGAATGCCCCCACTGCCAAGCCCCTCTCCACTGCCTCCTGGGCTGCAGCCTCCGACACCAGGAAGAACACCACCTTCCCAAACATCTTAGAAGCTGCCACCATGGCCGTGGGCCCCACCACCCACAGGTAGATTTCCACATGGGGCAAGGCCAACACCCGGAGGGAAAGGGGCCCCAGCCACCAGGAATGGTATTCTGGGAGGAGGCTGGAGCAGATGGTAAGGTGGCAAGCAGAGGGGTCGCAGCCACCTGGGTGTACGCCCTGGGAGCTGAGGAAGGACCACCACCAGGCTGGTTGAGAGAACAACAGGTAGGGGAGAAAGCGGGGCTGCGGACATCAGCAGGGCTACAGCAGAAGAAGGAACCACCGCCATGGGAGGTTTCGCCTTCCAGGTGGGGCCCTTGCCCTTCTTTGTCCCTCGGCCCTTCGCACCAGCTAAGGGAGAGGTCTTCGAAGCAGAGGTGGCAGAGGTCATGGCAGCAGCAGCAGCAGAGTCTCGGGAGTCCCTATCCATGCCCACTGCCACCAGTGCCTCAGCGGCAGCGAAGGCAGTCAACCCGGCAACGGCAGTCGAGGCGGCCATTGCAAGGGGAGACGGGTGGGAAGGGAGACTAAAAGAGAACAACAGGGGTGTCCAGGGAAGTCCCGCCCCCCGAATCACCCACCACAGGAAGGGAGAGAGAGGAACAGCCACAGAGGAAAGGGAGGGGTTGGAGAGAGGGAAGGGGAGGGAAACGGCTACCACACCCCACCTGCTAGGCCGAAAGCAGGGTGGAGGGGCGCCAACAGAAAGGGACACAGGAAAACAAGGAACAACTCCTTGGATGAAGAAACCGGCTCCCCGAGCTGCACTAAGGAAAGGGGAGGGGGAGGAAAACTAAATCATGATGAAGGAGTGTGCGTCAGTGAAGACAGTAACCAAAGAGGGGAGGGGAATCTCAAGCTCTGAAAATGGAACGTGAGCGTGCAGGCAAAGAGGGTAGACTGGGGGAGGGAGAGACAAGAAACAAGTGACCGGAATGAAGGGGGGGAGGGGGAACCATGAGTATGCTACAGGCAAGGAACAAAAAACAGGGTAGGCTCAAAAGCAACCAAAGTGAAAGAGGGAAAAATTGGGCTGGCATCAATGCCTGCACCGTGGGACAAGGGCGGGGCAAACTAACCAAGGACCAACAAAGAAAGAAGCCCCACAAAAAGCAGGGCAGGGCAAAACAGAGCAAACAGGGTGGCTAGAAGGGGAGCAGGCAGGGCAGGCAGCAAAGGGAAAGGGGGCAAACAGCTGCAAGGTCAGGGCAGAAGGCGAAGCAGAGGAAAAGGGAGCCCACCAGCCAAATGCAGCGGGGAGGGAGGGTAAGTCCAAGAGAGGGAAGAGGAAACGCGTACCCATGGGCACCTGAAAAACAAGTGCCTGTTTGCTGCTGCTACTGTCCCAAGATGGGAAAAAGCACAGAGCAAACTGCTGGGCTGGGGAGCGGAGAACAGAGCCAGATGGTAATTGGGAAGGTGAAGTGGGTGGTGGTGGCAGTAGGGGAGCGGACAGACCGGGGGAGGGCTCCACGCCACTCCCCCAGGTCCCCACAGCGGCTCCTACCACCACAGAAGGATGTTAAAAAAACCCTCCACAAAGCAGGGCCTCCTCCACTCAATCGTCAGCTCCAGCAGCAGTAACAGGCTCTTCAACAGCAGCAGCAGCAAGGACAGCAACAATGTGCCGACTGAGCGCCAGGGGATCCATCCCCCAGGTTGTGGTCCAGGAGGTCTCCAATCTTGGTGACTTCCACCAGGACCAACCTCCGGCACACCAAGGGGGACTCTGCCACCTGCACACAAAGATGAGGATTGTGTAGTAGGGGCTCCGCGAGGAGATCTACCCCCTCGGTGGCCACAAAGGACCTGGTTGCTGAAACCAGCCTCCAGGTCCAGAGGAGGTCCTAGTAGAAGACCAGCAGCTTGGCGAGGTTTCGTGGAAGAAGAGACCTTCTCTCTCGGATGGAGAAAAAAGAGCTGCTAGTCATATCGGAGCCCTCGCAGGTGGCAGAGGAAGGCATGCGCCAATATGCTCCACGCCGAGCCACCTGCACTATAAAGGAGTCTCTGCAGTGCCTGGAGGCGAAAGACATGGACCTGCATGCGACTACATGTCAGGCCCTGTCCTCCTTCCTCCAGGGGGAGATGGAGAACCCCTGCAGAGACCCAGTGCACTCCCGGCCAAAAAAATTCCAGAACCAACCTCTGGAGATTGGCCAGGAACACCGGGGATGGGCACCGGGTGTTGAGCCGGTGCCAGAGCATGGACAGGACCAATTGGTTAAGCACCAGCATTCTTCCCCGGAGGGAGAGGCACCGGAGCAGTCCTGTCTAGCCCCGCAACTGCCCAGTCACCTTGCCCTCTAAACCGTGCCAGTTCTCTGGCGGAGACTGATGTGTGGCGGAAAAGTAAACACCAAGATAGAGCAGCGGACCCACGCTCCACTGGATCGCCTGAAGTGTGGGTGGGAGGGAGCTCACCTGCCACCTGGCCCCGACCATCAGGCCAGAGCTCTTGACCCAGTTGACTCGAGCAGAGGAGGCTGCTGAGTAAACAGCTTGGCAAGCCTCCACCCGTACCAGGTTTTCAGGGTCCTGGACCACGAGGAGCACATTGTTGGCATATGCCACCAGGACCAGCCGCACCTCCAGCTCACGCAACACCAACCCCGTCAACTGCGCGGTGGGGATCAGGGTCACGGACCCTGGAGCGTCTCCCTACCAGCACTGTGACCTATCGAGACAGGCAAGCAGGGATCAGATCCCCACCGTGCACCTGCCCCACCAGCACCACACCACCCGACTCATCACTCAGCACTAGGGACGATGGCGGAGGGAGAACTGCAGCCCTAGATGGGCCAAGAGAGGGAAAAAACAAAAAGCTCCTCCCAAGGGCCCTCATAAAAGGAAAATGAGGCAACCCCAGGGGCAGCAGCAACAGAAGGAGGGTCACACTAGCAGGGGCCTCCCCAAAGCAGCAGTAGCCAGGGGGACAACTGGTCAGCAGGATGGCCTCAAAAGAGTGGAAGGCAGGTATATCAGCCTCAGAATGAGCAGGTCCCTGTTCCCTGGATAGCCAAACAAAAGCTATGCCAGACCAATTAAGACACCTAACGCCAATTAACTAATTAAGGCCATTAGGCTAATGGAGACAGCTGGAAGCAATCCAAGTCCCACTTATACTGTTTAAAAGGTCTCCTTCCAGTGCCTTCTGGAAAGCTGAGGTGAAAGGAGCTGGAGGAGAGGAAGCATTGCTGAATCCTGAGATAAGGGTGAAGCTAGGAAAACGGGATCATGGGGGAAGTGGCCCAGGGAATCAAAGCAGCATCAGTGGTGAAGGGAAAGCTGCCAACAGCTGCTGCCATTAGGGTCCCTGGGCTGGAACCCGGAATAGAGAGTGGGCCCAGGTTCCCCCACACACACTCTAGAGAGATCCCCGGAGAAGGGAAGCAGGACTCGGTCCAGGCAGGAGGCCAAACTGTGCCTACTGAGCTCTACGGAGCAACAGAGACTGTGGGGTATTTCCCCTTCCCATCTCCCATACTGGCTGGTAATGAAAGTAACTCAATAGGTTGTGACTCTTGCCACTACACTGAGAAAAGGAGGTCACATTGGGGCTTTATTGAGTTTCTCAGGCCACTGAATCCGCCCAGAAGTGCGGGACCCACCAATACAGGCTTGGAACTTTGTCACAGTTTTAAAGTTAAGAAAAACAAGTATATAAAAAGTCAGCCAATAAATTCTCAAGCTTTCATTTCTAGTTTGAATTCAAGTTACAGATCTAATTCCATGTGATTTCCATATATTTGCCACCATTCATTGCTTTTTTTTTATTTTACGTTATGTTGACATACTTAATTCTCAAAGTATTTGGGATAATATAAAAAATTACATCAAATATTAACTAACAGTTTGGCACATTCTAGAAATCAACAGCTAAAAGAACCAGGCAAAGATTTAAAAAAAAAATCCAAATGGAAGAACTGGTGACAAAAGGGGAAACAAAAATCAATCCAAATAGAAAACTTTTACACTAACACATTTAGAAAACTACCTTCATTGCAAAGAGGATTCCATAGCAGCACTCTAGCTATAAGGATAAATCAGTTGGTAGATCCAATAAACCAGCCTGGGCAAAAAAGATACATGTTGCTGTTTGTCTACACACTGCCATTTAAAAGTAAGGGCCTTATGCGGCTCTCTTGGTCTCACTTGTGGCCAGCACATACATACATGTTCATTGTGAGTCACAATACAAGATGAGGAACAGCAGCCACGGAAAAAATGCTACTCTCCTTCCCACAGAGGTACACATGGAGTATACAGTGTACACAGTGCCTTGATATCAGATAATCATAGAAGCTTAGGGTTGGAAGAGACCTCAGGAGGTCATCTAGTCCAACCCTCTGCTCAGAGCAGGACCAACCCCAACTAAATCATCCCAGCCAGGGCTTTGTCAAGCCAGGCCTTAAAAACCTCTAAGGATGGAGATTCCACCACCTCCCTAGGTAACCCATTCTAGTGCTTCACCACCCTCCTACTGAAATAGTTTTTCCTAATAGCCAACCTAGACCTCCCCCACTGCAACTTGAGACCATTGCTCCTTGTTCTGTCATCTGCCACCACTGAGAACAGCCTAGTTCCATCCTCTTTGGAACGCCTCTGCAGATGTACTGGATCAGAAGGGAAAAGTCATCTGTACCAGGAAGAGGACTGACTACGGAGCAAGGGAAAAGCAGGAACAAAAGCATGGCAGTCTGTCACTCAAACTACATGTCAGTAATATAACTCCCATTGATATTAATGGGTTAAGATTGGACCCCTAAACAGTAAGTCTGAGTGCATCCTTACAAGGCCAAACAGTGTCAAACGAGAAGTACAACCAATTGGTAAAACCCAGAGTGCAAATTCCTACAGTCATTTACTATAAAAAGCTTTGCAACATCTTGCAAAAACTCCCAGAATGCCCTTGCAGGGTTTCATAAATGCTAACAAACCACACTTTTCAGCTGATGCCACTGTACTTTGCAACAAAGTGTCCAAGCAAGTACATTAGCATACAAAGCCAAAGGCGAAAGCAACTGTGAAGCATTTCATATTTTGCCAACTTCTATTTAAAAAAAAAATCTTACAGCAGAGAGTTTTCTTTTGCTTTCACTTACATTTATCAGTGATGGAGATTCAGATACTGAAGTTGTAGAAGAGAAGCTAAAAGTAGCTGGAAGTATGACTATTGTTCATTATCTTGTTTCATCAGACTTGTGTCTGCTACTAGAATTGATGAGATTCACTCAGAGACCAGGGATACTGCTCTAAAACATCATGTTCTCAAATTTTAACTGTTTTACTGCAATAGAGAAGATTTCTATTTGGAGGAAGGCAATGAGTTGCAGACAAAGGCAGATATCAAATAATTTAGAGGGTCACAGTGGGGTTTTGCATGTTTACAACATCTCCAGCCTTGTGTTTCATTATGCTGAAAAACTGCTTACATATTCACAATATCTCCATCTTCATTATGATGGAACACCTACCAGCCTCACCATGGAAGTACCAGTGAGTCACATGCTGGGCAATAGGCATTATCTACAGTAACTATATTAGAGTTTCAGGGAACGTGATTTAATCATGGTTATATGTTTGTATACTGCAATGAGCTGGCTAATGTGAATGGGTACTATTGCTCTCTATGGGATATAAACAGAACTATTCAACTGTGTGTCATAGGCCCAATACAATCAGCATCTAATGTAACATGGATTCTCCTTTAGTATATGTGGTGGAAGCAGGATTATCTGAGTTCTAGTGTCCCTGTTGCTGAGAAGTTCTGAACATGGGCTGGTACGGCTAAAGCTAAAGAGCCAAGGCTCCCTTGCTGAGGCCATGATAAACTCATATCCTCTGTGGATCAGGCAGCTATGGTGATAATAGTGAAATCCTAAGAGGGTATGGATTTATTACAGCATTACAAAGGAAGCCTTTTTCTTTGACCAGCTAGCAAAAGCTAATGTTCCTGACAAATAACTAAGAAGACCGTACAATAGAGCTCTAACGAAAAACAGCTCTCATGAATGACTGGAAAACTCAATCCTATCTGGTGCACAAATAAGACAGACTTGTAACACTTGTAAGTGATACCTCGAAAGGTGCCATTTCTGAGAGTTATGTCACATCATTGGCCAGTGAGCCAGCATGGTCTATGGCCTGTTTTACACTTAACAGTTAACAGCTATATCAGTCAGGGTTGTGACAAATCTGCACCTCTGACTGGTGTAGCAACGCTGACCTAACCCCCAGTGTAGAAATAGCTGTATTAACGGACGAATATTTCTGTTGACATAACTACTGTCATTTGGGGAGGCAGTGTTCCTATACCAATGGGAAAAAACTGTCCATCGGTTTAGGCTGTATCTACACCAGTGGTTCTCAACGAGGGGTAGGCGTACCCTGGGGGTACGCAGATGTGTTTCAGGGGGTACATCAACTCATCTAGATATTTGCCTAGTTTTACAACAAGGTACATATAAAGCACTAGTGAAGTCAGTACACATTAAAATTTCACATGGACAATGACTTGTTTATATTGCTCTACATCCTATACACTGAAATGTAAGTACAATATTTATATTCCAATCAATTTATTTTATAATTATATGGTAACAATGAGAAAGTAAACAATTTTTCAGTAATAGTGTGCTGTGACACTTTTGTATTTTTATGTCTCATTTTATAAGCAAGTAGTTTTTAAGTGAGGTGAAACTTGGGGTATGCAAGACAAATCAGACTCCTGAAAGGAGTACAGTGATCTGGAAAGGTTGAGTACCACTGATCTACACTATTGGATTACGATGGTATAGTGTCTGTTGTGTAGACATACCCTTACGCTGATTGAACACCCAAAATAGTGGCATGCACTGCTTTAGGTATTGGTTCCAGAGGCAGAGCATGGTGAATAGTGCGTAATGGATATATTTACAGGAGTGTATACAGTAATTGAGCATATGAAGATCTGCAAAGTAAAACGAGATGAATTTGATACTTAATAACAAAGGCAATCTAATTGTTAAGTTATTTTGCCAACCTGACTGATATTTATATAGACACAATGCTGCTTTGTGAAGAACTGCCCTGAAAGTGATACAACTGGAAATCGGAATGGAATATAACTATAGTTAATTCTGGGGACTGGAACAGTGCTTTAGCTATTTAAGTCAAATGCTATCCGAGGGCCTGATCACACCTAACATTTCTATGACTTTGCTGTACATGGACAGTATTTGTATATATTCCTACAGAATGCACTAGCTTATTTCCACATGTTTAACTTTCATCAGTGTGCTTTCAGCTTTGGAGGTATCTGGTTCAATCCCTTTGTGTTAGCCCAGATTGCAGCCATCACAGGTAGGGAGTCATCTGGTCACCCCTAGTTCCAGCATCTATGACACATGGTCAGCAATGAAGAATAACTCTGGAAAAATGGATTGAAGGTGGTTTACATCTTTAAGAATAGGATGTCATACGTCTTGCCCTACTGGGAAATAAAGAATTCAGTTACTGTTAATCAAAGTGTGGTATTTTATTTAATAGATGGATAAAAATGCCACATTAAATTTAAACAAAAGAAAATGTTGATGAAGTTGTACAGGGTAAATAACCAGACTGAAAGACTTAAAAGTGAGTATTACATTTTGGTGGGCTATTATAGATTTAATTAATTGTCAACTCAAAAAACACACAGTAATTGAAACCATCTGTAACACTGCAAAAAAGAACTTATGGGAAAGAGAGGTGTAAAAGTCAATACCATACCATTTTTATTAAAAACAAATCACTCTCAAACACAAAGAATTAAACATTTATGACTAAGCCACAGTGCATAACATTTCCATCTGTATTAGCAGTTCAGAAACAAATGTTAGTTTCAACTTAACCCCCAGATTTTAAAAAAGAAAACGAAAATCTAGAAGCTGGTGTCAATCCAGAGTAACTTCACTGAGTTCAGTGGCACTAAATAGGTAGAACCCAGACCAAAATTTGCCCCTACGTGTCTAGTTAAATTATTTATAAAACAATTTCTCTATAAACTGGATGTAGTTCTCTTAAGGCTAGATTGTGAGTATTCCCGACTAGCTACACAGGGGTGAGCAAGAAGCTTTCCCACCACACACACAACCTTATGTTGTTCTAATGCAGGCTCTGCTGCTTGTTCCTGCCAAAAAATGAGAGGGGAGGGTCAGGATAATGGCCACACACCCCTTCTATACACCAGACCACAAAGAGGGGTTGGCGAGGCGGAAGGAGGCAAGATTTATGGCTGAATAAAGTGCACATATCTTGTGAGAAGAACAGGGAGTACACCCAACAGAGAGTGCCTCTCTGTGAGGCATAATCCCTCTCGTGCTCTTCCTTGTCCAGGTCCCCAGTGCACCGTATTCAGGGCTGTGGCATTAAATCCACAATCCTCAAATATAGAGAGACCAGCCATGAACAGAGGCTGTATCAGGATCAGGGGAGTGCAAAGGTGAACACACACTCCCTTGAGATGTGCTCTGTGCTGGTCAGCAGGACATCAGAATCTGGCCCTATACGTGTAAATGGGAAGCATACAACCACTAGTGAGTTATGGTTCCAACTGTAGTATTGAGGTGGGGTTCCTCTACATCAGTGGTTCTCAGCGAGGGGTACATGTACCCCCGAGAGTACGTAGAGCAATGTGTCTGCACACAGAGTTCGAGAGTCATGAGCAAAGTTCCAGTCCAGTGGTGAGTCTTGGGTGCTCCTGGTCACCTTTGGCGCCAGTGAACTTTTCGCCAACAAACCCCTCCGGTGCCCTCTTGTGCCGCTCTCTGCAAAGCCACACAGAGCAACCACCTCCCCACTTAACTATCTAGCAACTTCCCTCCTCATTCCCAATGCAGACTCATAAGCCCCAGTACTCACAGCCCCATGCAGCTCTGGGCAGCTATGATACTGGGTCCAGTTCCAGCCTGTCCTTCTCGGGTAATTCCTCCCTGGCACAGGGCTCCTCCTGGCTCCTGTCCTGGGGTGTCCCCGATCGGCCGCCCTGTCCTTCCCAGGCTTCAGGCAGGTTCTCTGTGCTCCCTTTGCAAGGGCCTGTCAGCTGCTGCCTCTCTCTCCCTCTGAGCTTCAGAGCCACCCCCTGGAGTTTCCCTCTTTTTCTCACTCTCCCCGTCCGCCCTAGGAAAAAGATTTAAAGGGGCCATGCTCTCTACACCCCAAAGGGGTTACACTAACCTTCAGTGGGAGTGTTTTGGTTGGCTAGCTCCCAGTACTAAAAGAATGGGGAGAGGCCAATGCTCCAGGTCAGCCTGATTGTCAGGGCAGGCAGGCTAATCAGGGAGTCAGGAGGCTGGGGTGAGTCCCATCCTCCGTGTGAGCTGGAATTGCCTGGGTCAGACAGAGTGGGGCCAAGCTAAGGAGAGAGCAGGGGCCCATGGGTGGCAAGTTTGTAAAAATTTTGGTGGGGCCCAGAACCCGCCCCCAACTCCGCCCCCCCCCCAACTCCGCCCCCACCTGCCTAAGGCTCTGGGAGGGGACTCGGCGGGGGAGGTCTGGGGTGCAGATCCTGGGCTGGGGATTAGGGTGCAGGAAGGGTGCTGGGTGCAGGCTCTGGGCTGGGGCAGGGGGTGGGTGTGCAGGAGGAGGTGAAGGGTGCAGGCTTTGGGATGGAGTTTGGGGTTGGGAAGGGGTGTGTGGGAAGGGGGAGGGAGTTTGGGGATAGGAGGGAGTGCAGGGTGAGGACTGTGGATGAGGGGTACATGATGCAGGAGGGGGCTCAGGGCTAGGGAAGAGGGTTGGGCTGTGGGTGAGGGCTGTGGATGAGGGGTTCATGATGCGAGGGGGCTCAGGGCTAGGGAAGAGGGTTGGGCTGTGGGTGAGGGCTGTGGATGAGGGGTTCATGATGCAGGAGGGGGCTCAGGGCTAGGGCAGAGGTTTGGAGTGTGGGGTGAGGGCTGTGGATGAGGGGTTCATGATGTGGGGGCGCTCAGGGCTGGGGAAGAGGATTAGGGTGCGGGGGGATGAGGGGTTCATGATGTGGGGGCGCTCAGGGCTGGGGCAGAGGATTAGATGAGGGCTCTGGCTGGGGCTGAGGATTAGGGTGCGGGGGGAATGAGGGCTCTGGCTGGGGCTGAGGGTTTGGGGTTGGAGAGGCTCAGGGTAAGGGCAGCCTGCCTTGCCAGTACTGGCGGAGGGCAGGCACTAGGACCCTGCGGCAGCAGACAGCAAATCTGCTGGGAGCCCTCCGGGCAGCAGGCAGGGGAGAGGCGCGCTGCGTTCTGTCAGGCAGGGACGCAACACAACGCGGCGGAGGGGGGGTGGCAGGCGGGGGCTGGGACCTGCTTCAGGCAGGGTCGCGGCGGCGGGGGGAGACCTGCGGTGGCCGGGGCCGATCCAGGCAGGACCGGGGGGGGGCGGGAAGAGACCCAGCTCCAACTATTGCTGGAGCAGGGCGCCCAGCCCTGAATATTGCTGGGGCCTGGGCCCCACACAAATATATAACCTGCCGCCCATGCAGGGGCCCAAGCTGAACTAGGGAACAGAGCTGTGCCAGTAGGGCCGTCCCTAGAGGAGAGGAGTGATGAGGGCTGGGGGGGGCCTGGCCCAGGCCTCTGGGGGGGGGGCTGGCCACTTCCTGTGGGAAGTGGAGTGACCTGGCCCAGTCTGCTCTGCTCCCCTGGCTCTCAGGCTTGTGGGGGAGAGGGGAAAATCGCCCCCCAGCACTGGCCAGCGGCGCGGCTGGGAGCCAGGCTGGGGCTGGGTCACTCTACTTACCGGTGAGTGCAGGCCCCACCGCTTCTGGAGTCCTCAGGGGAATGGGGGCTCAGGCGGGGTGTAGCAGGGGCGGGGCCATGGGGAAGAGCCGGAGCAGGGGTTGGAGAAGCACGCAGCTGCGCAGGGCACCAGGAAATTTGGTGCCCTAAATTTCCTGGTGCCCTATGCAGCTGATTACTTTGCGTATGGGTAAGGATGACCCTGTGTGCCAGCCAGAGGGGCCAGAAAAGCAGCCCAGGAAGCAGGTCAAAGCTGGGAGCAGAGTCACAGAAGCAGCCCAAACAGCAGACCTGTGCTGGGAGCAGAGCTGCAGCCACAGAGCCAGAGAAGCAGCCCAGGGGGGCTGGAGGCAGAGCAGCAGCAGCAGTGCTGAGGCAGAGCAGAGCTGGAGCTAGAACAATGGAGCTAGGACTGGAGCTGGAGAAGTCTGGAACCGGGTGCAGTGAGCAACTGGCGCCAGCCAAAGGAGGACCCTGGGCAAAGGGCCCAGCGCAGAAAGACACCTCCAGCCAAGGGTCCTTGCAGCTCAGACTGGGAGGGGGATTTTAACCTGAAGGGGTCCCACCACCCAAAGCCCTGAGGTGTGTGGCCACCACCAGAGTAAGTGTCCAACCTGCAGCATCCCTGCAGCACGGCCAGAGCCTAAGGAGGAGGCCTGGGACCTACAAGGAACAGACTGTGAACTGCCCTGACATTCTAGAGACACTGTTTGTAATGTTCCCTGCCACAGAGCGAGGTGACGTGTTTTCCTTTAACCTTTCCCATTTTTCCTTATTTTTTTTTAAATTAATTGTTGATTAAATAAATTGTATTTGCTTTAAATTATATGAAATGATCAGTGGGTCAGGGAAGTGTCCAGTGCAGAGAGAGTACCCCGGAGTGGGGACACCCTAGCCCCTGTCCAAGGTAACCACAGCAAGGTTGGGGGTCGAGCCCCCCAGGAGTCCTGGGCCCAGCCTTGTTGGGGTTACAAGGACTCTGCCAGACAGGAGAGTGGAAGGGGAGTCCTCAAGGGCAGGGAGGCCTCTAAGTAAAGGAAGTGGGAGCGAGGACTCAGATCCTTTCGCTAGCCCATTTCACCGGGGAAGTGCAGAAGCCAGGAAAGTTCCCCACAATAGTGGGACCATTCCCCCGCTTACATATACGCTGAAATGTAAGTACAATATTTATATTCCAGATGATTTATTTTATAATTATATGGTAACAATGAGAAAGTAAGCAATTTTTCAGTAATAATGTGGTTGTGACACTTGTATTTTTATGTCTGATTTTGTAAGCAAGTAGTTTTTAACTGAGGTGAAACGGGGGTATGCAAGACAAATCAGACTCCTGAAAGGGGTACAGTAGTCTGGAAAGGTTGAGAGCCTCTGCTCTAGATGCTTAATGATTGTAACAGGTTCATCTACTAATTCAGACAGAGGGGAAATGTCAATACCGAGCCAAGCATCAGCAACCACATGTGAACCTAAGGCATTCTAGCCTCAACCTTGATCATAGTGAAGACATGCAAGTGTAGCCCCCATGGCAGGAAGCTAACAAGGTCTGAACAAAATCAAAATACTGCCCCAAAATAGCTATGTGGCCTGCGTTATATTATTGCCACAAAATTATATCCTTGCCTCACTTCAAGCCTGAGTGCCCAAGACTGGTGTCCAGTGGGCCGGGGAGAGGGGATGTGTCACAAAAGGAATCCTCCTTCATCAGCCCTAGTACAACTGGAGCTGGGTTCTCCAGCCAACAAGGGAACACGCTCTCTGTGCAGGTTCACTCATGTCTGAGGCCCTCTATGTTGTAAAGAGTGTTCTCTATGACCTAGTACATATGTAAGTACATAAGTGATAAGGTGCCAGTTCATTGTGCTCAAGAATGTGTCTCATAGCTCCTAGGTTTTGTAGGACCTGTAAAACTTGGTGCTGCCATGTTCTACAAATGGCTTCCTTTCTGCAGCTCTTAACACATGAGACGACAGGATATTCCCCTCAGTAAGCACTGGAATCGATGCACCATAGCAGCGCACTGTTATGGCAGGCAGCCTGTACAATAATTTACTTGCTTTCGCAAGACTTTACTTGGACAGCTGGTCTTAGCTGCCTGTAGTAAACTGACAATCCCTCTCAGGCTTCCTGTCTTTGGAGCTCTGCCTTCTTAAATGCACAGTTGACCTTTAACCATGATATACACACGCTATACAACAACCCAAAATTACAGCAACAGAGTGCAAGAGAACTGCCTCTTTAATCGTAGGAGTAATGTTCTGAAACATGGCCCCCTTGTGGCTCTAACATTTTATCATAGTCTACAAGGATCCAAAAAATTTGACAGCCTTTGGGGGAAAGAATCTATCATGAACACCTCGAAAGCCTTGTCTGCTTCTGAAAAAAAAAGTCATTTTTGTAAATGAGCTATTTCTCTAGTGAGGCTGTAATCCTCTGACAAGTTCCTGCACCCCACTGAAAAATATGCAGATTGTTAACTTTCTTGGAACAAAACATCCTGGAATGGAAATTCATCACTTCATTTTATGTGCTATAGAAAAAGTGTTCAAAGGGAAACACCACCTGCTCATAGCAGATGGTAAATTAGCATTGAAAACGATCACCTGTACTGGAAACACCATTTGCTGATTCTAACATCAGGAGGTAAATCAGTCCTGTAAGTCACAATGAAGCAGTACCTGGTTTAGCACTCTTTCTTGCTCTTGTAGCATGCATGTGGTGCACAGTTTTGCACTCATTCTCTTGCACCAGTGCCCATTCATCAACCTTATGAGGATTGTGCCAAGTTTGCATCTGACAAAAATGGCCTTGGATGTAAACCACTGCCTTTATATTTATTAATGGCCCTGTGCAGAGCCGGAGGAGCTTCAATACATTGCATGCTAACCCACTTAAGGATTTCTTTATATATATATTTCTTCTTCTAGGAGGCATTTAAGAATAGAGACTGATGCAATCTCTGCTGTTGCCCTCCCATCTTTATCAGTAATGCCATCTGACAACCAAATGTGCAAACAAAAATTGAAAGTAAGCACGAGCAATGCAAACACCATCAATCTTTAATGAGGCCTTAATATCTGGAGCCTGTATTACACTATGAGTCAGAGAACTATGTCCCTTTTTCCTAAATCTCCCAGTCACCAGGGGTTATATTGTTCTGAAATGTTCTCATCGTTATCCAGGTTAAAAGAATATAAGGGAAGATGTTTCTGCACTTAAAGCACTTTCACTTTATTAAAAGCCTTTCTAATGTGAAAAATGCTCACACAGTCACTTTTGTGGCAGCTGCATTACCGTTATTTTCGCCACTCAAAGTACAAAATGAGATTACAGAGGGGGTTCAAGTGCTGGATTTAAATCCAATTCTGCAGCTTCTGAGCTTGCGCTAATGTAATATTGTGAGATTTGGAGGAAAGGGCCTCAATAGCTTAATCTAAGGCTCTTTCAAACATCTGGGTCATTGGCAATGTCACTGATGCTTTTATTCTAACTAAATCAAGGGGATAATTAGAAATATAATCCCTAATCAGAGTTACTTGCCTGCAAGCCACCAAAAAGACACAGCAATGAACCTGTCTTGTTGTGAGAAGCCGTGAAACAGCAGCCAGTATTAACCCTTTGAGATTATTGGACGTGTTGTTGAAAGAAATATTTGATACCTTTCAAGTAGATCTAAATGAGTTCATAACAAGAGGGACTGCAGATCAAAAAGGGATGTAAATGTAATTAAACCACTGTGACAAACATCTGCCCAGACAGCAGTCAGTAAACTCCAGAGATTTCTTTAAAAAAGGAAAAGACATACACATCAGGTGCAGGTACTGCAGTGCAATGCCTGAGCTCAGGCTTGTCGGGATTCAGGTAGAAAAGAGGCCTGAAACCTCAATGCAGGAAGTAACAACAGGGCTGTGTTTGCCAGCTGGTGGCTAGGCACCACAAGCGATTATACCCAATTAGCAAAGGCTGCCACTCATGGGTAGATACATCGTATACGCAACTTTCAAACCACCTCCATCAATACACAAAGCAGGACCCTCCGAATCTGCAAAGAACAAGTGATCTCATAAGAAGTCTCCTCCTCCTCCATTTCCCATTTGTTTTTTATACATCATTCATGAGGCAAACCCATGCACATAACTAATCGTTGTATGTGCTAACTAGAAACAAGGGACTTGTAGTGACTCTTATGTGACCAAAATACTCTGTTCAAAATAGTGTTGGCAATGTCACTGGCAATGTTCTGCCACAAATGGTTGAAAAGGACCTAGACAAGGGTAGACTATTTTAGATTTTTAGTTTGACTACAGTCCATAGAAATATGAGACTGGGCATACAGAAAGACTAGTGGTCCAACTACTTCTGCCAGTAGCCTATACTGGATGTTCCCGGGGAAGGCAAAAAGACAACAATGTACTTAACTAGTTGTTCTAATGCTAGTAAATCATGAGGAAGGAAGTATTCCTGACTCTAGCTGGCAATCTGCCTTTGTCCTCAACCCTAATCTTTGATAGATATTGCATGTGTAATACTTTCCAGGAAAAAAATCTACGGAACATTGTTCATATACAAGTATCTTATTCTTTTTGGACTCTAACTAAGTTATTTGCCTCAAAAATGTCCTGAGACAGGAAGTTCCATATGTTAATTGTATGTTGTGAGTATTTTTTGTTCCTTAGTTGCCTTTCGAATGCATGAAGTGACCACTTTTTCTTGTATAGCAGAGTCTGGTATATTGGAGTACTCAAATGGAATTTGTCTTTGCCTTTCATTGTTCATATATACATCTATTAAGTTTCCTCTTGCTCTCCTCATTTCCAAACTAAACTCTTTTCTAGGACCTGACTTATGCCATAACCCCTTCACAATGCTCCAGCTGCACCAAGAAATTGTATAGGCATTACAAATGAGCCAAGGGGAACTGCCCCTCCCATAAGAGGGTTCTCCAGCTGGCATGGAGCCATTGGAATGGTTCTATGATTGTGAAACATTGTGGTGTGGCTGGAATGCAGTGTGCTCCATCTATTCTCATCTGGCAGATGTTTTAGCCAGGACATAAATAGAATGCAAAGATCGTTCACTTCCTCTTGTCACAGCAATGGGGCACATACACTTGGGGTCCTAGACTTTCATTTCTCACCCAATGGGAACCTCTTTCTTTTCTTTCTTCCACATACCTTTAATTATTCCCTTTGCCATCTCTGATCCTTTTCGATTTTCTCTCTCGTTTGGTGATGAGGCAGTGCAACACTGAGTGCAGTGTTCAAGGTAAGGCTGTAGCACTGAGTTATATAATATTTTTCATGTTATTTTCTATGGCCTCCTTAATGCATCCTACCATTTTATTTCCTTTTATGGTTGCAATTGCACATTGAGCTGACCTCTTCATTGAGCTGCCCACAATAATTCCTAAATTCTTTCCCTATGAAGTTACAACTAATTCAAAACCATCAATCTGTATGAAGTGGTTTAAATTGTTCCTTCCAATATGCATTCTTTTTCATTAGTCAACAATACATTTCATTTGCCTGGTTTCTTAATTTTTGAGCCACATTCTTCAGCTCCCATTAACGTTAATAGGAGCTACAAGTGAACAGCAGCTCTTAGAATCTGGCTTTTTATTAGGAATTTCTGAAGTAATTTGTAAATTCTTCCTAGACTTTTCTAATATAAATAAGGTAATTACATTTTCTTACCTTCCTCTTCACCTGCCAGATCATCAATAAATATATGGAACAATATTGCTCCAAGCACTGAAACACAACTTTATGTCAGATTAAGGAAACACAGGAGTGCAAAACACAACATGTTATGATTACAGCAAGGCAAACTTTTTCAGCCACAACTTTCTTTTTTTTGCCAAAAATGCAGACATGGGTCAACCTAAACATTTTGTGAACTCATGTCAAATTTCCAAAATTGTTTGGTAAAAAACATACAGAACCCCCTAAAAAATATACCCAAAGAGATCTAAATGTTTTGACATTTTCAAAACAAAACCTTTTTATTTTTCAATTAGAAACAACTTTTATTTTCAAAATGTCCTTCAATTTTACTTAAAAATAAAAAAATTAAAGATTCAAAGCCAAAATGAAATATTTGGTTTCAAGTTGAAATAATTTTCCATTTGACCTGAAAGATTTATTTTTTTTCAGTTCACCAAAGATTTAAAAAAAATAATTGTTTAGGGTCAACATTTTTTTTTGTTATGACCAGGGAACCAAAACAATAGTAATGACAAGATGTAATACATACTGCACTCTTTTGTGCTTGTGCATTGTCTGTCAGTCAGACAATCATATGTGTTGGGATACTGCAATATTTCTCTATCTTTTCAAGCTGGCAACTCCCTATTGGAAGTAAAAAAAAAAATGTCTATGAACCCTTTACATTTACTCACAAGCCCTTCACATTTACAATAAAAGAGAAAAAAATATATTAATGACAACAATGATAAACCCAAATGTGTATGCGTGTGTTTGTTTCAATAAATTGATAGAGAATACTTGACCTTGAAGGACAAATTTGTGGGGGGAGTGAGATTTGATTTTCTTTGGATTATAATAAAATTTTCAATGCGTTGAGCGCGCGCACACACACACACACACACACCCCTTTCGTGGTCTCTCTGGGGAAGGAGGGTTCACAACTCACAGGTTGAGAAACATTGGATTAAGGGGATCATCTATTTAGAATGTAGCAGTTGGAAAATGAATATTCTATGATATGGGCCAGAAGTCAAGATCAGTACCACTGTCACAGTAAAGGCTGGGAATTTTCAGAGGATCCTTAGGGAGTTGGATATCTGAATTCCGCTGGATTTCAATGGGATTTGGGCACCTGACTCCCTTACAGCCATTTGAAAATCCCAGCTAAAGTTAAACACCAATAAATTTAACCTGCCTATTCCTCTTTCATATCTTAGTCATTTAAAATGACATCAGATGGGAAACTAGCGCATATCAGCCTTGAGGCCTTGTTAAAAAAATTCTCTTATATCATGCTGTCTGCAGACACTGGGGGAGCTCACATGCCAGATGTGTAGCAATGTTTAGACTATCCTAAGCTACATGAGCTAAAAGTGCACTGGCAGCCTCAGCCCAAACTGCATTTGTTTGATACATCTCAATCTGCATTCCAGCTATGAGACTCGTGCAGAACGAAATAAATCAGCAGTGGCCAAGCAGAGGATGCCTAACCCTGATCAGGCAGGATGGCTTACGGGGCCATGGTTCAATGCACACAGCAGCACTCCTTGCTCCTGATCCAAAAAAGAGCAACAGGTGCCTCCCACCAACAGTGTCTGCTGCAGATGATTGCAGGAGGGCCAGGAGCCTGGCCACCCTCCAGGCTGACACCTCTGTGGTCCTTGTTGTGCCTTACTGTTGTGTTGAGGTACTGGAGGAGGGGGAAGACGTAGCTCCCAGCAGCCTTTTCTACTAGTGCACCTGTATAACACAACTATAGTTTTGCCTTTAAGGGGTTTTTTTCTGTCACACACATGCACACTTTAGGGGGTGGGGCAGAAAAGTCTCCCATTTATACCAGCTTTATGCTGGTATAATTCAATTTATTTCAATGGGGTTATTCTATTACTGGTTTAAATTAGAGGACAATCATGCCCATAATGTATATTTATCCTACTTCAGGAAGTATCACCAAGAATGGTTACAACATACCTTAATAATGACTGATTAGTATGATATATATTCAAATATACACATGTACTATGAGGTAGGGGCACAACTGGTTGGATGATGATACTCAAAGAGTAGTTATCAATGGTTCACTCTCAGACTGGGAGGGCATATCTAATGGAGTACCACAAGGGTCAATCCTGGATCCAGTGCTATTCAAGTAAATTTTTCAATTTTTGGACAATGGAGTGAAGAGTACAATTTGCCGATGACACGAAGCTGGGAGGGGTTGCAAGCACTTTGGAGGACAGGGTTAGAATTCAAAATGATCTGGGCAAATTGGAGAATTGGTCTGAAATCAACATGATGAAAGTCAATAAAGCTAAGTACAAAGTACTACATTTAGGAAGGAAAAATCAAAGGTGCAACTACAAAATGGGGGATAACTGGCTACACAGTAGTACTGCTGAAAAGGATCTGGAGATTATAGTGGATCACAACTAGCATATGAATCAACAATCTGAGGCAGTCTTGAAAAACACTAATATCCTGAGGGGTATTAACAAGTGTTGTATTTAAGACACAGGAGGTAATTGTCCCACTCTACTCAGCACTAGTGAGGCCTCAGCTGGAGTACTGTGTCCAATTCTGGGCAATACACTTTAGGAAAGATGTGGACAAATTGGAGAGAATCCAGAGGAGAGCTACAAAAATAATAAAAGGCTTGGAAAACCTGACTTATGGGGAAAGTATAAATAAACTGCATGTTTATTCTTGAGAAAAGAAGACAGTGGTGTAATGTGATAATATATATTATCACATATATATCAAATATATTAAGGGCTGATATAAAGAGAATGGTGATCAATTATTCTCCATCTCCACTAAAGATAAGACAAAAAGTAATGGGCTTAATCTGCTATTAGGAAAAACTTTCTAATCAGAAAGATAGTTAAGTGCTGGAAAAGCTTCCAAGAGAGGTTGTGGAATCCCCATCACAGGAGGCTTTCATGGACAAACATCTGTCAGGGATGGTCTAGGTATAGTTGCTCCTGCCTCAGTGCAAGAGGCTGGACTTGATGAGGTCCTTTCCAATTCTACATGTCTGTGATCCTGTGTATACAAAAAATACGCACCAACGACTGTCATGAGAAATAGCATGTCACATGGTATCCAATCCTAACGAGCCAGGCAAAAAAACTGGAAATGCAATTGATTCCACAGGAGTCTGCTAAGTCCCATCATATTGGTACAATGTATTTGGTGTTACACAAATGAGACCACCATCACCATGCCAAAAAGGAATCATTCTCCTATTGCTTTTGAGGCCAAGAGAAACTGGTAAACATGCCCAGTACTGTTCACAAAGGTAATATACATTCACTGCTTGCATCCGAAGAAGTGGGTATTCACCCACGAAAGCTCATGCTGCAAAACGTCTGTTAGTCTATAAGGTGCCACAGGATTCTTTGCTGCTTCTACAGAACCAGACTAACACGGCTACCCCTCTGATAATATACATTCAGTGATTTGTAAAAAATAAACATGAAGAAAGTCAGGGAGGGAGCATAAACATAGATACAGAAAACACGCTCCACCGAGGAACTGCCTTTGGTGTAGCTGAAGATATGAGCCAGATCCTGGGCCCACATCTGCCCCTGTACGAGAAAAGCTACCCAGAGTGGGTAGAGGCAGATTTCCCTTGTGTAGTGGAATGGCTGGCTCTTGTAGATGTAGAAATGCCAGGTAGGGATCCAAACCTATTCACACTGAATTCAAAGGGAGCAAGGCAGAGCACCATATTCTTTAATCTCTTGCTCTATAGTGAACTGCTTTTTCCTTAGAGTGAAATTAGCAAAACTGGGTCCATATTTATTCAGTTTTAGGAAGTCAGAATCTATGCATATCTCCATTTTCCATTTCCATTATACACCCCCTCCCCCTCGTCTAGGATCTTACTATCTTTCTGGCTTCAGCTAAAACTTGGAGTCCCATTTATCTTTTTAAATTATAAATTCATATAAGTCATGAAACATACCCCAAGAATATGTCTGCTATCTAGCTTCAATTGTTAGACCTGATCCAAACCCCATAGTAGTCAAAGGAAAGACTACCATTGATTCAATGGACTTTGGATCAACCCTCTAATGCCTCGCAAAAAAACAACAACAACAAAAACACATATGGATGCTGTCAAGTGTTTAATTTATAAACATTTAAAATATTTGCAGTTATTCATCCAGGAAAAGACATATACCGTATATACTGGTTCATAAGCCAATTTTTTTTAGTAAAAAAGGGAAGCACCAGAGAAGGGGGTCAGCTTATGAATGGGTATAGAGAGGGAGAGGTGGGACACAGCCCCTCACCCCCCAACAGAGGGAGCAAGGAGAGGCAGCACAGCCAGCAGAGAGAGAAGGGAAGAGGCAGGGCCAGAGTCTCTCTGCTTCTGGCCACACAGCTCTCCCCCCAGCCTCCGAAGCAGCTGCAGCTCTGGGGCTGGCAGCAGGGCTGGCTTTATGACCCGTGGGGCCTGACTGGAATACTCAGCGGCGGTCCCGGGCTTCAGCAGCACTTCGGCGGCGGGGAGTCCACTCCGGGTTTTCCGTGGCACCGAAGGACCCCATGCTGCCGAAATGCCACCAAAGACCCCCCGGGAGTGGACCCCCCCCCGCTGCCAAAATGCCGCAGAAGACCCCCGGAATGGGGCCTTCTTCGGCATGGGGCCCAATTCCAGGGAATCGGGTGAATTGTCTTAAAGCCAGCCCTGGCTGGCAGGCTGCAGCCGTACTGGTCAGCCCCGCCCCCCAGAGCAGGTTGTGGCCGCCCGGCAGGGGCGGCTCTACCTTTTTGGCCGCCCCAAGCAGTCATGCGCGGGAGGCGCCCCGGAGCCGCGGGAGCAGCGGACCTCCTGCGGGCATGATTGCGGAGGGTCCGCTGGTCGCGCGGCTCAGCTGGACCTCCCGCAGCTGCGGACGGTTCGCAGGTCCGGCGGCTCTGCTTGTGCTGCCGCAGGCACGCCTGCAGGAGGTCCACTGGAGCCGCGGGACGAGCGCCCCCTCCGCAGGCATGACTGCGGCAGGTCCGCCGGCCCAGCCTGCTGCCCCCCCGGGAAAGGGCCGCCCCACGCGCGTGCTTGCCGCGCTGGGGTCTGGAGCCGGCCCTGCCGCCCGGCCCACTGGAGCACACTGTGGCCATGCCGCTCGGCCCAGCCCGCTGGAACTTGCTGCAGCTGCGCCGCCTGGTCCGGCCCACCAGAGCAGGCTGCAGCTGCGCTGCCCAGCCTGCCGGAACAGCTCCAGCCAGGTCAGAGACATCCTTCCCTGGCCCTCCCCAGATAAGGTGGAAAGAGATGGGATGGGGAGAGTGTGGGGGTCCCAGGCTAGGGTGGGGTCATGTGGGGAGTGGTCACAGGGGTTACTCCCCTGACCCCCAGCTTCTCCCCCCCAAAAAATGTCCCCACCAGTTGCTGTCCTGGCCTGTCAGGGTAAGCAGCTGGTGCGCCAGGACACTTTGTTTACTTAGGTTTACCTCTGTGCTTGCGGATGCTGGAGATAAACAAACCATCTCGGCTCACCAGCGGCTTATCCTGATGGCCTGGGAGCCAAAGTTTACCAACCCCTGAATTATAGGGTCGCTTTATGAACTGGTTATAAAAAATTTCCATTTTTACTTACCCATCTTGGGGGGTGGTCAGCTTATAAACAAACTGGCTTATGATTGAGTATATACGGTAATTATTGGTAACATTTTTCCATTTGAGATTACCCTTCCATTCAAAATATTAGTGTTTCAGTGTGCTCAAATAACACATTTTGTAAAGCTCGGACCTCATTTTAAAATGCATTGTGGCCGTTTCTTTCCAATCCCTTTAAGCTTCCATCTTGTCCAAACATTAGTTTGTTCAGGCAATCACTTCCAGGCATACTTTGCTGTCTCATTAAATTTGGATAAAGTTACTGCAAATTAACCACTCCCCTCAAACTGCCTTCCTACAAGAGACTTGTTCAAGAGAGTCAGAAGAGCATTCTGATTTCAGGTGGCTTCAATAAAAAGCACTGCCTTGAAAGCAATTTTGGTTTCTCAGAAACGAAATAATGTTTAATCACTGTGTTATGGTACCAGAGATTGTTTGTGGATATTGTCAGTCCATAAAGTAGTATCTCTTATGACAGTAAGGGAAATAAGATATTACCTAATTATAGAGTGAAGGTCTGATCCTAAGGCCATTGACATCATGGAAAGCACCCACTTACTTCAATGAGCTATGTATCGGGCAATGAAGAAGGAGAAAATCCTCTGTAGTACACCCTGCCTATGCTTTTAGTTAAAAAAGTGATTGGATGGGAGTGGTTCATGCCATCAAAAATGTAATAATACAAATGAAAACTATAACCAAAATAGATTACTGTGCACAGATTACTATGAACAACAGGCCCGATCCCACAGTCCTTATTCACATAAAACCTCCCAGGGTTGCAGTATAAGAGATTTTTTGCCCTTCAGGGTAAATACCAAGACACCCCTTCTCTTCAAGAAAGAAAGAATGTTAAGGTTCTCCAAGGCAGTTTAAATCTGGAATAGCCAAGGTTCATAGTGAACCAGAACTGCATTGGAAAATCAATCAAAGTAGATGTATATAGAACAGTGTTTCTCAAACTGGGGTCACCACTTGTGTAGGGAAAGCCACTGGCGGGCCAGGGCGGTTTGTTTACCTGCCCCGTCCGCAGGTCCGGCTGATCGTGGTTCCCACTGACCATGGTTCGCTGCTCCAGGCCAATGGGAGCAATGCGGGCCGAGGGACTTACTAGCTGCCGCTTCCAACAGCCCATATTGGCCTGCAGCGGCGAACCACGGCCAGTGGGAGCTGCAGTCTGCCGGACCTGCAGACGGGGCAGGTAAACAAACCGGCCTGGCCTGCCAGGGGCTTTCCCTACACAAGCGGCGACCCCAGTTTGAGAAACACTGATATAGAGTGTCACCCAGTAACCGAGAGAAAGCCACAAGGAGCAGTTTAGCTTGATTTGGGAAAAGGAACTATCTTGGGAGGAACTGATCTGTCACAGGAAATAGAGTAGAAAGAAACTTCCTCACAGGGAAAAGTCCTTGGGAGGATCATTAGAGTACCTCTGTTTGCACACTGGATTTCTCTGACTGTACTCTAGTATCTAGAGATGTGTAAAACTTGGAAATTTCTTGTCAGAAAGATTTTGCTTTTGTACATTTTTATAAGAATTTCTCAAAGGTTCTATCCCAGAGTGCCCACATCCCCACCACATCCTCAGTTAGGTTATCCTTGCTGAGTAGGTACCGTACAGGGATTTCAGACTTTCACAGATGATTTTGGTAACATTTCTGACTCCTGATCTGGAACAGCCACTTTTGGTGGAAGAGACAGATTCTGAGTGAGTCAGGGCTGCCCTGGGGGGGGGGCAAGTGGGACAATTTGCCCCAGGCCCCGGGCCCCACAGGGGCCCCCATGAGAATATAGTATTCTATAGTATTGCAACTTTTTTTTTATGGAAGGGGCCCCCAAAATTGCTTTGCCTCAGGCCCCCTGAATCCTCTGGGCAGCCCCGGAGAGAGTAGTTGAATTGCCCTGTCTGTCCATGATTTCCCCTCCAACAAGGTTGCCAGTTGTGACTGAGGAAGGCTGCAGTGTAGACACCAGTCCAGTAAGAACTGGACTGAGATCACTAACTTATTTCATATATGTCATCAGACAGTCAGCCACTAACCACCTGGTCTGAAGCCAAACCACTAACCTAATGAGGTGAGACACTGTAACCCACTACCAATCATCTGAACTATCCAAGCCCCCTTCCCTCCTTAGATTCTGAGCATAGCTGATCATGAAATTAATGGGGGGGATATTCTCCCTGGCATCACACAAGTGTTGTTCGTTTGTTTTTGGTTGGTTTGGGGGGTGGGGGGGAGTTATGAAAATTACCTTTTGAGTATAGCTAAAGAAACTAATGAATGAAACCCAGAGTTTTGCATTTATATCTGGTGTTTGACGGGGAGGGGCGAGTATCTAGTTTCTTCATGAAACTGGTGAAAAGTCCAAAATCTGCAGTTTTGTTTTACATCCATATCTTTTACACCGTTCTTGTTTAGTTTTTAATCTATAAACTTTTCTTTATTGCGGTTTTCATCTTAATGATCATACTTCTCCCTTCTCCAATACCTCCAATAAGATGACTTATTGTATTTTCACGATTCCCCGAATTCAAACTGAACAGAGTAAGGGGGGATGGGAGGTAGGGGGAAATCATCCCAGTAAATGTCTCCTTTGTTTAATAAAATGCAACTGTAACTATGGAGTGTCTGCCACCCACTCCATCAGAAGTTTGAATGACAGCTGTTTTAGTAAAACAATAGTAACTATGCAAATGCTAATGAGAAGTGATGGTTTGACTTACTGAACCATAGCACCAGGTTTATAATGCTGAAAATCTTACTGAAGTGTTGCTATTGGTGTAACACTGTAATGATTTTATCTTAATAAATTCTACTTATACTTCTCTTGTAATGTTTCTACATATGGTATAGACCACATAGCTTTACTATAATAAAATAAACCAATCATTTTATAGTGTTATAATAAAACCAAAAGTTTTTACGGTGACATTTTACTTGCTTTTTGAAGAAAATCCCTTTATTTTATCTGTACAAGTGGGAAAATGGTTCTCTTTCTTATAATGATATCTAAGTGCCTCTCATTATTTTGTGTTCTATAACACCAAGGGAGGAAGGCATTATCATCAGATAATGGACTCCACTGGGCATTAAATGTTCTGAAGTGCAGCCAAGAACAAAGTACCAGCAAGGTCAACTCTACCTTTAGGTAACGTCTGCCTCTAAAGAGACTTTTTGCTATCATTAATTCAATCTGTTATGACCAAAATCTCATAGAGAAACATTTAAAAAAACAGTTTTACTTAAAATAGTTAAGGGACTGTATCTAGCATATAAATGTCCAAGTAGTGACAGAACACTAACTGCTTAAGAAAAAAAATCAGGTTGATCTACAGTTTACGTTGGCTTCAGATGTTTTTGATTGGGGTTATTTGTTTATGCTTTGATGGAAAAGTTGATTTGGAATATTAAATTACACCACTTTCAAATGCTGCTTAATGATGGTAATTACTGATGGGCAATCATCAAAAGATTCAAAAGATGGCTGGGATGAATAGTTACATATTTTGGTTGAGAGGGTGCTTTTATTCTAAACTCCTGGTTTCCTGGCACTTATAACATTTTCTTTTTAAATTTACCATTTGGCCTTTTGTGTCTCATACTTATTCTCTGCACAAAGGTGAATTTTGTTTTTTCATTTTCCCTTTCCCAATAACAACAATACTTTGCATTTGTATAGCTCGGGGTAGGCAACCTATGGCACGCGTGCCAAAGGCAGCACATGAGCTGATTTTCAGTGGCACTCACACTGCCCGGGTCCTGGCCACCGGTCCGGGGGGCTCTGCATTTTAATTTAATTTTAAATGAAGTTTCTTAAACATTTTTAATACCTTATTTACTTTACATACAACAGTAATTTAGTTATATATTATAGACTTATAGAAAGAGACCTTCTAAAAACATTAAAATGTATTACTGGCATGCAAAACCTTAAATGAGAGTGAATAAATGAAGACTCGGCACAGCACTTCTGAAAGGTTGCCGACCCCTGGTATAGCTCCTACCAGTCCCCAGGTCAGAAACCAGGACTTTCCTACAGACAGACTTGGAGTGGCTAGGGACATTCCATGTGTGATGTCAGCACCAAATTCTGAGCATAAAATGGGTTGCCTCTGTGTGAAATGTATAGTTTTGCAGAGATCTGACCTTCCTTCAGGCACTCATTATATTGAAAAGCGGTGTTGCATGCTTTTTGGCCATGTCACCAGGACAGACAAAAACACCCCAGCTCACCATTCTCTCAAACTCTCCATCAACGTGTGAAGGTCTGCATGCCCTGACCCTACCTGATGCTGCCCATGAGGCTTCATTTTACAGATTAATGAAGTAAAGGCAGAGAAGTAAGCGACTTGCCCAATTTCATCCCACAAGTCAGTGTGAGAACCAGAACTAGAACCCAGATCTCCTGCCTCCCCATCTCATCTATTACATGACACCATCTCCCAAACTCACTCTCTCATCAACGGTAAGGATTTTTCTCTTTTAACTCCAAAATTTTGAAAACATTTGCAGGTATGTTTTATTTGATGTATGAAGGCCCAACAATAAGGATTAGTAATTATGCATGTTTGTACAGTGCTTAGCATACTGGGGGCACAACTTGGTTGAATCCCCTAAGAGCTACCACAATATAGTATCAGATAGTAATAATAATCAGCATAATTCTAACCATAATTCCCTTTTGGCTCAGCCATGCCCAAATTTCTTTACATTCCGGGCTATCAGCAAGTCCTATTTGCTCAAACTTTGTGAGTAAGCTACTTGAATAGGTTTAGTATTTGGGAGTCAGGGAAGAAAAAGTAGAGAAGGTTCCTATTCTTTCTTTTTGGAGGGGGGGTTGTTTTTATTTATACTTTTTTTTAAATTTCATGCCAATGCTCCCAGAGATAGCAATGGGTGCACACTATAAAAGAAAGAAGCAGTCAACATCCCATGAAGTGCTTGTAAAACTTTGTCCAATATTTCAGTGAACTTGTAACAATAGCAATTGTAACAATGGCAAAACTGGCTGCTGGCAACAGAAAGATCTAACATTATTACAAGCAAAATAGTATCACCTTGGGTGCTGTTAGACACAAGACAGGGGATTATGAATTCAATGGGTTGTATAATTTAACTCACATTTGAAATACATGATGTGTAAATAGAACCCTGTCTATGAAGAAAAATTATGGTTTTCTCCCCTCTCTCTCATATACAGACTCTCACTTTCTCTCCCCCACTCCAAAAGTTATTTATTGAAGGGGATTACACTCCTCCCACAACTGCCATTCTTCACAACAAGAATCCTACCTGCTTACAAATGTAGGTTGAGTATGCTGGCAACAAAGAGGAAATGTGCATTACCACCAGAGTGGCAACAAATAAATGTTTTTGACACAATTCTAAGACATCCACCCTATGCAACACTATAGAGACCATCCTTCAACTGGACTTATGTGATGTTGTTAGCCACAGAATTACTTAGCAAAATCAGTTTGGCTTGATATAAGTTTTCCCCTCTACTGAGGGGGAGAGGGGGGTAAGCCCCAAGAAAAGAGGACATTAATTTAGGAATAGCTGAGCTAACACTGACTTATCAAAATATAGCTGCGGACATAAATCAATTCTACTGCCTGGACAAAGATAAATCAGTAGAGCCCAGAAAAACATTATTGATTCTGTGCCCATCACTCAAAGGCTCTTCATTTGATTCCTCAGCCATCTGTTTAATTGAAATGATAATTCTGATAACTTCTGGTATGCCCTGCGTATGTTGTCTTTGATACAATGTTATTCAATCAAATGCAGATGGCGCATGACCTGCTGTCAGTGAGAGGCCTAAATGTGTTATCCACATGGATTAGGTTTAGCTTGATACATTTTGTATTATACAAGATGATTCTGTCTAAACCTCTTTGTACATGACCTTTAGCGGGTGAATCTTTTGCTCAAATCCTCCCTTAGTTTCAGTAATTTTTTTAGTTGAGTGTCTTCAGACCATTAATACCCAAAGAGTCAAACCAAACAGTTAAACAATTTTTGGCATCTACCCTTCAAACATATTCCTACCTTAAGTTTTGCATGTGGATTTAATCATTTGCTCCTCATGTTGAAATTGTAACTGTCGCTAATGATTTAGAGAGTGCTGGGGATACTGTGGAATATATCTCATTCCAATACAACCACATCAGCTGGACTGTGATTTGATTATTCACAATCTAAATTATATGAAAATCAGTTATCTCTATTTAAGCATACATATGGGAGGTTTTCTGTACTCTTTCTTTAAATCTGCAGTAGGACACCAGGTAGGAGAGAAGCCATGGAAGATTCTATGAGGCCACTCCACAGTGGCAAACAGAGCAGCTATAGAGATTCAACTGTTTTCCTCATTCTAAGTTCCTTGTTCAGTGCAAGAAGAAAGTTACCCTGATTTTTTCCTATTGTTACATGACAACATGTACTTGTTTATATCGCTCACTCAAAAAGAAAAATTAGAAAATTAGCAAAATTGCCTACAGATAGAGCAACTCATCCTCTATAGAATCCTCTCTCTTATCCCCTCACCTGCAACCTTCTATACAGACTCATAGACATTAAGGGAAAAAGGGACCATCATGATCATTTAGTTCCAGTCTGGCCTCCTGCACACTGCAGGCCACAGTACCTCACGCACCCACGGCTTTAATAGACCCCTAACCTCTGACTGAGTTAATGATTTAAAGACTTAATGTTACAAAGAATCCACCATTTACACTATCTTAAACCTGCAAGTGACCCATGCCCTATGCTGCAGACGAAGGCGAAAACCCCCCAAAGTCTCTGCCAATCTGACCCAAAGGAAAATTCCTTCTCAACCCCAAATATGACAATCAGTTAGACCCTGAGCATGTGGACAAGATTCACCAGCCAGACACCTGGGAAAGAGTCTTGTGGCACCTTATATCGATGCATCCGACGAAGTGGGTATTCACCCACGAAAGCTCATGCTCCCAAACGTCCATTAGTCTATAAGGTGCCACAAGCCTCTTTGCTGCTTTTACAGATCCAGACTAACACGGCTACCCCTCTGATACCTGGGAAAGAGTTACTCTGTAGTAACTTAGAGCCCTCCTCGTTAGTGTATAGCAAGATATACCCTACGATACTGCAAGAAACGAATCTGGAATATTACTCATCTCCTCTCTAACCCTATAATTAAATAGGAGTAAGTAGCAGAACAGAGATGCAGCATCTGAACTGGTAACATTAACTGAAAAGTGTCAGTCTTGGTGTCTGGCTACTACCCATACCAAAAAACACTCATAGATATAAAACAATTACACCAGTGTAACTACATTAAAAGGAATCAGGCACAGTTTATACTGGAGACCATGGGATATAAAGGTATAATAAAAAGTAAAACACAACTAACAGATTAAATTCTACCAGTTATACAATTTCTTCTAGTAGCAGCAATTGTACATTTGTTTCATCCTCACTTTGAGATATAAAAGGATTTTAAGAAACATTAAGCACGAAGTAGCAGATCATGTACAAGGAGGATCTCTGGTAGCATGAATAAGGAATGTAGTCTGTCTTATTTCCAGTGAATGAACTTTGCCTATTTTCTTCTTAGGTCATGTCCTAATACAAAACAGTTTATAATTGAGCCACTTCTATAGCAAAAGGACATGACTCATATCATCTAAATGATTGGAATTTATGTTCAAATATACTAGAGCAACTGAATTACATGTGAAAAGCTTAAGAGCCTGATCCTGAAAGCATTACTGCCAAAGGTGGATGTGGAGATCATAGCTCCACCTCCTACCTGATCCTCTCTCCCCCCCCTTTGGGATAGCATATACATGCAGATAATAGGGAGGGAGGAGTCCATGCACACACCAAGAAATGAAATTCTGCTGGGGCTTTATATGAGCTGTGAGAGAAGAGAATGAAGTCTTTGCATGCTCCCCCTATTCCTCCCACCTATGTAAGGCCCAGGCAGAATCTGGCCTTGTGTTTGTGTTTTTTGGACAGGAGTCTATGAGGGGGATTGGATTTTGTTTTGAGAAAGAGAGGTCTTGGCATTTCTGCAGGGCTTATAACCAGTGCTGAAGCTAATTGTCTGAGCTAGTGGAGCAAAGGTTCCTATGATATTGTCCTTTGGAGAGCACAATGTCACTGTAAGAAAAATGAGAAATTATCATTTCTGCATCCATCCTACATTTTTATAACATTTCCTTTGCGGTGTTAAATGTTTTATACATCCAGGGAAGAATTTTGTTTATCGATGCAGGGAATGAAAAATCCTACCCACACTTTTATCTTCATATTCCATGTTTGGAATTTAAATAACTAATTGCATTTGAGTTTAAAAGGCTGGGCTTGTGCACCAATAAATTTCATGGCTGGAGGGTAAATGTTAATTTAGTACCAGAGCTTGAGCCATGTGTAATACAGTTACAGCCCATTAATGTCAATTAATATTTACAAGTAACACATTTTATTTATAGTGCTAAAATAACTAAATCAAGTCATCTAAAGAGGCATTTGGGGAGAAAGCACACCCACACACCCTCTTTGCCTTCAGTCTTAATTTCTGCATTTTTGTGATGATAAAGCAACTAAAAAGAGGATTTTTTTTATCCAAATACAAACCCTGCAATATGTCTGTTACTGATATATTTTATGATTTTTATTGATAACTTTCATAGTTTGTCAGGAAATTAAATATCCTAAAAGAGGGATGGAAAATATGCTATATAATCTGTATTCTGAATGAATATCACTGTGTTAAATATCATCCTTCTCAGCTCTCTTTGGTAGAGAAAATTCAATTTGAAAAGCAAATACAGAGGAAGATAGTGGCAAAAAAAATTGCCTAAAATGCAGACTATAAATATCCAATTAAAGCCAATGAATATTATGTAATTGGAGGATGCAAGCCCAGAAAAGAACAGTTTGTACAACAAACATATTGATAAATAATTTTCCATGTAGATTTACTTTTTTCTTTAGCTATTGATTACCATTACAGAGCAGAGAATATCGACATGTGCATGAAACCATAACAGGTTGAAATCAAGTTTCAGATAGAGTATCTCTGGATGGTCTCCGTGTTTAGAATTAAATAGGAATGGCTGAGCTTCTGAAATAGACACTATGACCAACTCCACCACAGACCTGTCAAGGTTGACTAATCATCCAAAACATCATTCCCCTGTAATCTCACAGAGAAGCAGTGACAATGCAAGACTCCAATCCTTTAAGGGGATTTACCTCCCAGCCAGGTTCTGCTGATTAGAAGCTCTCTTTACCATCCATGTTTCACACACAACAAAAGAAAATCAGAGTAGAGACTTTAATCAAACCATCTGATTGGCAGGATGTGAGGAGCAGAGTAGAAAGCTTTCTGGACTAAATGGGATAAAACTTTGTCTCCTCATGACAAAGTTCTGAACCATGTTTTTGTCTCCTCATGCCAAGTGATAGAGAAGAGCTTTTCATCCCTTTGCAGGTAAAAGAATCTAAATTGAAATAACAATATACAATTCACAAAGGGCAGGTGTTCTTTGTTCCAGTGTCACCTAATTATCTATACGTTTATTTGCAGGGGTTATTTTTTATTTCAGTATATTATCTCAACAACAGAACTCATAAAAGATGAATCCATTCAATAACTAGACAGTACTGCTTTTTTCTTCTGAGTTTTCAGAGGCTGTATGATGTGATATTTCTCACATAAACACAAATATTCACAGTGTGCTTACTCATGAAAATGGAACCTCTTTAGTTTTACTATGCCGGAGCAGTCACACATGGAGACAAATCCCATTCTCAGTCACTCTGGCTTAAATAGAAAGTAACTTCACTGAAGTCAATAGGGTTACTCCAACTGACAACAGCATTTGAACTATACTATTTAATTCAAGGCTATAAAAATATAGAGTCACATTTTGCCCTAATTTATAAGCCATGCAATTCCCTCGCCTCCAAAGGAATCAACAGGGTTGACAGGATATGAATCTAGGAAAAACTAAGGGGGGAGGGATAGGTCAGTGGTTTGAGCATTTGGCCTGCTAAACCCAAGGTTGTGAGTTCAATCCTTGAGGAGGCCACTTAGAGATCTGGGGCAAAAATTGGTCCTGCTAGTGAAGGCAGGGGGCTGGACTCAATGACCTTTCAAGGTTCCTTCCAGTTCTAGGAGATTGGTATATCTCCAATTATTACCTTAGGCCCATATACATTTTTAACAAATCAATAGACTTTTGCTACATTTGGTGCAACTTGGATATAAATAAAAATAAATGAGCTATAAGCCAGGTCCCTAACCCTTTTCACATCAGTTTATAAGAAAAATTAGTCCCAAAAAAAGCAATTATAATTTTGAGAAATTATGAAAAAAGTAGCCCCCCCACCCAATTTTCCATTAATATTTGAGGTTTAAAAAAGTAAACCAAAATCAATTTTAAACATATTTGTGTAAAAATGTATAGTTTGGGGGTAATCTTGGGTTTTCAGAGGCCCAAAACTGAGTTTTTCAACCACAATCTTTTCAGTTTTTATATAAAAGTTCATTTTTCATCACAATCCTGTACATTTTTACCAAAATGGAAAATTTCCATGAAAAAATTCAAACAAAAAGCCACTTTTCACTGAAAAGTGTTTTGTCCATAGGTGAGAAGTGTGATAACATTGCTCTTGGTAGTTTAAGACATACAATAGGATACCATGTTATGTAACCAAGAAATGCCATAATGGAACTTGAGCCTATTAAATGAGGATCCCTAGGTCCCTATTGATAGAATATCAGGAAAATGTGGTTAGGACTTGGCTTCTGTTGCACATTCTAGACTCCGCTTAGCAGAACTGCTGCTCAGATTATTACATTCTACATACTCAAATTCCTGCAATAATTTCAGATGGAATTCACTTCCGAGCATAATTTTTTTTTTATTTCTCACAGGACTGTTGCCAGGAGTAGACCAGAAACCAACTCTGACCCACTCATAATTAAGTCACTGACTGACCCCATTATCTGAGGCATAATGTATACCAGCCCGTACACATGGTGCAGATTACCTCCTCCTCAACACTAGCACAGGTCTTCTGATCAAATCTCTGTCCCCTCCCTTCCTACACAGATGGGCAGGGGAGTAGCAGACCCAGGGAGACTGCTCATCTCCCTGCATAGATGAGCAAAGACAGTGGTTTGCTGCCATCCCAGCTCCCTCCCAATTAAACATTTCTACCTTCTCCCCTGAACAACCATTTTGTTTGACTCTGCACCATACTTTTCACTTACCATATATCCTGTTCTTACAGTGACAGACAGGGAAGCTGGGGTATTGCACTGTTAACATTAGGACACCTGCATGATGTGATCAAAGAGAGAAATAAAAAGGTAAGTGTTCTACGTAAGACACATCCATTCATTTTAATTTGTAATAAGGATTAATAAGACCTTCCATAGCATTTCTATATCAGTGCAATAGGTGTAGCAGTTGTATTAAGCTCCTGAGTTAAAGATACGGGCATCTAAAACTACTGGTATCATATTGGTTTTATATGGTGGGTCATACTATTTAAATAGAAGATTGTTGGTATAATCTGGGTTCACAATGATGTTTTAGAAGTTTCGTAACCTCTGACTAACCCTATATCCAAATGACTCAGAGTTTACAGTCCTACTTAGGAATTAGATATTCATTTATTCAAGTCCAAGGACTTAGAAGGTTTCTTATTAAAAGGAACAAACAATGAAAGTACAAATTATACAGGGAGCATTTGAAGCTATTTCTTCCATTTCAGTAAGACTGTTTTGTGATTATGAAGATTTCTGCATCTACAGAAGACATTCAGTTTTGTGCCTAAGCAATGTAAATGTGCAACAGCTGTTTAATATAAAAACAGATTCAAAAATATTTTCAGGAATAAATGTGGCAAGTTTGTTTAACTGTTTTTCCTGGAGTGATCAGTTGTTTGTGACTATTTAGATTTCATGCTGATACATGTGTGGGAAAAAATGTTTCTAAATCAGTTTTAGAACAAGCAATTACTCTTCTAAAAATTCCTTCTGGGCATGACTTACTCATTTGCTATTTATTTATAAAGGACCATTCCTTATTCTCCCATTTAAAAAAAAAGTTTTACTTCTCCAATCAGAGAAAAGAAGCAATGATTTGTAACTTAGGTGAGTAAAGTATAGTGGGATGGCTGGAGTGGCTCATGGGATGGCTGTGTGGAGCAGAGCAGCTGGCGGATTGGTTCAAGATGAAGGCTGCAGCAGAATCCCCTGGAGAGGCAGTTGGTCTCGGACCACGTAAGGTGCACCTTAACACCTCTGCACCCCCTCCCTCATTGCCACACAGGCTAGGAGGTAAAACTCTGCAGGTAAACTTTTGAACTCTGGGGCTGCACTGACCAGGGACAGACACTTTTAGGGTGTTGGACTTTTGGGACTTTGGGTGATTTTTTGGGGGTTGCTGGATGTAAGACCCTGAGGGGAAAAGGACACTGCCCAACTTACTTGGGGGTGGGTCTTTTGCTCATGGTTTGTGTTCTGAATCCTGTTTGTGGTGTTTCCCCAACATAATGCCACATTGTTTCCCTCCTTCATTAAAAGGCTTTTGCTATACTCAGGCCTGCTCTACACTGGGTGGGCGGGGTCGATGTAAGATATGCAACTTCAGCTACGGGAATACCATAGCTGAAGTCGACGTATCTTATTCCGACTTACCTCTCGTCCTCACGGCACGGGATCGACGGCCGCAGCTTCCCCATTGACTCCGCTACCGCCGCTCACTCTGGTGGAGTTCCAGAGTTGATGGGGAGTGCGTTTGGGGATCGATATATCGTGTCTAGATGAGACACGATATATCGATCCCCGATAAATCGATCGCTACCCGCCGATACAGTGGGTAGTCTGGATGTACCCTCAGACTCTGTGCTTGCGAGTGGGGAAGTATTGCCTCTTAGAGGCACCCGGGGGGGTGGTATGTAATTGTCCCAGGTCACTGGGTGGGGGCTTGAGCCAGTTTTGCATTGTGTTATTGAAATGGAACCCCTAGATACTGAACCCGGCCCTTGTTGCTGCCAACTCAGATGGGCAGAAGGGTTACAGTAGCAATCAAGATCAGTTTGTGAATAATTTGCCAACTAAAAATGGGCTACATTCATTGAAAGATTTATACAAATTGTGTAATTCAACCAGACCTATGCAAGTCCACACTAACCGTCTTAGGGACAGAGGACCACTCACCACATGATGCAAATCAACTGTAAAATGTTTTTCAACCCTTGACATCAAAACCTTTAAAAACCTCTTTGAACATATCATCTTGTGCCACTCTCCTTCATGTGGATGAAGTGTGTCATTTGTCTGTACATCTGATCGTTCCTCTTTCAAAATAAATCATTGAGTAAAAAAAATCTTTTTTTAAAAAGCCACATTCCATATAAGCAACTTGCTTTAACTTCACTGTACTGTCAGACTGTTTTACTTGTGTTTCACTCTGTTGGTTTCATTAAGCACACTGTCGCTTAAGGTAGCTCTAAGAGTCCTGCTGCAGCTTTATTCACTAGTCACAACCTTTGGGGGGAAAAACCACAAGAGGAAAACATGCTCAAAAATATGTATTTTAGCCCATCTCTCCCTGCTTTGACATTGTGTTTCCATGATATTGTCACATTATCCCTCAGGATTACAGTTTTACGTAAGGAATTCAGAATTAAACTCACTGCTTGTTTAATCTACATTACTTTTTTAAATTTAATTTTACAGTTCACAGAAAGGATTAATCTTACATCATCCTGTATACAGAAGAACCTAGTAAGCTTAATGAGTTGTGCCTCTCACAGGTTCCTGGAGATCTGCCACACAGCTCAGGGTTTGTTGCTGTCTCCCTGTCGGACTGAACATCCACAGATGGCTGAGACATTTGCACTAGAGGACCAGTGCCTCCACTCACTTCCACACATTCCCTGTTCCTTGAAAGCACAGGGAAGCTGGGCTCCCATGCGTTCCTCTGTCACAAGGCATATTTCAATGTACACAGCAGAAAGAAATGTAAGATAATACTGATTAGATCAGCATTACCTTGTGCTGTTCTATCCCTGCAAGATTGATGGTAGACGGTGTCACATAGGGAGGGTATTAATTTCCCTTCCTAAGGCACACAGCCCCAACATGACATTGTGCCTTAGGTCAGACTTCTGTTAGAATGGGGAAGCAAGTTGTGTGTTCTCATCTGCTGACTGGTAAGATGCAATGTATAGACATTCCACTGGTGTTTGGTCAGAATTGTTCCACATTATGGAATATTTTTGTTCTGCATTTTTCATTTAAGACATTCTAGGAAATTCCACTAAAACATTTGTTAAAAGAATGTCAGGGTTATATGGCTAAGGGCCCAAACAACAGTCATTTATAAAGGTAAAGCTGCACACACACAACTTTAACTCTCCCCCTTTAGCTATGGCCCTTTCTTGAATTCCATGATCATATACCATATTTCAAATAATACAGTGTAATGTCATATTTTTCCTATACTCTTGGATGCAAGCATGGCATCTTGTAGGACTGACAACTACAATGCATACACTGGTTTGGAGAGGGTCCCATACGAGGAAAGATTAAAGAGGCTAGGACTCTTCAGCTTGGAAAAGAGAAGACAAAGGGGGGATATGATAGAGGTATATAAAATCATGAGTGATGTTGAGAAAGTGGATAAGGAAAAGTTATTTACTTATTCCCATAATACAAGAACTAGGGGTCACCAAATGAAATTAATAGGCAGCAGGTTTAAAACAAATAAAAGGAAGTTCTTCTTCACACAGCACACAGTCAACTTGTGGAACTCCTTACCTGAGGATGTTGTGAAGGCTAGGCCTATAACAATGTTTAAAAGGGAACTGGATAAATTCATGGTGGCTAAGTCCATAAATGGCTATTAGCCAGGATGGGTAAGAATGGTGTCCCTAGCCTCTGTTCGTCAGAGGATGGAGATGGATGGCAGGAGAGAGATCACTTGATCATTGCCTGTTAGGTTCACTCCCTCTGGGGCACCTGGTATTGGCCACTGTCGGTGGACAGATACGGGGCTAGATGGACCTTTGGTCTGACCTGTTACGGCCGTTCTTATGTTCTTACCAGGCAAAAGAGAATCTATTAAAATCATGTATATGAAGGGAACACAGAAAACTGTTCTTACACAACATAGCACAGATTAAGTATAACAAAAAGGAGAATTATTGAAATTGGCTGGCATTTGTCAGCCCACTAAGTCTGAGGCAAAGTTAGTTCCTTTGTTAATAGCCCAATCACCCAATGTCAAATGAGACTGTGCTGTGCTTCTAGCTGAAAATAAATTAGACATGTTTAAGTTAATAAAACAGATCATGGACCATTATGATAGTGTATGTGATGAAAGAATTCAAGACACAACATGTATATAAGGTTTTAAAAACTTGATATTATATTCTACTGCACTTAACTTGGTCATTTCTTAATGTTTGAGAATTTAACAGGGTATTTTTTTTCAGGGAAGTTTTATTTACTTTATGTCCAGATAGTGTCTGACCCTTGTGTAGGCATGGGGGGAATGGGGGTGGGAGGGAGATGGTGAGGTGAGGTGAAAAACAGAACTCACAGCCCAGAGGGAGGCCACTTTTGTACCCTCCCAATTCTGACTGCTTCAGGGGCCAGAGTGCTCATGGCATATAGCTCTCTGTACACACCTCAAATATACTTTATACAAGAATATGAATGATCAGTGAGTTATTAGTTTTCCAATGATAAATGACATGCCACCTTTTGGGTATATATCATGACAACAGTGTATTAGGTGTAGCGAATATGTCAGGCCTGACAAGAGTTTCTGGCAGAGTAGTGAACCACAAATGGGCCTCTGTGTCACAAGAGCTCATTCACTACCGTGGAAGATGGGACCAGCATTTCCTCTCTTCTTACGCTCTCGGCAACTCCAAGAGGGATTGTTCCTGAGGCACAGTCACTCCTAGAGAGCCACCTGGGGCAGTGTGGCTGTGCACTGCCACGCAACAATGACCAGGGACTTCCAAGTGAAATCTGACCCACTTCATGCAGAGAATATGTAAGTAGGAATATATGATAGTAAGAACTAATGTTTATTACTCAGTTTGATGTTCATAACTACATTGTGTTATTCCTGTTTCAATGTATTTATAGTTGGTTTAATGATGACATTTAACTGTGAATCATTTTAATAAAAAAGAGATTTAAGAAACCATTGAAACAAGCCTCATCGGAAAGCAGTGAGAATAGCAAGAGGAGACTTTCAGCAAATAATTTGCCCTGCAGCCTCCTCACATTACCACATCTGGAAAAAAAACCTCTTTTCCAAGCTTTTGTGTGTTTCCTGATCTTTATTAAATATCCCCTCCCCGCCGATTCCACTCCTCACACAAAAATTCTATTTGAAAAACTTTCCTTTTTAGGTTTGGCCAGCATTAGTCAAGGTTGATTATAGATAATTTTTTCCCTAAAGAAAAAAAATGGAAAGAGAATTTCCTGCCTGTGCTTTAATGATGACATCACCATCCAAAAGCCTAAAGTATCAGAAAATACCTTAGAAAAGAAAAAGAAATACCAACTTGTATATACTTGTATTTTTTTTAAAGGAGTGTTTTAAGGATTGAATTGGTTGCTTGGATACAGTCCCATCCCGTGAGAACCCATAAAGTCAGTGTCAATCAAATGCTAGTAAGCAGAATGAATAAATCAATTTAGAATTTTAATGAAAATACATTGTCTGCAATGAGAAAATATGTTAGCCATCAGTACCTCTTCACTGTGGGTTGAACAAGTATTCTCATGCTCACACTTGATTGAGGATTAAGGTGCTAATGGGCACATCTGTTAAGCAAAATCATTGTTATAATGTACCATGCTAAAGTGTATAATGCTCTTTGCTTTGATTTGTAGTGATTATCATTTAGCTGAGGGTGTAGCAAATGGACCTTGGTAATCAGGAGGTTAATCTTTCCCTTTCATTATGATCTGTGTGATGTGACAAGGAGGAATTTTATCATATTTTAAAGACAACAAGGATTATGTGAATGACAGTTGTTTGACGGGCCTTGAGGAACCTATTTATCCCACAAAGAGAACCAACGTTCCTAAAAGCTTACACCTACATATCTATCACTAAGAGTGGCTCAATATGCCATGTAGCACTTAGAAGGAGCCTTGAGTGAAGTAAAAGGAGGAGGAAAATTTGGCTGCTAATACTGTGGCTCAGACAAAACTTATCAAAGAGAATTTTGTGTGTCACTCCCGTCAGTTTAACCAGCTGTTAGACATAATGAAATCTGAAACTCTTGATCCAGCTGGTGGCAAATACCTTTAAATAAGCTAGCAAAAATGCTACATTTTAGTGTAAGGCATTTACAATTTTCATCATCACCTGTACAGAATGATTTGTGCCACATTGGTTTTACACTGGAATAATTCCAGTATTTTCAATGGATTTATTTCCAATTTACACTGGTGGAAGTGAGATCAGAATCAGTCTCTTTGTTCACCAAAGACCCATTACATGACAAACACTGAAATGGCTCACAAAAGTGTGTTCTGTGCCTCACAACTTATACAGTTTCCCTTATCATCACTACTAGTCCTCAAGGGTGTAGGCCTGATACAGGATGAAAATAACAAAATTATCAATTAGGATGAAGAAAATGAAGAAGTATTCAATAAATATTTCTGTTCTGTATTTGAAAAGAAGCTGGCTGATGTACTGATATGTGACAGTGATAAGGAAATATTTTATATTCCACCGATGAACAGGGAAGATGTTAAAAAGCAACTATTAAAGTTTAATGTTTTTAAATCTGCAGGACTGAATAACTTACACCCAAGAGTATTATGAGAACTGACAGAGGAGCCCTCTGAACCATCATTGTTTGTTTTAACAGTCTTTGAATGTGGGAGAAGTTCCAGAGGACTTTAAAAAAAGCTAATTTTTTACCAATATATAAAAAAGGTAACCAGGATGACACAGGTAACTATAGGTTGGTTAGCCGGACATTAATCCAAGGCAAAATCATGGAAAGACTGATATGGGATGCAATCAGTACAAAATTAAATGATGTTAATATGTCAATTAACATGGTTCTTGTAACACAAACTTGTTGTTTTCGTGGGAGATCATAAATTTGGATAATAATATGTAACATATAATATAGTTAGATCTAAGATATTTAAATTTGTTCCATATGATATTCTAATTTTAAAAAATGCTGTAAATCAATGTAGCCCATATTTAAGGGATTAAAAACTGGTAGATCTCAAAGCGTAATTGCAAATGGAGAATCATCATCCAATGGGGTGGTTCTAGTGGAGTCAAGAAGGGGTCTATTCTTGTCCCTATACTATTCAATATTTTCATAAATGATCTGAAAGAAAATATAAGATTTACTAATAAAATTTGCAGATGGAAACAAAAATTGGTGGAATGATATATAGTGAAAGGTCAGTTATACAGGCCAACCTTGATTGCTTGGTAAGGCAGGCTCATTTGAACATGCATTTTAAAATAATCCAATGCAAAGTCATACATCTTCAAATAAAGAATGTAGACACAGTTCTAAGATGGGGGACTGTAACCTGGAATGCAGTGATGTAAGTAGGAGCAAGTAACGGGGTCTCTGGTGAGCAAGGAAGAGGAAAGGGCATGGTGAATTCAAGCTCCACTGTATCTGATCCTCTGCTGGCATAAGTTTTGTGCAATTTTAACTTCTGCCAGGGTAATGTGGGAGCTGTCACTGGCTTTCTGTAGTCACAGCCTGAGGTGGAGGATTGGAGCCCAAGTTTTTGTATGGTCATAAAATGCCTTTATATGTCAAGTGTGATAGCTAAATTAAGCTAGTGATGAGTGATTTGCAAAAGCATTGTTTTGGCTCAATTTTGATGAGCATCCAAATTCTATTGATCGAAAGTTCATTCTAACTTCTGTTTTATAAATCTCTCAAGAACAAAATATGCCTTCCCCAAATGATTTCTGGTGGTGCCAACCAAATCAAAAATAGTTCCTCTTATGCTATACACAGTGGTTGTCATTATTAAGTGAATGGTGACCAACAGTTACTTAACTTTGCTGATGCAATTGCTTTCTATAATATAATTACTACAGGAATATTCTAAAATACTACAACTTCCAATAGTACTACTGCAATTTTTTGGTACATTACTGTACTATTTTTCTAATAGAGGATATCACAGTTGTTTCCTTCTATTAGAATAGGAAATTACTTAAGTGTTCTATGCTATTTAGATTTTTATACCATGCCTTGTATACATGAACACCTTCAAGAGATGCATTAAGCAATAAGACTGGCCTCTGATGTATAAAGTGCCTTGTTGATTCTTTTCTGCCCTGCAAAAGTATATATTTTGTTTTGTTTTATAGTGCAATATGATTTCATTTGTCAAGGCACAGTAGAAAATTTGTGCCTAGCATTGGAAATTGGTACGATTTGAGGTGGTTCCCCACAGTGGGAGTGAGACCCCTAGTCTTGAACTAGCTGTGAAAATTCTGTGTCCTGCATAAATGGTTTTCACTCTTATGGTAGAGTGATCTCAATTAGTAGTTAATCTCTGATATCAGGAAGTAGATGCTGATAATTTCATATTTTAATGATGACCACAGTAGTCAAAATCAGAAAGTGAAGAGGCATGTGGAAATGGTGGTGGGAGGGAACAACAGAAAAGTCCCAATCAAACTGAACTTCTAAAAAAATCCAATTTGGTTTGAGGTCTGGGTCAGGGTGTTTTTTTGGTTGATTCTCATTTTAATTCAGCTAGGTAACCCCTATTCTGGCTGTTTTAGTACAGTAATTGTTTCCAAATGGTCATTCTTTAAAAAAAAACCCACTTTTTATTTAGTTTGGGGGAAAGAAACAACCTTTGAGATGGAAGTGCTGTGCACATATATTGTTGTTCTCCTACACACACTTTTCAGTTGCTCCCCTTATTTTCTGTTGCTTTTGGTCTGCATGAAGCCCCATTGGGACAGAAACAATACAGATGAAAATGATGCATGCAGTCCTTATGTTGGCTTATAAAACAAAATTAATTACAGGAGAAATTATTCTGTGACATTCTTTTTATATGAGATGTGGGAGTGGTCTTTTACAGCATATTTTCTTATGAGAAGCATTTGCTCATTCTCTTTTGTATACTAAAACAGTATTATAGTAGCATTTGCTAGTGCCACTACACCATACCTAAACGTCTGTCAGTCTTTTCATTGTAAACCCAATCTCTAGGGATTTATATCTGAGCTCTTTTTTCAGTCATTAAACGTGGTAGACCACATGTAAATTTTCTTTAAAAAAAATGATTAATTGGTTGAGATTTTCTGACTATTGAATCCCCAAAACTAAAGTTTCAGGTAGTTGCAGCATTATTTTTTAACTGGCCCATGATAGAACTTAGGAGCTGCAATTTTGGAGGTTCTTAAACATCAGTGTGGATACATGCCTTTTGCTATTTATAGAACTACTTTATATAAAATAGGGATGAGCATGAACCAGAACTATGGACCTTAACACTCTTGAAATTTGAAAGTGTTCAAGTTTCCTGGGCTGAACAAAATTGGCCAAAATGCTCAACGCAGGGCTAACTCTGCAACAAATCCAGACTTGAGGAAAGTGCAGGTCCAAGCACAATGCTATCTATACAGATGTGCAGCAGAACCTCCTTATTATATCTATTTTTCCTTTGCACAACACTTTTACCTTAAGTGGGCATTCCTTTTATAATAGGAATTGCACTATATTGAAATTATGTTACAATTTAAAGCATCCCTGGCTGTCTTTTCTCAAGTGTATCATATGCTGTGTTGACACACCTGAGGATTCAACCCAGAGAGTATAAAAGGCTTCTCAAAGCTCTCTGCAAAGAAATTATTAATTACTGGTGCTACAGTCACTACGAGACAGATAGTACCCATCTCCCATTGAAATCAAAGTCATTTTACACCCACTAATAGTTCACACACAGCTTTGGACATCAGAAATAGTTTCTATTGTAAGAAATAATGTTAGCCAGGATACCAGGGCTTCCCTCTATACTTTTTGGTCTTCAGCTTCCAGAAGGGGCACTGAGTTCACATCCTAGCAGAAGGATGATTATAAAGAAATGCTCACTAAATAATACTTTGTGAATTCTAAGTGGCTTAACCATTACTACTAGCAACACAGTGTGCCAAATTTGTCTCCTTTACAAGCAGTGTTGCCTAGTGTACAGTGTGTTAGACTGGGAATGAGGAGACCTGGGTTCCATTTCTGCTGCTGGCCTGCTGGGTGATGTTGGGTAAGTCACATTATACCTGCCTCAGTTTCCCCATCCTCCTTTGTGAAATGTTTTGAGACCTAGTGATGGAAAGTTCTGTATAAGCGTTTATTATTAAAGGGTATTTCACTCACAATACAGAGAGGAAACATTGGTGGTATATATTTCCTGCATTATATATCTTTTATAAACTATTTCCTAATGGCTCCACGGGTTATGAACAGGCATGTTACAAAATACTCTTTAGAGCCACTACAGCCTTTCTATATATATATATATATAATCACATGAGACACACCTTCAAAGAAACTGTTACCTCTACAGAGTAAAACACATACATTAAAGGAAAATGTCTTCTGTATATATATGATTCAAATGCATTTTGATAACATGTCAACTGCTGCCAGTCACCACAATATTACAGTAGGTGAATGAAGCTGTAATATTTATGATCATGGGCCAGATTTTCTGATAGGCTCAGCTCCCAGTTTAGGCACCTAAAGAAGGGATTAGTCTTTTAAAAAGCACCCAGCACCAAGCAGCTGCCATTGAGAATGGAATCATGTAATTCAGCGACTCCCAACTGGGGGACCCTGGGCCTTGGTGCCCAGCATGGGGCTGAAGCAGGGAACGGGGCAGGGCTGAAACTCAGAGCTCCTTCCTTCCCACTGCAGCCAGGAGCGACGCAGGGCTAGAACCAAGCTCTCTTCCCCCCACACTGAAGCTGGGAGTGGGGAGGGGCTGAAACCCCAACACAGGCAAAAACTTTGAGCCCATGCGCAGAGTTGAGGAGGCACAGGGGTGTTGCCCCCCCCCCAAACTACAGTGCCTTACCCAGAGTGGGGCAGTTCTTCTCCCCCAGCCCCCTCAGACCCCACCTTCTGGCCAGGTCCTAGGCGGGAAGCCAGAGCCAGGCAGTGCAGGGCAACTGCTCCTCTGGCTGGTGGTGCCATGGAGTGGGCAGCCGTGGCATTCCCCCATCTGCTGCTGGTGCCTGGGGTTGTGGCTGCTCCTCAGCTTCAAGCCCTCTTTGACTGCTCATGCAACTGGTCAGAGCTGCCCAGGCAGCTCCAGTCCCAGCAGAGCCCTCGGGGAGTAGCCACCAGCACACAGCCTCAGACAAGTGGGTGGCCTGCTGAGGAGAGTCAGGGAGTGGAGACACCGCTGTGCAGAGCTGGCCAGAGCCCTGCCAGTACTTGCCCTCCCTTTCCCCCAAAGAGAAGGCAAACTATGCCTATGCCATGGGTGACAGGTATCATAGGCTGGGGGGAGGCTGAGCCTCCCCAAACATCCAGGTGTGGCCCTGCCCACACTCTGCTCCCAGTCCTCCTCCTGCTTCCCGCTCTGCAGGTGGCTCTTCCCCTGTGCCATGGCCCCAGCTGGGACTGGTGCTGGGGCCGTGCTGCCCAGCCTGACGGCACTCCGAGGGGCTGGGGCTGCTAGCTGGGGGCAGGGGCCAGAGGCCACGGTGGGGGCTGGGCTCCAGGGGGGAGGGGTTGGGCAGAAGGAGTTGGGTTGGGGGGCTAGCCTCCCCGAGCCAGCAGTTCACCTGCCACCCATGGCCTATGCCCAAGGGTTCCTGGCCCGGAGCCCTGAGTCGGCCCTTCCCCTCTCCTGAGCTCTGGAGTTTTCCTAGCATGTTGGGCGGGGGGTGGGGGGGCGGTGAGGGCTCAGAAAGAAAAAAGTTTGAGAACCCCTGATGTAATTTATAGCTTTGTAAACAATGGGAAAATCTGGCCACTTTATTTTGCTGACTACATGGCAGTTAAGCATTTTTTCAAAGCCTGTCACCACAGATCTCAGTCTCCCAAGACCCAAATGCAAGATACTGGCATGACAAAGACTCATGGTGATATCCTATCCCCACTGAGGTCAGTGGTGTTAGGCCATTGACCTCAGTCAGGACAGGATTTCACCCCAACTGAGGGAATACGGGGAACTCAAAACCCCCACAGACAGAAGAAAAGGACTGTGATCTAGTGGATAGAGCTTTGGGCTCAGACTCAAAGACCTGGGTTTTATTCCCAGTTGAACTACTGGGTGACTTTCAGCAAGTCACTTCACCTCTCTGTACCCCAGCTTCCTTAACTATAAAATGTTAATAATGATACTGATCTCCCTTGTAAGGCATTTTGAGATCTATGGATATAGTGCTTTTCATCCATAGATCTCCTTTTCATTATCACTACCCAAAAGGATCCGATTTTGATTTCACAGCCATTTTAATTCACTGTAACTCCTTTGACTTCAGCAGAATCATTCTGATTTATTCTGAAGTAGCTATTAATACATTAAATGGGATCCACTTAAAACAATTACTACATTTTCCATAATCTCTGTTCCATAATTCAGAATTCCTGATGTCAATAAAGTATAGTAAAAAGCAACCAAATAGCACCAGTTTCTTTATGAGAGGGGTAGGTATAACAGAATTCAAAATGACTGATATCCACCATAACTGGATGCAACTGAGTGACATGTATGTGTCTGATATATACATTAGCTAAAGTTCTCACACTTCTAGATATAGGAAACTCGGCACTACCAGGAAGAGTAAGCTAAAATAAAAGAGCTGGTAGAGTTTCAGCTGTAACTCTGAATTCTTTGCATTTGTTGGCTGAAGTCAAACTTGTAACAATACTTTAAGCCAGTTACGAGTGCAGCAGAAAACATCAATATTCTCTGGAATGCAGGCATTTTACATGGAGGCAGCAACTGATAAGAAATTAGCAACAGTGTACTTTTATCAGTTAAAGACTTGGGACTATAATCCTATTAGGTTACACAGACTTCAACAAGTAGAGTCTAGTGCAAGGGTTCAGGCCGACATTTTCAGAAATGGATGCCTCTGTTTTTGGGTGCCTAACTTAAGACATTTGGGGCCTGACTGTCAGAAGTGTTGAGCATCCATAGTTCCAACTGAAGTAAACTGACAATGCACAAAGCCCTGTCAATGCATAAAGTAAAACAAACTGGAAGAAATGGAGGAAAATAGTACTATGGGAAAAACACTTCACACAGTGCGATTTTTTTTTTAAGTTGACAGCATCTCCCTAAAGTACTGACCTAAGGATAACTGCAGTATAAAGAAACAGAATCATTTTACATACATGCATGCTGCCAGATTCTTTACTTACACTAGTGCTGCCACATTGAAACTGACAGCTTATCTACACAGTCCTGCAGTTCCAACTATGCCGGGAGGGGATGAATTACTGCATGCACTAGTGAGCTGCGCTGTAACTGTTCTCTGTAGACCCTGTGAATGCAAACTAAAAGGTACCTAGTTCACACTAATGTTGTCTTGCCTGCAAACTAGGTGCTGTTCAGCTTGCGACTGCAGGGTCTATATGGGGCAGTTACACATTAGCGCACACTTCAATTTACACCCCCTAGCATAGGTGCCAACTCCGTGGGTGCTCCCAGGCTGGAGCAACCACGGAAAAAAAACAGTAGGTGCTCAGCACCTACCAGCCACAGCTGATCCCCTCCTCCACTCATCAGCTGATGCAGGGGCACCACCACTGCCATCCGACAGCTGATGAGGACTGTGCTGCTGTCAAACAGCTGATGTGGGGGGTGGCTGTTGGCGGCTCAAGAAAGGACTTGGGGGAGGGCAGAGAATGGCAGGTGGGCGGGAGCCTCGGGGAGGGGGCAGAGTGGGGGCAGGAAGAGTCAGAGTGAGGGCGGGGCCCTGGGGAAGGTGCGGACCAAGGCCAAGGCCTTGTGGGAGGGGGCAGAGCAGGGGCAGGAAGAGGCAGAGCAAAGGCGGGGTCTTGGGGGAAGGGATGGCGTGGGGATGGGGCCTTGGGGCAAAGCTGGGGTTGACCACACCCAGGGAAAAGGAAATGTCAGCGTCTGTTCCCCCTAGTCTAAATGGTGGGGCCACATAGACATGCCCTTAGAGAGGAAGTTGGATTTTGGGACTGGTTCTGCTCACATTTGCATCAGAATTAATCAGGAGTGATTCTACTGAAGTCAAAGACATTAAACTGGTCTAAAATGACTGTGTATCAAGTCCTTGTGTGTATTTATATAAGTGTTATTGTTAATGAAGAGGAAATGGAGACCATTCCAAAGCACCAGTGCTGTAAGGGAAATGTAGAGGAAGAGGTTGAAAGAACGTTAAAGAAGTACTGGATGATAACTAGGCTCAAAGACTGAACAGCATCTAGACCACCATTTGAAAAAAAAAAATCTGTGCAATTATAATGTCAGGTAATCACAACATCCAATGTGGCAAAACTACTATCTAATGCAGTAGTTCTCAACCTGTGGTCTGTGGACCCCTGGAGGTCTGCAGACTAGGTCTTAAGATTTCCAAAGGAGTGTGTACCTCCATTAAAAATTTTCTAGGGGTCTGCAAATGAAAAAAGTTTGAAAACCACTGATCTAATAATACCACTTCACTCCAATATAGCATTTTTCTCAGTAATCTCAAAATTATAATTAAGCAAGTCAATTACCTCATCTGTTAAATCCACCATATTTGATTTCCCTTGAACTGAATATGATTCTATAATAGTGACACATAAGTTCCAGTTAAACTGTTAATTTCTTCTTCAGACTCCCTTGCCATCTTTTTTTGGTATATTATTTCTGAAACTGTGCAAGTAGAACTCCATTTCCGTTCATTTCTACCAAGCACATACTTCCTAGCTATTTCACAGACTGAAAATGACTTTGAATTCCTTATAGATGATGCCTGCCTGAAGCCCTTTACTGATTTCGCCTCATGTTTGCAAAAGCTGCTAATTCTCTGCATTACGGTTGCTTAAAAATGCATAAAGAACCATGGCCCTCTCTCCTCTCTGAAGCCTGTTGCAAGAGCTTCAGGTCTATAAGTCTGAAGCTGTATAATTAAATATCTCAGCAGGGAGGGTCATGTAAAGAATTAATCAGAAGAGAGTTCCCACAAAGAAATCTCCTTCATTTTCATAAGAATTTAATTGCTGGGGGAAGGGACATTGTCCTTCAAAGCTGTGTCTACTTACCTCTCCTTCCATATCCATGCAGGACTCACAGTTCTACTGTCATCAAGGGGAATGGTAAATATAACATTAGGGTGTTTAATGTAACAGCAACTAATCCTGCCCTACCAGAGCAAGTCTGCTCACAGATTGTAGGTGGGTGGCAGAATTATGGGTTGGTTCTAGGGGCAAACTGTACCCATTTGGATACCCACACAATTGTGAGTGCCATTAGAAACACCTAAGCTTTCCTCTACTGGAGAACTTGTAAAAATGGCAACACACACTAAATGTCCCAGAGATTTACATTTTCACTTGGACTTGGTAAAACATTAACAGTTTGAAAGTGAAGAACACACAAGGTGTAATGCACTCAGGGATCACTGAGTATACAATATAACATAAAAGGTGCTTTACGCACACAGACTGTAATGAATTAAGCAGCAGTAGTAATTTTCATTTATACTATTTTGTTACAATAAAAGCTTAACTGGTGAAGGAAAAACAGGAACAACTGAGAACAATTTAAAATATTCCCTTTCACATGTTCAGATCTTCAACTCTGCTACTTTTTTTTCCCCCTTGGGACAGTTATTGCACCAGCAAAAATTTGCACTTACATGTTTCTGATGGCAAGTGTAAGTTTGAATGAATTCCCTGTTCTGAAAAAAAATTGCAAAAAAGTTTCAAAATTCTCAAAACCTCATTTCAACATTTTTTCAGTTTGAAATGACTTTTTGTTTGGAAACTTAAGTTAATTTATAGTTGATTTAATAAAGAAAGGTCAAAAACCAAAATGATAAATTTTGAAATTACCAAACTATTTTGATTGACCCAAAGGAAAATGTTGGTTGTGCAGTTTTGTTTGTTTTGTTTTTCAGATTTTTCAGTTTGTGAAAATTTTATAGGTTTTAATTTTTTTACCCAGTTATGGATGGGAACATTTTTACAAACTCTCAACATTTTTCTTGGGGTAGGAAAACCATTTCCCACCCAGCTCTGCTCATTCTTATTAATTGTAGCCACTATTGAATGAAATAGCAAAAAAAAATAATTTTTTTTTAAAATCACATCTGTAACAATTGTAGCCTCTTCTAAAAAGCTAGGTAAAAATATTAAATAGGTGCAGCAGATTTAGCCATTGACTCTAATGGAAAGTGACTGAATAGCTAAATCCTTAAAAATCACTTGGCAATGCTATTCCAGAAGCTAGGGAATTCAAATTCAAAGCAAGTGGCCTGATTTTCAGTGATGTCCACCTTCCAAAATTTCCACTTCAACTTCAATTATGTCAGTGAGACTACAGGTGCTCAGTACTTTTCAGAATTAGGCCATTACTAAAGTCCCTATCTAATCACCCCACCATGCCTCGGTATCCCAGAACAAGCTGTGAATTGACATGCTGTCAATCTCACTGGAACTGACAGTTGGGAGTTACATAATTGTAATTCTGTAAAGCCCTTTAAGACTTGTGAAAGGATCTCAGTAAAACAATCTGTGTTACATTGAAACCCATCTTATAGGCATCCTCCTAGCGAGGGAGCAGGAAATATGTGGCAGCTTGGTAGAAATCAGTTTTAACAAAAGGAGACAGAATTGTACCAGAAGCAGAGGGGACATTTTAAAAGAGATGCTTCAGACTGTAACTGAGCCCTGCCTCCTACAGTCACAATCACATTCCCAGGCACTCCGAGGAACTCAAAGACTGCTCCTTCCATGTGCCCCCAGAAGTGCACATTGCCTGAAAGGAGTTGAAAGGGAGCGAGAGCCCATCCTCCCTTCACACTGACCGGTAAGGCAGGCCCTGGCACACCAGTTTATGGTGCCGCACCATCCTAATGCACTGACAACAGTGCACAGCTGAGAGCACCGGTTGTCCTGAAGTATCATTTGCATCATATATACACTCATCACACTTAACAAATGTATAAGGGCTTGAAAAGGTGTTATCTATTCTAAGCGCTTAATATTTTCCTATTCTCTTTTCTCAGTGGCAGACATAAGTGGCCTTCCACCCCATGTGCATAGCCGCTGCGAGAACTAGCCAGAACGGCAGCCTCTATGCTAAGCACAGCCTCTGACTGCACTGAGACTGGCTCAGTCCCACCTATATCTCCTACAGCAGACTGCATGGCAGTTGGTAATTTGCACTCCAGAAAGGCAATCGGTGCTCCCTGTAGGGAGGGATGGCTTTGCACTGCCCCTTGCTACGGGCTGCGTACAACATGCACAAATCTCTCTCTTAATAAATACTCTCCACTCCATTAAATGTTATTTCAGGGAGGACTTGAAACTCTTCCCACTCCTCCCTTTACCAACCACCTTAAAGGTGGTGGGGGACACTTAGAAGGCACCTCTGGAGCTTACAAATCTCAAGGCAAAATCCTCAAGGTCGTAGTTATCACATTTCCAGCTTGTAGCATAGACAGAACCTAAACTGTGTTCTGTAACCAGGCTAAAGCCTTCAGCACTCCCACTGAAATGAAAGCACTTTAACCCATACCTCTAAGGGATGAGTCTGTTTCATATGGGGATGTTAGTCATGTCCCACACTTTAGCCTAGTTATGGAATACCCTTAAAATCCTGTCCATAGTACCATCTGGAATTGTGTTATAACCAGAACAGGGAGAAGCCTTAGGTTCTCTAACTCAGATGTGTCTGTAATGGACATAGTCTGAATTCCTGGTAACCACTGCACTTCAGCCATTCCACAAACACAGATTGGTGCTGACAAGGTTGTGGAACATATTCACGTATTACTAATAGATATAGGACCAAGCTGCAAAATCTGAATCAGGATTCAAACTTCTCCAAAGTTTAGGGGTCGGTCTGATCTAAGGTCTTTGGGGTGGGGGAGGAGTTGGGGGAGTTCTAATTATTATTAGAAATACACATTTTTCTGTATCAATAGAAATGAGAGAGATTTGATGCATATAGAGCATAATTCTGATCTAAGTTATTGTCTGCAAATAACAACCACAGTGGTTACTGGGAATCACTCAGGAGCAGACACATTTTCAGACTCAAACGTTCTCCAGCTGGGTTGTAGCTTTGAGGAAGGAGAGATGGGTGCATGTTGTAGGGAACAGGGTGAGTCACACCACGTAAGGGATCTGCCCCTGCATATCACACTGACTTTTAAAGCAATGAATGAAATTTTCTAAAAATACATTCAAATATTCTGAGAGCAACAGTTAGAGATGAGCAAACCCATGGAGGGGTGGGGACACACACTTCACTATACATTTGTCCAAGGCCTGAACTGATCTGTTTGTAAGGTCTGAATAAGTTCAGTTAACATTTCCACCCATCCCCCACATCCCTTTTCTTCTTCATACACCTTTATCCACTTCCAGGTTGCAGATGGAAGCAAAGGTCCTGATACAATAGGAGCAGAGATGCTTTCATGAGGTTTCCAGTCCCATTCTGAAAAATGATCTAGTCCACATTGAAATGGGCCTAGATCAGAGCACATTAATGAACTGTTAATGCATGTCAGCACGGTTCACACCATCAGTTAGACTGCGGCAGGCTAGGACAGGATAAAGTCACATCCCAGCTTGCCATGAGGTAGTTGTTTGTGAAGACAAATTCTACATAATATTTGAATATGGGGTTTAGATGCCTAGTCACTAGTTGCTTTCAAATTTTTAATAAACTTGCTTTTAGACTGCAAGCATTTTGGGACAGGAACTTTTAAAAAAAATATTATACAGCACTAAGTGCACTGTCAGTACTTGAATAATAAATAATAGAAAATCACATCGGTATATAGATGCTCAGAACTGATATCTGCAAAAATATAATCCTAATATGTGTGCAGACAGTACATGTGCATGTAGTATTTATTCATAAATTCCTAACTTAAAAAATCCTTTCCTCAAGTAAATATCTAGACACATCAAAAGTGGGAGCAAATTCTGATCTCAATGTCACCAGTGTATATTCAGAGCAACTCTACCGACCGGCCTTAATAGACTTACTGACTGGCGATCCCACGGACTTACATATGGGTCTTCAGATGACTCAGGAGTCTGATCCTGGAACCACAAATCTGCCCGCAGTAGGTACAGACATTTTGTGGCAGGCCAGCTGCCTGCTGAGAGAAAGTGCTTTCTTTTTCCTTCCTTCTCTCTCTCTTTTTAGCTTTGAGGTCAAGGTGCTTCTCCTCAAAGCAGGCCACTGCCTGATGAAGGATATGGCGCTATTGAGGTCGGTTGGTGGCTTGCTCCTCTCAGCTTGTGATGTCCACATCAGTTTTCTTAAGATACACTTCCAGTGCATCTTTGTAATGTTTCCTCTGCCCACAGAATCTCTGACCATGGGTGAGCTGAGAGAAGAGGACTTGTTTTGGAAGGTGAGAGTCTAGCACCCACACACGATGTCCAGCCCAGCAAAGCTGGTGCATGAGGATCATTACTTCAATGCTGGTGACACTGGCTTCAGTGAGGATGATGACGTATAATTCTGGCATATAATCACATCAGTTCCTTTGCCTTAATTCGGAGTGCGTACGTAATTGTGTATATTTTATATAGATGTATCATACACACACACACACTGCATATTGATTTCAAAACTGGGCGGTGGGGGCTTTAATATATTATAAACACTTCTGTCTCCCTATGACTACTGTAGAGATTCTGAAAATGTGAAGGAATACGTTTTCCAAACAGCACATAGAAATTCAGCTTGCACAAAGGTCACAAACGGCTAACTCACCTCCAACCCTTCTGAAAAATCACCAACACTGTCTCCCCTCAAACTCTTCTCATACTCATTGATTTCTGGAAAAATCTTGGCAACATTGCTAGTATGAAGCTGCACGTCATAGTATTAAACTTTTTAATATATTTTCTGGCAACAAGACTCCTGAAGATCAATAATGCTGTTTCCTATGCTCTAAAACTGCTTTTAGCGATACACTGAATCACCAATTCCGATAAGACAAAATGCTGATGTCTCATCTTACGCGCACAAAATTTGTCACTCTTTTTCTTTTTCTTGTATTATGTTGAGATGAAACTTGAAGAAAAAGAAGCATATATTGTAATAGTAAGTAGTTCAACCTGCCAAGGCCCAGATGTGACACAGAACCAAATTCAGAGGGGACTCTAGCCTGATATAACTTATACCTTCTTCCTGCTCGCTATACTAACTTAGGCCTGGTCTACACTACGAGTTTAGGTCGAATTTAGCAGCATTAAATTGAATTAACCCTGCACCTGTCCACACAATAAAAGCCATTTTTGTCTACATAAAGGGCTCTTAAAATAAATTTCTGTACTCCTCCCTGACGAGCAGAGTAGCACTGAAATCGACACTGCTGGTTCGAATTAGGGTTAGTGTGGATGCAATTCAACGGTATTGGCCTCCGGGAGCTATCCCACAGTGCACCATTGTGACTGCTCTGGACAGCAATCTGAACTCGGATGCACTGGCAGGTAGACAGGAAAAGCCCTGTGAAGTTTTGAATTTCATTTCCTGTTTGCCCAGCGTGGAGAGCTGATCAGCACAGGTGACCATGCAGTTCCAGAATCGAAAAAGAGCTTCAGCATGGACCGTACGGGAGGTACTGGATCTGATCACTGTATGGGGAGATGAATCTGTGCTATCAGAACTCCGTTCCAAAACACAGAATGCCAAAACATTTGAAAAAAATCTCCAAGGCCATGATGGACAGAGGCCACAACAGGGACTCAACACAGTGCCACATGAAACTTAAGGAGCTGAGACAAGCGTACCAGAAAGCCAAAGAATCAAACGGACGCTCTGGGAGGCAGCTGTAGACATGCCACTTCTATGCTGCACTGCAGGCAATTCTGGGGGGGGCATCACCACTACCCCACTCCTGTCCGGGGACTCCGACGATGGGGTACTCTCAGTCACCATGCCTGAGGATTTTGCGGACGGGGAAGATGAGGAGGAGGAGGACGAGGACGAGGTTGAGGAGACCACACAGCACACCATTCTCCCCAACAGCCAGGATTTTTTTCTCACCCTGACTGAAATACCCTCCCAACCCTACCAAGGCAGTATCCCAGACCATGAAGCCATAGAAGGGACCTCTGGTGAGTGTACCTTTGTAAATATAAAACATGGTTTAAAAGCAAGTGTTTTTTAATGATTAATTTGCCCTGAGGACTTGGGATGCATTCGTGGCCAGTACAGCTACTGGAAAAGTCTGTTAATGTGTCTGGGGATGGAGCGGAAATCCTCCAGGGACATCTCCATTAAGCTCTCCTGGAGGTACTCTTTGCAGAAGGTTTCTGGGGAAAGCAGCCTTATTCCGTCCTCCATAGTAGGCCACTTTACCACACCATGCTAGTAGCAAGTAATCTGGTATCATTGCATGACAAAGCCTGGCAGCGCATGGTCCCAGTTTCTGCTGGCATTCAAGCAACATCCATTCTTTATCTCTCTGTTATCCTCAGGAGAGTGATATCGTTCATGGTAACTTGGTTGAAATGCGTGAATTTAATTAAGGGGACATTCATAGGTGGCCGTTCCTACTGGGCTGTTTGCCTGTGGCTGAAAAGAAATCCTCCCCACCGTTAGCCAAGGGGGGGGGAGGGGGCATTGGTGCTGAGCTGTTCGCGTTTGGCTAGTAGGGATCTTCCCTGATACCAGCCACGTGGTGCGGGGAGGGGTAACGTGATCATCCCAGAGAAAAGGATTGGAGGGTAGTTTGGTTTCTGCTGCTGCACGTTAACACGAAAACTGCAGCCCTAAATGGACAACTCAACGGGCTTTGCTTGGTACGGGAAAGGAGGGTGCTGCCGTTATGAAGGTTGCAGAAGCCGAAAGACTATGGCTTACCATGGCCACCTGCAAGCTGAATTCTGTTGCCTGGCATGTTTGATCTCTAACACCAAAGCCGCAGGCACTCAATATAAGATGCAAAAAATGACCTTGTACCGAAATCACACGTGCTATGTAATGCGAATAGTGTTGTTTACCGAGAAAGAGTATACCCATTGTTCTGTAAAATGTATCTTTTTAAATACTTCTCTCCCTCTTTTTCCTCCTGAAGCTGCAAATGTTTCAAGCCTCCCTCCTCCGTCCCAAAGGCTATCTCAGATAAGGCGGCAAACAAAACACACGTGCGATTAAATATTCTCTGAGCTCATGCGGGCCACCTGCACTGAAAGAGCTCAGCAGAAAGGGTGGAGGGACACAATAGCACAGGACAGGAAAGCGGACAGTGAACGTGAGGAGAGGTGGCGGCAGGAAGATCAGAGGATGCACAAAGCAATGCTGGGGCTACTGCAGGAACAAACGGACATGATGTGGCGTCTGGTGGAGGTTCAGGAACATCAGCTAGAGAGACTGCTGCAGCAGCCCCTGTTTAATCACCCTCCCTCCTCCCCATGTTCCATAGCTGCCTCCTCACCCAGACGCCCAAGAATGTGGGGTGGGGGGAGGGGAGGCTCCAGGCACCCAACCACTCCACCCCAGTGGACAGAAGGCTGTCATTCAACAGCTATTGAAGTGGCTTCTTCCTTCCCTCCTCCCCCACTCCACCCAGGCTCCCTTGTAAGTTATCTCCCTATTTTTATAATCAATTAATAAAGAATACATGGTTTTTAAATGATAGTGACTTTATTTCCAATCTGTGATCGAAGGGGGGAGGGCGGTTTGCTTACAGGGAATTTTAGAGTCAACTAAGGAAGCAGGTTTTCATCAGGAGAAACGAATAGAACTGTCACACGGTACCCTGGCCAGTCATGAAACTGGTTTTCAAAGCTTCTCTGATGTGCAGCGCTTCCTGATGTGCTCTTCTAATCGCCCTGGTGTCTGGCTGTGCGTAATTGGCTGCCAGGCGATTTGCCTCAACCTCCCACCCCACCATAAACGTCTCCCCCTTACTCTCACAGAGATTGTGGAGCACACAGCAAGCAGCAATTACAATGGGGATATTGGTTTCGCTGAAGCCTGAGCGAGTCAGTAAACTGTGCCAGTGACCCTTCAAACATCCAAATGCACACTCTACCACCATTCTGCACTTGCTCAGCCTATAGTTGAACTGCTCCTTACTACTGTCCAGGGTGCCTGTGTATGGCTTCATAAGCCAGGGCATTAAGGGGTAGGCTGGGTCCCCAAGGATAACTATAGGCATTTCAACATCCTCAACAGTTATTTTCTGGTCTGGAAAGTAAATTCCTTCCTGCAGCCATTTAAATGGACCAGAGTTCCTGAAGATGTGAGCATCATGAACCTTTCCAGGCCATCCCACATTGATGTTGGTGAAACATCTCTTGTGATCCACCAGTGCTTGCAGCACCATTGAAAAGTACCCCTTGCGGTTTATGTACTGGCTGCCTTGGTGGTCCAGTCCCAAGATAGGGATATGGGTTCCATCTATCGCTCCACCACAGTTAGGGAATCCCATTGCAGCAAAGCCATCTACTATGACCTGCACATTTCCCAGAGTCACTACCTTTGATAGCAGCAGCTTAGTGATTGCATTGGCTACTTGCATGACAGCAACCCCACAGTAGATTTGCCCACTCCAAACTGATGCCCGACTGTCCAGTAGTTGTCTGGCGTTGCAAGCTTCCAGAGGGCTATCGCCACTTGCTTGTGAACTGTGAGGGCTGCTCTCGTCTTGGTATTCTTGCGGTTCAGGGCAGAGGAAAGCAAGTCACAAAGTTCCATGAAAGTGCCCTTACACATGTGAAAGCTTCGGAGCCACTAGGAATCATCCCAGACCTGCAACACTATGTGGTCCCACCAGTCTGTGCTGGTTTCCTGGGCCCAGAATTGGCGTTCCATGACATGAACCTGCCCCATTAACACCATGATGTCCACATTGCTGGAGCCCACGCTTTGAGATAAGTCTGTGTCCATGTCCTCATCACTCTTGTCACCACGCTGCCGTCACCTCCTCGCCTGGTTTTTCAGCTACTGGTTCTGCATAAACTGCACGATAATGCGTGAGGTGTTTACAATGCTCATAACTGCTGTGGTGAGCTGAACAGGCTTCATGCTTGCCGTGCTATGGCATCTGCACAGAAAAAAGGCACGAAACGATTGTCTGCAGTTGCTCTCATGGAGGGAGAGGCGACTGAAACTGTAGCTATCCCACAGTTATCCCGCAGTCTCCACCAACCATTTGAATTCTGGGTTGAGCTCCCAGTGCCTGATGTGGCAAAAACATTGTTGTGGGTGATTCTGGGTACATGTCGTCAGCCACCCCCCCCCTTCTCTCCATGAAAGCAACAGGAAAAAATCTTTGCTAACTTGCAACGGCAAGGAGCTGCTGCTATGTAGCATTGGAGTACCGCGTCTGTCAGCAGCATCCAGTAGACATATAGTGACAGTGAAAAAAGGTTGATCACGCTCCATGCTTGCCGTGCTATGGCGTCTGCTCGGGCAATCCAGGGAAAAGGGTGCGAAATGATCGTCTGCCATCTACACATGGGGATATATAGCTTCGGTACTGTAACCCCACTGCTATAGTCCGTGTGTGTAGACATTGACTTTGATTCTGTTAGCATCACACCCACTTACTGACATGTCACTTACACTTCTTTATACATCACCTCTGAATGGATGTAAGTTACAGTACACATTGGTAAGTGATCATGAGCATGAGAGAGAATGTGAGTCTATGCTAAATTAGTTACACAGGGAGTGGTATAGAAGTTGATGTAAGTTATACTAGCTTGCTTCTGAATCTGGCCCACAGTGTGGGAAAGAGGTAAAAAAAATAGTTCAGGTAGCTTAAAACATTATCTGGTTCATTTCTTTAAGTGAATGGATGCTTTCTATAGGCACAATTTTAGAATTCAGCACTTCCAGCATACATCATTTTAAAATAATAGAAGTGAGATTATATAAAATGTATGTGACATGCAAATAAATTTGGAATCATAGGATTCTCCCTGGAATTTATCTTGATCAGCTAACATGTGTGACAATTACAAACTGACTTGTCCTCACAAGGATTTTGCCATATTAGTCACCACTTCTTAGATAACATGTATAAGAACAAACCTTTTTTCCTAGTGTGGGGCAGACTTTTGCCTGCACCGGAAAGTTTCACCAGTTTGCCTTAAATCAGTTTTAAAGTGGATACAGTTAAACCAGTACAAAGGTCTCTGTGGATACTGATTTCAGCTTAGACTGGTTTATTTTTGTTCAAGTCACCTCATGTGGAAATAGGTTTTAATTTAAATTCAAATCAATTTAAAATCTCCCCTTAGGTTTAAACAGTGCAACTTTCTTGTTTAGACATGGTACCAATTTTGTCCTGTTTATTACATGAGAAATCACAGAACTATTCTCAGTTTCTCATCTGTAAAATGTGTTGTGTATTTGGTTGTCATGGGTTTTGTTACTATGGCAACTGAGTTAGACTATTAAGGGATAGCTCAGCCGGTTTCAACCGGCTGAGTGAGCTCTCTGTCTCTGTAAATAAAATGGAGGTTTTGGTTAGCTGTCTGTTCTCTGGCTTCAAGTGATTTCTTCCTAAACCGGCTGCCCCAAGGATATAACACTGGCGACGAGGGTGGGATCCTGGTGCTGCTCCAGTAACAGAAGGAAGTAGAAGTCAAGGTAAAGACCAAACAAAGAAAAAAAGCTGCTTGTTTGCACTGACTGTGAAAGTGAAACTAAAAATCATGGCTACTCTGACCAGGCCCCTGGAGCCTTTTGATGAGAATACAGAGCAGTGGCATGTGTATACTGAGCGTTTTGAGCTTTTTGGTATTGCAAATGACATTACAGAAGCGAAGAAGGTGCCAATATTCTTAACTGTTGTAGGGGCTAAAACCTACTCTCTGCTACGCAGCTTACTACACCCTGTTAAGCCTGAGACTAAATCTTACAGTGACATTGTGGAAATCCTGGGGTCTCATTTCTCCCCAAAACCACTGGTAATTGCTGAAAGATATAGGTTCCACAAAAGAGACCAAAAGGAAGATGAAACAGTTGTACAATTTGTAGCCATTTTAAAAAAGCTAACAGAACACTGTGAATTTAAAGAGATGTTAAATGATGCCCTGCGTGACAGGTTAGTGTGTGGCCTCTGCAGTGAAGCTATACGGAAGCGCCTACTGACAGAGGCTCAGCTTACATTACAGAAGGCTGTTGATATTGCTGTCTCCATGGAACTGGCTACAAGGGAGGCACAATACATCGGTGCATCCCCTAGGGTGCAAAAAGTGTCACAAGAACTGACCCACAAAACGGTGCAGAGTCAAGAATGTTACCGCTGTGGTAAGCTGGATCACCAGGCATCAGAATGCTGGTGTAAGGACCTGGTGTGTCGACACTGTGGCAAAAAGGGACACATCGAGTATGCCTGTAAACAAAAGAAAAAGAGGCCTGTGGTCTGGCCGACAAAAAGAGGAACCTTGCATACCCTAGAGCAGACCCAGGATGATCAAGGTGACACCTCCTCACAAGAGGAAGTGCCACTGCATGTTTTGTCTTTGGCAGCGGGCTCACATGAATACTGGGTAACCCCCTTATTGGAGGGCAAACCTATACGCATGGAACTTGACACCGGTGCAGCTGTCTCGCTGGTTCCTGAGACTGTGTATAAGGAAAAGCTACAGCATCTTCCGCTTAAGGCAACAAAAACTGTTCTGAAGACGTATACAGGTGAAGCTGTGCCCATGTTGGGCACTATTGATGTTAAGGTGGAGCTCAATGGACAGGCGGCTAAATTGCCACTGTTTGTGGTGAGAGGTGACTACCCAGCCTTAATGGGTAGGTCTTGGCTTGGGAAGATTCAGCTGAACTGGGCAGAAGTGCACCGGATGACTAAAGAAGAAACCAGTCTAACCCCTATACTAAGGAAACATGCTGCTGTTTTTGGAGATGATTTGGGAAGTATGAAGGGAATCACTGTGACATTGAACATTAAACCTGGCAGTCCACCAAAATATCTGAAAGCCCGAACTGTGCCATATGCCATCAGGCCAAACGTTGAAGCAGACCTGGAGCGCCTGGTCACCAATGGAGTCCTAATACCAGTTACCCATAGCTCATGGGCCACTCCTATCGTTCCAATAGTAAAGAAAGATGGCTCTCTCCGGATTTGCGGTGATTTTAAAGTCACTGTCAACCCAGTGTTGTGTGCAGAGCAATACCCGCTTCCCCGCATCGATGACCTCTTCACAGGCCTGGCTGGGGGACAAAAGTTCAGTAAGATTGATCTGAGTCAAGCATATTTACAGATGCACGTCGATGAAAAGTCCCAAGAGCTGTTGACTATTGTGACTCATAAGGGGCTTTATCGATACTGTCGCCTACCCTTCGGAATCACATCGGCTCCCACCCTGTTCCAGAGGGCTATGGACCAGATCTTGTGTGGCTTGTCAGGAGTTCAGTGCTATCTGGATGATATCCTAGTCACTGGAAGAAATGAAGAGGATCACTTAAAGAATTTAGAGGCTACCCTACAAAGACTGGAAGAGTATGGCCTACGAGTTCGCAAAGACAAGTGTGAATTCTTCAAGCCCTCTGTTGAATATTTGGGACACATCTTCGATTCTGCAGGTCTTCATAAGGCCCCTGCAAAAGTTAAAGCTATTGTGGAGGCTCCCCCACCTCGAAATGTAAGCCAGCTGCGCTCATTTCTAGGACTACTGAACTATTATGGAAAGTTCATCTCACAGTTAGCCACACTGCTAAAACCACTTCATGAGCTCCTTGGGCAGAACAAGGCCTGGAAGTGGACTGAAGCCTGTGATGTTGCATTTAACAAAGCTAAGGATGCATTGTTAAATTCTGAAGTTCTAACGCACTTTGATCCATCCTTACCCCTGCAATTGGCCTGCGATGCTTCCTCTTATGGAGTGGGAGCGGTCGTGTCACACATTATGCCTTCGGGAGAAGAAAGACCTATTGCTTTTGCTTCACGCACTCTAAGCAAAGCAGAAACTAACTACGCCCAAATCGAACGTGAGGCATTAGGAATTGTTTTTGGAATTAGGAAGTTTCATCAGTACCTGTTTGGGCGAAAGTTTACTCTTCTTACAGACCATCGACCTCTGACATCAATTTTTGGACCCTACAGAGGCATTCCCCCATTAGCTGCTAGTCATATGCAACGTTGGGCATTGATACTTTCTGCACACACATATGAAATCAAATATCGGAAATCCACTCTGCACGGCAATGCAGATGGCCTCTCAAGGTTGCCTTTACTGGTCAAACATCAAGATAGTGCCCAAAAGGAAATCTTCTACTTTGAACAGGTAGAGAATACACCCATCACTGCTACTCAGATAAAGAAGGCAACCCGTGTTGACCCAGTATTATCCCAAGTTATGGACCTGGTGATGCATGGAAAATCTCGACAAACCTCTCCGGTCTCACCCGACCTTGTTCCCTACATGTCCAGGCGGACGGAGTTATCGGTCCAATCTGGTTGTTTGTTGTAGGGGAGGCGTGTCATTATTCCACCACCCCTGAGATCACAGATGTTAGAACAGCTACATTCCGGTCACTGTGGAATAGTGCGCATGAAGGAAATTGCACGAAGCTATTTTTGGTGGCCTAGATTGGACAGTGCTATTGAAGAGAAGGCAAAAGCTTGTATGTCATGTCAGGGTGTAAGAAATGCACCCCAGTGGGCACCCCTACACCCATGGGACTGGCCTGAAAACCCGTGGCAACGTATTCACGTTGACTTTGCTGGCCCCCTTGAAGGAAGCATATTCTTGGTGGCAGTAGATGCCCATTCTAAATGGCCAGAAGTCTCTATAATGCAGTCCACTACTGCAGAGAGTACTATCCAAAAACTACGAGGACTCTTTAGTCGTTTTGGTCTGCCAGAACAACTTGTGAGCGACAACGGACCGCAGTTCGTCTCTCAGGAGTTTCAAAATTTTATGAAGGCAAATGGGATACACCACATCATGTCAGCACCATATCATCCGTCCACCAACGGATTAGCTGAAAGATTTGTGCAGACAATGAAAAACGCTTTGAAATCAGCAAAGGGACAACACTCCATTCAAAAGCGTCTGGATACCTTCTTACTTTCCTATAGAAACACACCTCATGCTACGACCCAGGCTTCCCCAGCCTTTCGAATGATGGGACGACAGCTGCGCACTTGCTTTGATCTGCTGAAACCTTCTGAACCCAGACAAACTGTGCAACATCAGCAGCAATATCAAGTCATCAGACGGGCACCCAGAGCAAAAGACCGAACCTTTAGCCCAGGGCAGCCAGTTTTGGCTCGGAATTATACTTCCAGAGCTAAATGGGTCCCGGCCACAGTCATCACTCAAACAGGACCTGTTTCCTATACAGTCCGGACTGCAGAGAATCTTACCCGGCGGCGACATGTAGATCAGCTGTTGCCAGGTCATGCCAGTCTTCAGGACCCATCTGCAGTTGAGGGGTCTGACTTCACCCCTCCTGGTGAGACACCGAATCATGAGTCACCTGTTCCTGACTGTTCTCCTCCATTACTGCCGGCAGCTGAGATACCCCTTTGCCCAGCACGAGCTGATACCACCTCCTCACCTATTCGTGCTGCGGACCCTGAGCCCCTAGTACTTTCGGGTGCAACAACACCAGAAGTTCGCCGTAATCCACCAAGAGACAGAAGACCTCCTCATCGGCTGGATCTTTAGTTAGGGCGAACCCAGGGTTATGGGGCAAAATAATCCCCAGGGTTTAGCCGGGAATGGAGGCAGTCTACCCTCCTTCTCTAGTTTAGTGTGTGTTTTATTTAGGGGATGTTCTTATTAGGGGGGGAGGAATATGTTGTGTATTTGGTTGTCATGGGTTTTGTTACTATGGCAACTGAGTTAGACTATTAAGGGATAGCTCATCCGGTTTCAACCGGCTGAGTGAGCTCTCTGTCTCTGTAAATAAAATGGAGGTTTTGGTTAGCTGTCTGTTCTCTGGCCTCAAGTGATTTCTTCCTAAACCGGCTGCCCCAAGGATATAACAAAATGGGGATAATGATATTGACCTCCTTCGTAAAGTGCTTTGAGAACAACAAATGAAATATACTATAGAAGAGCTAGATATTATTATTCAGTCCTTAGCATTCCCTAGAAAAGCTTCACCCATTCAAAACAATCGGTCAGATTCACCCCTGATGCGATTCTGTTCCCTTCAGAACAATACCTTTTAGTACAACTCTCTTACTCCTCTCTCGTCATTTCATTGGGTACTTCCCCACCCTTCCCACCACAAAACCACCCTCAATCTAGAGCATCAGCAAGGTCCTTAGTAACACAATTAAAATAGTTCAGGTCTGCTTTATGGGCCCGATTGTGCAGACTGCCCATGGCCTTGCATTTGAGAAGTCAAACTGCCCGAGGAAAGCTCAGGGAGGGACTGCGGCTCAGGGGAATCTGCATGTCTCTGCTCCCTTTAGTGTGATTTACACCTCTTTGGGCAAACAGGGTACGACACTGGATGACCTGGTGCCAGTTCATGTCAAGGCCATAGGCCTCACTGAACACTGACAAATGCATAGCTGGAAACCAGTCCGGCTTACCTGTGTGTTATCAATTTAACATCTACTCTAACAATGTTAAGAATGTGTTTAATGCTTAGACTTGTTGAAATGCTTGTAGGATGCTGCCTGTATTGATCTCACTTATAACCTCTGTTGGTTCTACCGAGGCCAGGTCTACACTACAGACTATATCAGTATAATTACATCGCTCGAGGGTGTGAAAAATTGACACCCCTCACTGATGTAGTTATACTGACCTAACCCCCACCACCCCTATGTAAATAGTGCTATGTCAACAAGCAAGCTTTTGCTGTCAACACAACTATTGCCTCTTGGGGACAAATATTAACTATGCTTCTGTAGAGCTGTACGTGAAAACAAGCCATGAGTGTTTGCATTGTAAACCTCTGCAACTGTGTAACTCGTCAAACAGGAGAGAACACAGGTGCCGACTTTCCAAAGTGCCCGGGGGTGCCCCAGACCTTGCCCCACTCCACCCCTTTTCCCAGGCCCCACCCCACCTCACCTCTTCCTGCCCCTGATCCACCCCAACCCACCTCTTCCTGCCCCTGCTCCACCCCCACCCCGCCTCTTCCTGCACTCACTCCACCCCCACCCCGCCTCTTCCCACCCAATTCCATCCCCTCCCCTGAGCATGCTGTGTCCTCGCTCCTCCCCATCCCTCCCAGCCTCCTGCATGCCTGAAACAGCTGATCACGGTGGGCGGAAGCAGGGCCGGCTCCAGGCACCAGCGAAGGAAGCAGGTGCATGGGGCGGCCAATAGAAAGGGGTGGCACCTCCATCCATTACTGGGGCGGCACGTCAGGGTCTGTGGCGGGAATTCAGCGGCAGGTCTTTCAGTCCCTCTCTTCCTGTTCAGTGGCACTTTGGTGGCAATTCCATCGCTCCGCTTCTAGTCCTCGGCAGCACTTCGGCAGCAGCTCAATTGGGTTTTTCTTTTTTCTCTTTTTTTTTTTTTCGCCGCTTGGGGTGACCAAAAAGCTAGAGCCGGCCCTGGATGGAAGGCACAGGGAGGGAGGGAAAGGCGCTGATCCGTGGGGCCCACTGGCAGGTGGGAGGTGCTGGGGGTGGTAAGGGAGCTGATAGGGGGGCTGCTGGTGGGTGCTCAGCACCCACCATTTTTTCCTGTGGGGGAAACAGCCCCAGAGCACCCACGGAGTCAGTGCCTATGGGAGAGAAGCCTTCTCCAGTGCAAATCTGGCTTTCTACAGAAGATGTTAGGTCCTGCCCAATGAGAAGGCCTTTGAAACTAAATGAGACATCATGAGACATCAAAGAATAAAGACTTTAACTGCATTCCTCACCCCCTCAGGAAGAGGAGACATTCACATAAACTCATCCCATCAGCTTCCCTCTGAAGGGAAGGGGATAAAAATCCCTGACAAAGAGAAACTTAGTTCTTTTTGCTACTTGGACTCTAAAGAGGCAAGAATCACTAAGCATAAGCAAAGGACCCCCAGCTGTTTTGCCTGGGTTAGCCCTAAAGGACATACAGAGTTGGCTTATTATAGGAATTTCTATTAGATTTTGGAATCTAAGACTGTAACTCATTTGTGTGTATATGCTACCTGCTTTAATCTTGTAAATACTCTCGTTTCTTTTCTTAGTTAATAAATCTTCAGTTAGTTATTACAGGATTGGATATAAGCATAGTCTTTGGTGAGAGATCTGAGGTGCAACTGATTTGGGGTAAGTGAATGGACCTTTGGGACTGGGAATAACCTGAATATTGTTGTGGTTTTTGGTGTAATAGGTAATCTATCACAAAGGCATTCTTGCCTGGGTGGCAAGATAGACCACCGTGTCCAAGAGGACTTTCTGTGACTCCATAGTAAGGCGTGGTGAGTTCTCTCTTGCTACTTGATTTGGTGAAATCTAATTAGAGAACATATAAACAATTTGCTGTTTGTGCCCTGCTTCTTGACAGTCTGCCCTGAGGTTGGCATCCATGTTCATGAGCCACTCCAGACATAAGGATTAGTCTCTGCAATCCCTGGAGAAAGACTGCAAGCATCCCTGGTTCATGCACAGAGTGTCCAAAGATAGGGAAGGTTCACCCAGGCACCTGTGCAAGGGTGTTCCACTGAAGCTGCATAAGTTCAGGCTCTTTCCCTTCGTGCCTAACGAGCGCTAAGGATGCAATTTTCAACAGCGCTGAGTGCCACCCTAACTCAATTCCCATTAGAGTCAAGGAGAATTTTACCATTGACTAACAGGAGCAGCTAGGCCAATGCATTTGAAAATTCCATTCTAAACTTAATTGGAGACAAGAAAAAAAATAAGGCTGGATTTTCCAAAGAGCCTAAAGGAGTTAGGCACACAATTCCCACTGAAACTCAATGGGAGTTGAGTGTCTCAATCCCTTAGGCTCCTGTGAAAATCCCACCTGAAGAAATACCTTTTCAAAATCACAAATTACTGATTAGTTGAGGCACAAGAAGAAATGTAGTAAATGGGGATAATCCACAGAAGCAATCCATGTGAATCAATAATGCCAACTAATATTTATAGATCTCATTATCTCAGCGTGTGCTTTTCTAGGATCATTTTAAATGACTATTAAAAATAGCCATAGCTACATTTAAAATTAATATTTTAAAGTTCAAGCAGTCTGCCTTTGCCAGTACAGATTTGCATTTGTTATATGGCTATATTAACTGAAGGTACAAAAGGTATTACTGAGGGTAATAGCATTCAGCAAAGGAAGGGATTTCTACAGGAAAAGATGCCATTATTCTAAATCAACTATATCAAGGACAGACATGTAGCTGTATTTCAATCTCCTTATGTGTTTCTAATTCCTTTGTCTGCTGCCTGTGGATAGTTTAATAGGAGATTAACATGGAAAATACTATCACACTGGGAACAAGATTCAAATAGTTTTAAACATTTTTCTTGTTCTAGATTCCAATTGCTATTGGACTAAATCAAAACGCCATAATCTAGCATGTATGTCAGCAGAGGATGTGAAACCGAGTCTCAGACTTCACCTCTATATGGTACAGCAAGGTTGAGCCAACAGTAAGCTAGTATATGACTTCTGCAGAGAGGAATGACTTCCCCCTACCCCCAATCCAAGTAGCAATCCACGGGGAAGGAGCTACGCCATAGAGTTCTGGCCAAACTGTAGCCTCTGAGCTCAAGAGCCAATAGGGGAATAGCTCCTCTTGGAGTCAATGAAAGTATTGCCATTGATTGCAAAGGGTTCAGGATTGAGCCATAATGCAGGTAGGGGACTGTTGTTGGGCAGCACACAGCTTAGAGTACTTCTGCCTCAGTAGTCAATACTGCAGGCTGCTTCCTCAACATTTTGATCCCTGGAGCCTAACATGTCAAGAGAGAGTCCTTAGTACTAACTAACTGTAGGGTTATAGAGTGCACCTGTCAGCCAGCTGCCAATGGTGGCAAAGCCAGTGTCACAACCAGTAGGCAGGAGCATAGGGGTATGCAACTCCTCTACTTTTAGTAAAGGGCAATCTCCCCCTTCCTCTCCATGAGTTGGGAGAGTTCCCTTTTTATTTCTGGTGAAGCACAGACTCACCAAACGGGGCAATGTGAAGTAAGAGAAATGCTCCACGACCAGGCCTTTGAGGATATCAACTATGCTACCAGTAATTGGAGTAATAGCAGTATCATGCGGAGGGATGGGGGAAAGGGGTCCCAGACAGAAATGTCCTATCCACTTTCTTTCCTTTAAAGAAAGAGCTTTTCCTCTGTTCGCTCTTCTCCCACTCCAGGGACTGCTCACTTTCCACTGCTGGCTCCCCTTCTCCTGAAGATCCCACCAGTAACAAGATGGATTTATCAGCTCCCCCTCACCTCCCGACCCTATGAATTCAGGAGAAAGCAGGGGTTATGTGGAGTCAGGAGAGTGAACACAGCAGAATGGAAGAGAAGGGGAATATAATGGAGGACAGGAGAGAGAGAAGGAAGGGAGGAATAGAAGAGGAAAGAAAAAACATTTAAGGGATAGAGGAGCAGAATGGAAAGAGAATGGAAGAGAGAGAACTCATCAGCCTTTATTTACCTTATGATGATCTGGTAGGTCCCATTCTTACTCCCTAGCTTTACTTGTGGTATCGGGAGAGTGTAGAGTAGGGAAGGAGAACTGAGGGAAAGGCAAGCATAGAAGAGGAGGATGATAGAGTGAGAGAATGGAGATTTAGATGGAGAATCCCTTTATTTTTAATTACTTTGTTAGCACTTTAAGGTGCAAGACAAATAGCAAATAAATAATAAATGTCTTGAGATTCAAAGAGTAAGGAAATTGCAATTCAAATACCACTGCACATCCGTACTTGAACAGTCGGTCAGCACTGCCAAAAGTCTATAACTCCAAGGTCAGGCAGAAGTGGGATTGCTCAACCACAGTGGAAGCAAAGTGTTTACAATCATTATATATTTTAGACATAATTAAAAAAATGCACCTAAGGGAAACTATTTCAACAAAATTAAAGATTTTCAAACGATTGCCTCACCAGCATGCCTCATTCAGTGTAGCTTTGCATCACACCACAAGGAGTCATGCTGACTAATTTAGGTCTAGTGTGCAGCATAGTACATGGGATCTTCACAGAAAAATATACATCAGAAATTAGCAAAATAAAAGCACAGCATTCCTATGTGCCAGTGAAATGCACAGAGGCTGTGTGCGTGTGTGTACGTGCATACTATCCGCTCCTCAACAAGTAGTGAACATACAGGGTTGTAGACTTGTTCCCATTTCTGGGGCCACCACTGCTGACTGGAATTCCAGTCACTGTGCCCCTTCATGCTACTTGTGCAGGGTGTTCAGACCAGAGCTGGATAAGTAGGTGATTTTTCGGTTTGGCCAGAAAACTGAAAAACATCAGGCAAAATATTTGGTTTAGTTAAAAATATGTTCAGAATGTGCTGACAGATTTGCAGGGGCGGCTCTAGACATTTTGTCACCCCAAGCATGGCGGCATGCCGCAGGGGGGTGCTCTGCCAGTCGCCGGTCCCGTGGCTCCGGTGGACCTCCCGCAGGCATGCCTGCGGAGGGTCCACTGGTCCCACGGTCTGCTGGTCCCGCGGCTTCGGTGGACCTCCCTGCCTGCGGGAGGTCCACCAGAGCCGTGGAACCGGCGACCGGCAGAGCGGCCCCTGCGGCATGCCGCCCCAAGCACGTGCTTGGCGTGCTGGGGCCTGGAGCCGCCCCTGCAGATTTGAGATGCGTGTTTCAGGCCAACCTCTCTCTGTCCTCCTTTAGTTCAATGGTTAAGGCACTTGTCTGGGATGCAGGAGACCCAGGTTTGACTTCTCACTCTGAAGCAATGACTTGTACACTGATTTTCCACTTCCCAGCTCAACACTCTAACCACTGGGCAGGCTACAGGCTATTCTGGGGTGGACTGCTTGCTCTCTCCTCTTAAAACTGTTACACTTTGTATAAATACTCATTGGGCCAGAGAGAGAAAATGATTCTATAGCCTGGTGATTAAGACACTAGTCTGGGAGGCAGGAGATGTGGATTCAAATCCCTTCTCTGAATTAGGTAGTGCCTTATTCATCAGGCTATAGAGTCAGTCTCTTGTTTTGGCCCAGTGAACATTTCAGTATTTGTACCAAGTGGAATAGCTTTAACAGGAGAGACTGAAAGCAGAATAGCCTAGATATAACCTGGTGGTTAGGGCCCTCGCTGAGTTCAAGTCCCTCCTTTACAGAAGGGCGATTCAAACCCCAGTTTTTCACATCCCAGCTAAGGGCCCTAGCCACTCTGCTAACTGTTATGAAGAGAGCCCTGTGCACGCAGAGACTGCTGGCTGGGGAAAACTTTCCCCAGCACGAAACTAATGGGTCAGATATGCAAATTGCATCTGGGACGACCAAAACTGCATTTTTTGGCAAATTATCTATTCATCCAAAATGTGTCTCCCAGCTCTAGTTAAGATCACTGCCTCAATGGCACTGGTGTAGATCCTGTAACCCTTTCCCATCCCCACCTTCCATGCTAGTGTCTGATGAGCCAGGACAGACAGGCACCCGCATGAACACCTGCTCTGTCACTCTGGCCCCACACAAAGCCTGACCTCAAGGCTTGAGTAGTGCAGAGGACCTCGTACAGGCCAGTCACACTAGAGTATATTCTTCTTTAATGAACACAGTTTATGTGGGTGTATAGTTATTGATTAATGCTTGGAATGGGGTGGAATCAATGTGTTCCCCTGTGTGTTTCCACAGTAACAAGGCTGGGTTTATGTTTATGACAGTCCATCACCCTTATGACAAAATCCACTGAAAAAATAATAATGAAGAGTTTGACAACAAACTAAAAGGATATTTCGCCTTCTTCACAATGCTTTCTAATCTCTGCCTCTTAGATTTTTTTTTAAGCCCGCCCAATGCTAAAGGATTCCCCCCAGCCTGAGGGGAGGATCTACAGGACCTCAGAAACCCACTAGAAACTCTGCCTCTTAGATGGAGGAAAATCTACTCTGCTCTGGCAGGCAACTTTATTTAACCTTGCTGCCTTGAAAGAGATTGATTGAAGAAAAGATCTAAATCAGTGCACAACAGGTAGCCATGGATGTCTCCATAATCTCACCTCTAATCTAATCACAGACCGCAATAAATTATTTAAATTGACACCACATCTTCTACTAATTAAATGCAGAAGAAAGATCTTTATGGCTATTCAGAATCCATTATAACCCTCTCACCTGAACCTTCCAGTGTCCAAGGGGACAGATAGCCATCCAGTCCTTTTCCCCTTTCTTTGGCTGTGAAGTTTCAATGCTTAACCTCTATTTAATCACAACCTTTGCCTCCTCTGCATAAGGGAATGTCAAGAACAGCTTTTATTACTGCAAATTTATTTCCCTCCTGATAACCTCTCAGCTAAGAGGCAAATCAGCAGTCCCAGTTTGATTTCCCTTCTCCACCCCAGACTAATGGAACTATAACTACAGCCAGGTCCAAACCTCTATTAAAATTAAATCTGCCCCTGTGCCCAATAAGTGCCTCCAGCAGGACAAAATAAATCTAGGTAACTATGAATAATGAAATCATGCCGCAAAAAATTGAAATCCCTGTCAGTCTGCAAGAACAAGAGATCTCCCTTTTTAGCTCCTTTTGTGCATGGACTAGAGGTTAGAGCAGCATGTCTCAAATGCGGCCACCGTGGCCTCATGCAGTCACCAGAGGCTTTTCTTGTGGCCACAGCCTCCTGGGCAGCGATGGGGGAGGAGGGGTGGAAAGCAGTAGTCCAACCCTGCCTCTCCCTCACCCTCAGCTCCCCCGAGATACACATGCTGGAGGAGCAAGCAGCTAGTGAGTTCCCTGCCTTCTTGGGGACAGCAGGGTCAGTCTCCAGCCCTCTGGTAGCGGGCAGCAGGCTCTGGCCAAGGAGCTCCAATCCCCACCAGCGGGGATCATCCCCCCCATCACCACTGCCCCATCATTCATTCCCCACTTCCCCCCTACCGACCTCCCCAGCCGAGGCTTAATTTGTCCCCGGGCTTGCCAGGACTGAGTAAGTCTGCTGCTGTGAAAAGTGATATTTCTATGTTTGTTAATATCACTTTTCAGAGCAGCAGACTTACTAGCTAGCAAGTCTTTTTAAAAAAAGCCACCAAAACAAAAGAACAAAAAAAGACAAGAATCTGCAGAGCTCCATATTTGTGTTTCTGTTCTGTTTAGGTCCAGTAAAGAATAGAGACAACTGTACGTTATTTTTATTATTCAGTCTGCAAAGAGTCAATAAATTACAATGATTTGGGCATGTGTATGTGCATATTTGTTTGTTTTTCCTAAAGTTCATTAAGTATTTTAAGAAAAATTGTCAGCACGGCCACCAGGAAGAGTTGGTGGCTGCACTTTGAGGCCACCAAAAATTTTGTTATGAGAACCCCTGGTCTAGAGCCACAAAGGATTTTGTTTTGTTTTGTTGGCTCCCTCCAAACCTACTGGAGCTGTAAAGCAGACCATACTATTTCTGCACCCAGGAAAGCTCTTTAAAGTCCCTTCTAACCTTCAAACTACTATTTAGATTTGTTGGCTGACCTAACTCATTTGCTCTCACTTGGCGAGTCTGAAGCACATTATTCTGAGACGTGAGCACAGATTTGAAGGTCTTTAGCTTCACACACACATCCTTTTGCTGTAGCAGCGCCCCATTATGGGTAGATGAGCAGCTCCTGAACTTCTCCATATCAGTTTGGCCAACTGCTACTTAGCAGGGGGAAAAAAGTATTAAAATACCCCAACTACACCTCAAAATCAGCCATAGAATGGGAGGAAGAAACACTGAGCATGTAGAGCCTGACCCAAAGCCCACCTGAAGTCAATGAGATTCTTTCCATTTACTCCAATGTGCTTTGGATCTGGCCCCTTCTCTAAGACAGCTCACCCCACCTTCCCAGTGGCTTGCTGGGGAACGCCTACACTGGCTTCCAGGCCAGGGATCCTATAATGAGCAGGTATGGTCTCCTCTGCCAGACTCCTTGCTGCTGCCGTCCTGGTATGGTCTCCTCCTGCCGACAACCCTCATGATGTTAGAGTTATTGTGAATGAGTTCCCCTGCATCATTCAACTCCCCAGGCCTTCCGCCTGTAAGTCCTACCCCTGTTCACAGGATTGGCCCTAAGTGTTCTGCCATTCAGCACAAAAAACATTTTTGGCTGTCCTCAAAGGAAAAAAAGGCAGGTTGAGTACTGTTGCACTCCCGCTTGTTGATTTGGTGCCTCCAGAATTTGGCAGCACCCAGGGCAACCGCCATGCTCACCTACCCCCAAGGCTGGTCCTGTCTGCTTTGCTCATCCAGGATCCATCCGTGTTCTTGGGTTCAGACTCTCCCTGCTACCTCAGGCCTCACACAGGAGCCTAACTGGCTCCCTGAAGTTCCAGCAGGAGATGCTCGTTCTCTAACGCACAGTTTGAGGGGAAGCTACAGTTCAAACACCCTTTAGGCACAAGTATCTCTCTGCCTTTAGCCCAAAAGAGGACACTCCCAGCTGCCTCTCACCTGCATCGCCCCCCTGGCCTTTCTCCCCGCTGTTCTGTACTCCTCCATTTACCAAGCCCCTCCACAGCTGAGTTTGATCATCACTGATACCTATCACAGGTGCCACCTGTGATCTAATTGGGTTCAGGCTCCTGCTAACCCCCTGATTAACCTGGGTGGGATTTATTCCCCTCCCTCCTCAATCACAGCCTCATGCTCTCTTTTTGAGGTGGGTATAGTTATTGGAGATGGACTGATAATGGATTATTTGGTTTGCTGGCAAGTCAAAAAAAAAGTTTTAATTGTTTTGGGTCAAACTGAAAATGAAATATTTTACCACGTTGAAAAGTCAAAAAAAATTCATTTGAAGTTAAACAAAACATTTCATTCGACCTGAAACAAAACTTTTTGTTTCTATTTCGAGCAGTTAACATTTCACATTTCTTTAAAGGAAAGGTCAAGGGTTTTCTTTGACCAAAACAATTTGGCAAAATCAACATGAATGTGTTAAATGTATTGGTGTTGCTGCATCTGGATTTTTCACCAAAAAAAGTTTTGGTTGAAAAATTTCACCCAGCACCCTGAAATAATCCAGGGCTCCACATGGGGACCTCCCCATCTAAACAGATTCCTTCTCCCTCCTGGCTGGGGTCAGCAGCAGCAGGTGACTCTCCTGAGAGCACTGGCCCTAGCTCTGCTGATGGGTGTGGGACTATTCAGCCCCCTCCCTACCTACAGCTGCTCCCTCTGTGGCCAGCTGTCTGGAGTCAAGTAGATGCCCTGCAAAGGTTACATTCAAGTCATGTTTTCAAACTTTCCTTCACAATCCTGAGGACTAGGAACTTTATTTTTAAATGAAAGCCGAGATCCTGTCATCACATCACACTGGGTGCTGGGGCCAAAAGCATGTGCTTGTGCTTTAATCTGGCCCCAAATATCCGTATTTCACAGGTGGAAAACTGAGGCACAGACACATTTAGAGAGATGCAAGTGATGGTGGCTGAAGTTTTCCATTGCAAATTTTTTCAACAAAAAATGGCTTTTTGAACTAAAATTATTCAAAACAAATAAAAAAAATTTTGTGATGAAATTAATGTTTTGTTTCAAATCGGTTCACTGAGGAAAAGAAAACGCAGCAAAATTTTTTTGAAAGAAATGAAAATATTTTGTTCACAATTTGTTGCTGAAAATAATTCTCATTTTTCAACTAACCCTGATTGTAAAAGGTCAGACAGTGAGACAGTAACTGAGTCTGAAGCAAAAGCCAGGAATCTTGACTCCCTGTTCCTTGATCTAAGCACTAGCCCAACTCCCTCTTTGCTTACATAAGAGATGTATTATGTGATGATACACAAAAAGCAATGTCTGTTTAATATATCCTCTATTACAGAAGGGTTATGTGGTGATAGCAAGAGAGAATAAATAGTGAAACACGATCCTACTTCAAACCAGAGCATAAATGAGCTCTTTGGGGCGCTTTCTGATATTTGAGTCTTAGGGGTGCACTACGGTCACATTTTCAAGCTTTTCTACATGACAGCTAGAAATTATTATTATTATTATTATTTTTGTAGTGAAAGGCAATGTTAAACTCCCGGAGCTGGGGCTGAGAGGAAAATATCAAACATCTGTAATAAAATCACAAGAAATGGCAACACTGGGCTTGAACGGTGGGGCAGGATGAATGTATTGGGGGCACAGAGGTCTTGCATAGGCTGTAACTGAACATTCACTGCTGCTGACTAAAAAGCTAAAATATTTGGAGAATATTATTGCTTCAGGGGAAGTGTGTCCACACTGGGTGGTGAAGTTCATTGCTTCCCCTCCCTCACTGGTTCAAACTGTGTTGTGCAAAGTTACTGCAAACATGTCTGATGAAGATAGCAATGTAACAGTTAAAATGGTTAGTGAGTTACTGGTCAATACAGAGACAAGGGTATTGCATTACAAGTCGATCCCTATGAAATCCACCATCTGCATGATTGGAATACATGCCACACTTTCTAGGAAGGCCATTCAGAACCAGAAGTCTCTATGGATTAGGCAGTATGTGCATCTGTTCTGCTGATATCCTTTTCCACAGTGAACAGCCATGGATCTACACAACTACGTGGCAAAGAACGGGTTAAATAGAGGCATAACAAGCCTGAAGTTATTTCCATGAAACTCAATTTTTCTAAGTACAAAATAAACTCTTTTCAACTCCCTTTATCAAAAACAGAGTGCTTGCACCTTTAATTATATTCACTCCCTCTGAGAAGAGTAATTTGGCATCACGCAACACACTTATTAGACTGACCTCCAGAATAAGGCAATCAAAATTACATTAAAATGTTATCAGTTTTGAAAGACTCATTAAGGAGCAGCGAGAAGGTGGAAATACTAGCCTGTTGCTAAATCACTGATTTATATTTAACCAATATACTGCTTAGGGTTTTTATATGTCACCCATGATTTCCTTTTCTTCATATCTGCTTTTTCTGTCCTGAAGTTTTCAATGAATTCTCTTAAAGGGACATTGTCAAATATAGGTAGGTTCAGAATTTTACATATTATATGTGAAAACCTAGGAACAAGGTCCCCAAATAAAATCAGGTAGAAATTTTTTTAAAGTACAACCTGTGCATGTGTCTATCATAATGACAGATTCTACTTAACTTTGAAGAAAAATAGTGAAATCAGTAACATCTCTCAATATGGAAATTAAAAAAAAAGTGTGATAACCTAAAATGTCTGTATCATCATTTGGCAAAATTAATAATAAGCCACGGGAAGGGAATTTGGACACCCAGTTTGCAATAATTTGTCCTGGAATTGGGCATGCAAATCCTCTAAGGAAATTTGAAAACCCCAGTCTAAATACATTTCTGCTCAATATCTGCACACACATCTGTTTACCTAAGGCACTGAATACAGCCCTCATTACCACAGTATCTGAACATTTCACAATCTTTCATGTATTTATCCTCGCAACCTCTCTGAGAGTTAGGGAAGGGCTAATATTCCAATTTTACAGATGGAGAACAGCGATACAGAGCCCAGATTTTTAGATGTATTTAAGCATTGCTGTTCTCTGTGTTGCAATGCCTAACTGGAATTTTGGCTCCTAAATGCCTGAAACCTTTTTGAAAATGTGATTTAGGCTCCTAAACAAGTTAGGCACTGCAACACTGAGCACAGCAATGCTTAAATACCTCTAAAAATCTCGGCCTAACTGACTTGCCCAATATCACGCAGGAAGTCTGTGGCAGAGCAAGGAATGGAATCTGGGTCTCCTGAGTACAAAGGTAGTGCCCGAGCCATTGGACTATTCTCCCTCCTTTACTGAGACATGTACACTCTCAACTACAGAAACTAGATTGTGTGGGATTTCTCACCTGTCCCCAGCATCCTACCCATAGTGGCACTGTTATTATATGAAGTCATTTAAAAAGATGGTATCTCTATTGAAATAAAGGTGATACATCGCCATCGGTGAAGGGTGATTTAGTGCAACAGACGTAGACACCAAGATAATTGACTGTAACTGATGCGCTTTTATCTCCAACTCTATTCTGAACCATCAGGGATGATACTAGAGCAGATCAATCAGGTAGAAGATCTCTTTTAAAAAAACCTTTTAAAACACAGGAAAGTGCAATGCACTCCCTGGTATTGGCTACTCAAAAGAATCATGTTCACTCCGTAGGTTGCTTACTGTTGCGGGCAAGTGACTAATTTATTTTGAGGGCTCTGCTGGATTTTCTTCTTTGTAGTTCTGTCCCCTGGGGCCATTATCACCTCTCTCTGTGTTTTGATTCTCCATGAGGCCTTCATTTATCTGACAGACAACAACAACTACATATCTAACCTGCACTACTAGCAGCCAAAACAAGCACACTTCAACTCCGTGTCTCCCTTTTGTCCACCACTCAGCTACTCTTTCTGTGATACACAAAATGTAAAAGTTATTGTATCTGTTGAAAGAGGCTATGAGGACCTAACCTGTCAGTACAGCTTCCAGGGAGGTACCTCCTGAAGAAGTGATGGTATTCGCAGCGTCATACATCTACCTCTACCCTGATAGAACGTGTCCCAATATAACACAAATTCAGACATAACGTGGTAAAGCGGTGCTCTAGGGGCTGCGCACTCTGGTGGATCAGCGCGTCAGCATGTCTGGCTCCAACACACTGCTCTGAGCAGCATGTTAAGGGTGCTGGGCCGGGGCCGAGGGGTTGGATAAGGGGCAGAGGGTCTAGGGGGGTGGTCAGGGGACAGGGAGCAGGGGGGAGCCACAGCCCGAGGAGGGGAGCTGCAGTGCAGGGGAACGTCACACAGGCTCCAGCCGGCGCCAAGAAGTTGGGGAAGACTGGTCCATGCAGGGAAGTTGTGGATCCAGGGCAGGGAGATGGCACCGTGCAAGAGCCCCTGTCCCAGCACTGGAGGGCTCGGCGCACAGTGGGCCTGGCTGGCAGGCTGCGCCCCACTCGCAGCAGCGCGGGGTGGGCTTTCCGGGTCCATAGTGCACTGCGCTACCTGCCTACAATCAGAGGCTCCATGCACCCCGGTCGGCAGCTGGCCTGGCATCCTCACCAGAGACGGGTTGCGTGGGGCTCTGCAGAGGAGGAGAGACTGGCTGAGTGCGGGCATGCATGGCAGGAGTTGCCCACCAATGGCTCACCCTCCCCCGGCACCACGTGGGCATGGGGTGGGGACCAGGCACACGTGGGCACCTTGGGTGAGGCTGCCTGCCCTGCTCCCCCTCGCCCCAGCTGATGTGGTTGAGCAGGTGTGAGCACTTCCGTGCACCAGCTCCCCAGGTCCTAGCGCCCCAGGTCCTAGCGCCCCAGGTCCTAGCGCCCGTCCTGGTGCGGCACGTGGCTCAGCGTGGGAGTCCTGGGGGTGATTAGGGACGGGGGGTGGGGTTGGATGGGTCGGGGGTTATAAGGGGTCAGTCAGGGGGCAGGAAATAGGTGGGGATCAGCTAGGGGGCGGGGCTATTTGCTATTGTTATATTAATAACAGAGATACTCGAGGCCAAAGCAAGTTTGATATAACGCGGTTTCACCTATAACGCGGTAAGATTTTTTGGCTCCTGAGGACCATGTTATATCGGGATAGAGGTGTATTGCCAAATTAAACCCATCATCACTTGGATCCTATGCCCCAAGGATCAGGCACTATGCCATCCAAACAGATGGGCCATGAGTGCATGGCCATGCGGTGCCATGTATGCGCATTAAATATGTTTTCTAAGGGCATGAGTCCTAGTCTGGAATAATGAATTTGCCATCTAGCATTCTGTGCCGATATGTAAGAAGAAGAATCTAGTCCTGGATTACGTTTTTAAAAGTAAAAAATAGCTGTGTGACTACGTAATGTGAGGGGAAGGGGAGGCTGAATCAATCACACAAGTGGGGCTACAGTGAAAACAGAATTCCTGATGATGGCTTCATTCCCCTTAAGTTTCTCTGTTAGAAGCCAAAGCATGTTTCAAGCAGCTCAGCTACAAATTCCACAGCCAGCCAACCTCTGGGTCTAGTGAAACCAAAGCAGAAAATCAGCTGTGAATATAGTCCCATTCACTTATGGAATAAATTTGAGGAAGGGAAGGGGAAACCATGCTGGCTAGCTAAGGGTCATCTTCATTTCTGGTTTAACTGCTACGTCACTAGTTTAAATACAGCCCAGGTTGGTAGTAACCAAAAGTTGTCCAGTAGTGTAGGGTTCTCTATTTGTGGGTCATAAGTTCCTGGGTGATGTCACAAACAAGTTTAAGGAGGGTTGTGATTACCCTCCATTCTTCCCTCCACTCTCTCTTACCCTTACATTTAAATATATTTATCTTCTTAGCCGTTACAGTTGTGAAGATACTCCACCTCAGAAATATGAACTATAAACCGATGAAGAAGTATCTGCCTGAATCTGCAGACAGATCGACAAAATTGCTCTAAGAATTGTGAACGGCTCCATTCATCTCACTTTGGCTTTGACTCTGCAGCCACGGAATTGGCCAATTTTCCCAATATGCCACAGAATTCAGCATTTTGCCATGGAATTCACCATTTTGCTGCAGCCAGGCACTCAGTAATTTGTGTTCTGTTTTACTGCACTGCTGGGATCTGCCTCCTATTCTCCAATGTTGTCCTGAAAGGGAAGTTAATTGGGTTACGATGCATGTTCCCTTCAGTTATGGGCATCAGATCAGTCAGGAGCATTATCCCCATTTGTTAGATCTATAGGAGAGAGAAGAAAGACTAACTACTCGGAGCCTGACTTTCCTCTGGTGGGCTCAGATCAAAATGTGCACCAGAAGGCTCTCCAGCTATATCAATACTTCAAAGGAGCGCCACAGTAGCTGGCAAAAGGATTCTGGAGCATGCACACAACCATAGAAGGAGAAAGCGCTAGGCCATTTGAAGACCAAGCATTCATCTTCTCTTTGCAGAAGAAACCCAATTCTTCAAGTGAAAACGTATTGGTTTACAAAATTAGAAGACTGATTTTTTAAATGGCAATACTTTAAACATGAAAGCCCTCTGAGCATCATGCTTGGGGTTCCTGTGATTAGACAAAGCCACCAAAGCTCATATTTGAGGAAACATTTATTGTACCCTGTTCCAGATGTCACTAATGTTATCTTGAGATCTGCTGCTGCCAATCAAGCCCAAGTGATTCCCCTCTTCAATGATTATGTCAGCTGATAAATTTGACATGGCTGCAGATTTTCAGAAGAGCTGCTGTTAGATCTTCTCAGTACAAGTGGATGAAACTATGTCTTCTTCTGCCCAACCTAACATTTGTCCAGCACAAGCAGGAAGAGGCCATATACGAGGACTTCCTGTTTTGTCATCTGACAGGTTATACTAGAGCAGAGAACAAACTTTGATGCTTCCAACAATCCATTCTTGATGGGCTGGCATCACTGTAATTGGTATTAGTACCGATGGTGCCTGAACTATGACAGGTGGGTTTGTGGCTACAATCCAGTCTATTGCATCCAAAGCAATGTTGGCACACTGGTGAATTCACCAGGAAGCTTTGGCAGCAAAGGGATAGCCATGAAACTGAAAAAGGTAGTTGCTGTGGCTAAAAAAGCTGCAAACTTTATTACAGTTAAGTCCCCAGCGCACTGTTTGAGGTGAAGAAATGGGCACAGAGCATCAGCATCTCTTCTTCCACACTGAAGCTCATGGGCTTACACATGGCAAGGTTTTGGATTACTTGTCTGAGCTCAAAAAAAGAAACGGGTGACCTGGTGAATGCGGGTCTCCCTGTGCAGAACTGTGAATGCTTCCCTCCAACAGCAGAATCTGACACACATTCTCAGCCTGTAGTGGTATCCCAAAGTGTTCTTTAACAGGGGGTGTCATGACCACCCGTGCCCTTGCCATATTGCTAAAAGAGGAGAGGGTTGCAGCTAAAGGGGGGAAGGAATTCTGGGCAGTTCAGATATGGGAAAAGGTGACCTAGGATGGAAGAGGTTAACAAACACCATAGTAGAGCCAGATCCATCCTCAGCTGGTATAAATCAGTGTGGCTCCACTGGCTGAGGATTTTACCCAGCACTGTGTCTATGTCACACCACCACACAACTCGCACTAATTTGTACCCTTGCTCACAATCTCAGAAGAGGCTGAATATTGACAGGACCATGGAACCTCATCTATTCTCTCACAGCTAGATATGGACAGTCCAGGTGGGGGCTGAAACAAAGAAAAAGTACTGCTGCCTGTGGATAGAGGGCATCAGTTCAGCACATTTCACAAGCCCTGGAGGTGGTGCGGGGGAAGCTTAGGAGATGTGGAAAGACTGAGTCCCTGAAGAAGGGTTACATTTTAGCAGAAGCTGCATATGTGCCATGCAAACTAAGAGAGACCAAGTTGTCTTTCGCTTCTGGAGATCCTTTCTGGTGGTTAAAACAGGAGACTGGATGTCAGGATGCCTGTGTTCTAGCCCCAGCTCTGCCACACTATATGACCAGGAGTGAGGAATACAAGCCTAGATAGATAGATATCAGTCATTTAGACCCCCATTTTCCACAAATATTAGTGCCTTGGTGTTTGGGTGTCCAACTTGCTAAGAAAATGAGGCACCCAAAATTAGTGGATGCTTTGAACATGAAGGCCTTAACTTGTTTGTGCCTCAGTTTCCCCAATTTCTAAACTGGGCATAATATTTACCTATGTTTGTAAAAATGCTGTGCAATTCTCAGTCAAAAGATGATGTATACATTCAAAGTATTAGCATTAATTATTATTACTAAATGTATTCTAAGCAGTAATTTCAGAACTGTTAACAAGTGAATGTTGCATAGATATGATAGACCTGAATACAGAGCTGCAGTTCAGTCAAGGGGTTCCATTCATGAAAGATAACAGACTCCAGGGAAAGGGAATAATAATTAGACCACAAGGCACATAGCATACAACAGATGGAAGAAACATAAATGTCTCAATATGCTCTGCCACTTCAGACACAACAGAAGGGCATATTCCCTCACCAGGCCCTTGGCCATGGTTGTGATTTAGCGTATAATCTAGAATAGAGGTGCAAGATGAGGTTTAGATTAAAGTTAAATATATATACACACAGAGAATAAATACAGTATTACACCTATTGCTTGCCAAACACACTCTACTTCTCTCGCTCTCCAATGCTTAGCCAGATAGTTGGCTGTAGCAATCGTTCACCATTTGGTCCATTCCTGCGCAACCGCAAAGGCTTGACGGCCTGAGAGTCCAACATTGGAACAGACTTGATGAACCCATGTAATGGGGGTCTGCTTCTGGGCCACCTCCATCCACCCCTCAGTTGGTGGAATTTTATCCCAGATGTTACAAGCTACCTGGTGAATGGCGTTCGCTGGAACATGTTAAAATCATGTATCCAAAAATAGTTTCCAATAAATGAATTCAAATACTATTGACCAGCCAAACATGACTCATTTTAGGCTAGTCCCGTGACCCTTTCCTATCCAATTAGATTGTGTTTGTCAGTCAAAGTGTGTGGAAACTTCACAACTGTCTTTTCCCTCACTGTATTTAAAGGCTGTCCCCTGGCTCCCACTCACAGCCCTATATCTTCAGGGCTCCCATTGCAGCAGATCTGATTTTTTTCATACTGAGACACATGGAAACATATCAGAAGCTCAGATTTACTCCCAGAATCCTCTCCATTGGTTGCCACATCTCAGAAAGTAATCTGCCTGATAACATATAGGAGGAGGGTGAGACATCAGCATCAAAGCATCCGCATTTTCAGAGCTCAGATGCCATGGCTGACACCTGAGCCCAGGAAATTCTGGTACTATGCTACTGACATCTTGACCTGGCTCCTGTGACAGGAAGTGCAAAGGTCCCGGGGTGCACCTGAGTCTTAGAAATGCCAACTCATTATGGCATTGACGGGAACAGAAAGTCTTTTCTTGAGCAATAGGAATACAGCAGAATTAACATCAGAGTATCGGCAAAAATGGGAAGACGGATGCTCTATGAGGAAGGGAAGAGAGGTGCCTTTTATTTCCTACCAAAACTGTCCCATATTACTGGTTCTAAAACCAGTGCAGCTGAAGCACAGCAAAAACTTGGATTGTTACACTATAAAGCCCTAACAAAACAAATGATGCAGCTGTTTTTATGATTTCATTATTGGCTGGAAAGCATTTTGCAAAATCAGCCATTTCTTGATAATTAAAGAACTTCAACCAGACATAGAAGCAGATTAGATAACCCAGGCACTTGACCTTCTTGTAGGGCTTAATCTAATATGTTAGCAAAATACTGTAACTCTAACACTTCTTTATTACCATGCCTCCATTACAGACTTCTCTTCCAAATGGAACTCACTGTAACAAGAGCTTAGATTCCCCAGGGGCCATTTATTAAAAACCTCTCTGTTAGACAAAACACTAACTCTTTCCCGTTTCCTAGTCCCATATGCAAACAGGGCAGGGGCTCTGCCAGCAATATAAGTCATTGATTGAATGTGGTCTCATTCTGTCCTTGTGGTTAGACCAATGGAATGTGCAAGCTTAGAACATAGATGTTGAAAGAAGGATCTAGCTTCCAGATATTCCTATACTTATTTGCAGAGGGATGTGTCACCTAATGAGCACTCTTTTAGAATATTATTGTGGCTTAGGAATTTAGTATGAAGATCCAAAAAGAATACATGTTAAGTGTCTTGTAAATTTATCTATATCCAACCAGTGAAATTTTAAATGTGAATTGAAATATTTTATATATATGAAAAATAAATATAAACGTAGGGTATTTAAGGGATAGTTCCGTTTCCATGGTCTTTTCCATGCTTGGACTCTGCCGATATTGTGAGCATGGGTAATCACATTATGGCTGACCCTGAGTTGGTGTGAAGGGGTAGGAGATGACTCTAGAAGGCACCTTTGTGCCCAGGCACACAGGCCAACCACAAACACATCATGATGAAGCAGTAGACAAGCTAAATAGATACAGGAGAGTTTTCCCAGGCCTTGTGCTTCCTAAACACATGGGCCAAAGGAGCCTAATTCAGCCAGCAGTGAATTAACTTCACCCTACCCCAAAGACAGAGGTAGGGTGAAGTTAGAGCCATTGTTTCACCTGCTTTCACATAGCCAGAGGAGCTAAACTGTCACTGGAGTAGGAGGAGTACACAGCCTTCACGTTGAAAAGGGCTGTTGCTCCCACCTTGGGGTGTGCTCCCCTAGTGTCTCCAAAAGAATCCTGGGTGAGTCTGCCAGAACGTTGCCAGGGACTAGTGTTCCACATCTGTCCCCAACATGATCTGTGGCTTAACAGCTACAATGTAGTCTCTAGAGTTTAGATGGTAAGCACCTTGAGACAGGGATCTCGCTTTTTGATTTGTCTTTATGGCACTCTGCAGACTTACAGTTCTGTGTAAACAGTAACATATAATTAATATGAAACCTAAGATCTCAGATCATTATCAGAAAATATACTTTGTTTTAGAAAAAACAGAGCGAGAGACACTCAATCTGAATGGTTTACAATCATTTGCTTACCTTCACTTATCTGCCAGTGCTGGAGTACCGAGCCTTGGGATTTTGTATCCCCTTCTACTATTGTTGACTTCACTAACACCTAATGCACTGTTTGGAATGCAGCACACTGCTCTGTTTTAGGTGTTAGTTATGTCATGAACTATTTCACAGGGAAAACAGAGAAACATGAGGACCTGAATTTAGGTCTTGGCAGGTAAGTAGGTTTTCACTTCACTCTAAACTAGTAGTGATCTCTAAGGGCCTGAACCTGCACCACACTTGAGTCAGTGGGAGTTCTGCCATCTACTTCAGAGAGAAAAAGACTGGGCCTTAAGGAAGTAGTTAACCTCTCTTCTGAAGTCGTATTAATTTCCTTTCACATAGATAACAACTATGGTGATATGCCTAAGCCCACAGATTTAGGTGCCTGACTTTGGAGAGGTCTACACACAAGGCCAAACATGTGTATCCATTACTGCTAGTAATTACTCCTTTAAAGTTTGTTGTTGTAACCAGGGAGCGTAGAGTAGATATTGTGCATTTCCCATATAGCACTTCAGTGCATTCACCAGAAAGGTTCTTGCATGACAAGGACTAGGACTTCTTGCCATTTTTTTTTTTAAAACAGTGATCCCAGCAATCAGAGCACATGAATGGGAAGTGTTGAAGCTCTGTTCCTTCCCTGGACAAGTTCCCATTTAGTTTCATAGTCTCTCTGGGTGAAAACCTGACCGCAGAGAAGTCAATGGGAATTTTGCCATTGACTTCAGTGGGGCCAGGATTTCATTCTCGGTCCCTGGGAAGCCTCTCTGGGGTACATGTGTGTTAGCGTGAGAATGGCAATTAACTGTTCTTTCTTTCCATTTCTGTAAGCCTCAACAACCCTTCCCCAGAGCACAAAAGAAATCAGTCTGCTTCATTTCTTTTCCTTTATGCTATCTAACAGGCTCAGTAAATACCTGATAGATGTAGTGTGGCTGCAACTCTACTTAGGCCAGGTCCAGGTCTATACTGACCTATGTCAGTATAACGATGTCGCTCAGGGATGTGAAAAATCCACACTCCTGAGTGACGTAGTTATATTGACCTAACCTCCCCTGTACACAGCGCTATGTCGACGGGAAAGTTTCTGCCATCAACATAGCTACTGCCTCCTTGGGGAGCTGGATTAACTACACTGACGGGAGAAGCTCTCCCATCTGCATAGTAGCATCTTCACCAAAGTGTATGTGATGACAAGCCCCAAGAGGAGGGGAGACTTACATTCCACTAAAGTGAAGAGACTTAACTACTTCTAGCACCACTTGGGTATTTGGCTATCCAGCTTCCCACAGTGGCCTAGCACAAGCCCTTTCTCAGCACTGACTGAAGAGGAGAACCACAACTCCTTTCACCTATGACCTACCTCTCTTCCTGACTCAGCCTCCTCTAAGGTTCACTTTCCTTCTTTCCAAGGTACCCAAAATGCATCCAACCCCAACTTAAAACAGCCTCCCTCTCCAAGTATTTTAAATAAAAGCCAGTTTGATTGGCAGAGTCCAGAAAAGCATGAAATCTAAATGGATTGAATTATAATCATGGGCTGATCGGTACTGTACAAAGCACAGCTAACTGACACATGCAAGAAACATTAGGGTTTGATGTTACAACATATAAAGGTAATAAGTAGCAAAAATCCCTGACCTGAACCAAGGCTCAGACGATTGTGTCATACCACTGAGCAAGTATCTGTCATAGATTGGTAGCTCAGGGTACACCTGTCCTGCAGGTCCAAGGGGAAAAGTGTGGCAGTTTGACTTCCTCCCATGTATAGGGAAAAGTGTCTTCAGATATTTGGAAAAGCCTACCATGGTCTCTAAGGAGTCTGGTAACTCAACAGATCATCTTAACCCCCCACCTCCACCCCCCCACACACATTCAGTAGGATGAAGAAATGTCCTTGTCTCCAACAGGCATGGACAAGAAACAGGACTTCCACCCTCCTAAAATGACTCTCCAGCCACACTCTTAAGTCATGCCATTGCGTGCCTGTTATCAGGTGATCTTTCCCTGCTGAAAAGAGAAGTATTTATGCCCTCACCTTCTCCAGCAAACTGCTTATACAGATGGGAGTTTCATAGAGTCTGATGCAGTTAATGAGGTCTTTAAACCACAATTTGAGGACTTCAATAACTCAGACATAGGTTAGGGGTTTGATACAGGAGTGAGTGGGTGAGATTCTGTGGCCTGCGTTGTGCAGGAGGTCAGATTAGGTGATCATAATGGTCCCATCTGACCTTAAAGTTTATGAGTCTATGAATAATGAGTCAACATTAATAATCATGAATGCAGATAAATGCATATCAGACATTGGCTGTGAAACTTAACTTGCCCTTTTCTGTATTGCTTGTCAGGCCTGATGTTGCAGTTATCAATGTTTATTGTTCTGGACGATCTCAGAGTCCACATGGAATGTGTATGTTCATTCAGGATCTCATAACCTCCAAGGGTTTGTCAACGCAGCCACCAGAAGCGAGCCTTCCAGGATAGGTAAATAGACTTGAGTAACAGGGCTCCTGATGGCACTAAAAATATCTGGGTAGACAACATTTTGAAGTTGCTGCTCAGGCTGGAGTTCGGGCTCTGAAGCCCGTCCCCATTCCTGGACTGGAATAGGACTAGATAGAGATGTGAAGGTGACATTATTGTCATTGTTAAGTGGTCATCTCCTTCCGACTGAGGGCTTGTTACAGTGGACCTGTTAGGTCATCCCAAGGAGACTAATGGACACTAAAACACACAACTCAATTGTGTGCATACTCTTAGTACTACACTGTGGGCTTAGTTGTGCCATTTAGGCGCAGCGATGAGTCAGGAGCAGTGCAGCACCAAGGAAAGAACCTCCCTCCAAGAGGCAGATTATTTCTCTGAACTTCCTGGTGTGCAGAGAGAAGTATGCAAGTACCATCCCGGCTCTCCTGACACACCAAATTGGCTCTTCTCTTCAGGGTAGGGCAGGACCACAGGGGATTACAGCAGCTCCTTCCACAGGGTATAGATTCATTGCATGCTTACATCTGTCTCCTCCCTTGGAACGGAGTGGTTAGTAGCCCCACAGTTATTTTGGGGTCTGAACTGGACTGTATTACACTCTACAGCAGAGTCAAAAGTAGTCTGAGCAAATCATACTGTAAGCAGGGAGATCATATGTGAAAGAGCTTGCCAAGTCTTATTCATCCTGGATTTATTTTTATGCACTCCCATGGAGTGCAAAGTTGTACACCATATTTCATCCCAGCCATTTAAAATATGACGTGCTTTTCTTACAAATCTTACCAGCTGAGATATTCACCAACTGGAGCTTTATTAGAAGGGTCACACTTAAATTAAAGTAGCTCCTCATTAAGGGGCCTGATTCAGTAAAAACGTCTGGCTTTCATACTGTAAGCTCTTGGCTGAATCCACAAAAGCCAGTAATTCAGGGCTTCCATGGCCTGATGCAAAAACCTGACATTTATTTTGGTGAATTGTTCATTACTGGTATTATCTGATGGACATGGGTCAAATCATGAGGTTTTCCCTTAGCCCTTACTCAACTGAACCCCAATTGAAATCAGTGGGAATTTAAATAGAGGGCAGGGTCCTCATACATTTCTTCAAACTGAGTATAGTAACTTTCTCCTCTAGTACTCGCAAAGCCAATGGGAAAACGAGAAGAGCAAGGCAAATGATGTGAGTAAGGGTATCAGAATCTGGCCCCAAGTAAGGGCTTCAAGATTTTAGCTATTAGCATTTGAAAAACAGCCAGTGCCACTTGATACCAGAATTGCAGAAGTATTAAAAGCAAGAGATATTTTGCAACCCTGATGTGTCCTCTAAACCCCTTCCTTCCATGACAAGACAATCATAAAACCTGAAAACTCACTCTTGAAACTTAAAAACTCAGGCTTTCACCATTTCCATGAATTGCCCAATAAAGTCAAGCATTCTTGGGAAAAGATGGGTGCCTCCAATGGGAAGGGATGCTGGGCGATAAAGGGGTTTTCCTCTATTAACCAAAATATAAATGTGGGTGTGGCACTGAAACAAGACTAGTTGAAATTAACAAAAATCATTTGTTTCAGTTGAAGTGAGAAGACTGGTTTTTAATGAGCTTCAAAACTATTAATACCACTTACAGGGTTAAAGCTTGCTTACTTCTCACACACACACAAAAACCTCCCATTGACCTCTATAGTTTGACCAGAATAATTTTTTGCTGCAATATCCCACTGAATTTATGCCCCCATTCTAGGAGAGCATGCTTTGCAAAACAGCTGCTCCTCAGCTACATCCCCAGTCCTTAAATACCAATGGAGTTCCAACCACATGGTATTTAGGCAAAAGGATCTCCATAATCTAAGGAGGGAGAGGCACCCTAGTGGCAGCTTCCCTCCATATACAGTTTCTGGACCATCTCTAACTCCATTTCTCTTTCTTGTCTTTGCACTGTGCAGCGCTGCAGAAAAAGGAAACTGCCCCTAAAATATTGCTCTGAAATATGTTTTTTTAACAAGCAGGCAAGAGTAATCATTTCAGTTTTGGTGGATTCTTAGGGCTTTAGTGGTGGACATTGTTTCAAATAGAATTTTGTATGCATCTTTCATAAAATTATGCCTGCAATTGGAGGCTTGGATAGCCTCATTATAAGTAAATACTAGATGGGCTACTCACTGATCTCACAGAATTATGCTTTCCAAGAGGCATGTAAATTAACTTGTCCATTTGATTAATATATGTGTAATGTGAATACATGCTTTTCAAGAAGAGTGCACTTAAGTGTTAAAGAATATAATACTCAGAACCAATTGTGAACAGCATGTAAAAGCCTTTTAAAACAAGTCTGCACAAAGCACTGGAAAATAAACTGCACAGAACAATCCTGCTTTGGATAGGCAGGATGATGCATTGTAATAAGCCTTTTTTCATTTCTAATTTCTAGGATTTTATAATTTCCCAGGGAGTGCAGCTTCAGAAATCCTTAGGCCAAAATCATAAACAGGCTCCAGCAATATCCCTTCCTTAAATCAGCTACAAAACACGGGCCCTCTCTAGGAAATTTTGAGGGGAATTGGCACACCCAAAAACTGAACGTGCAAGTGGAAACCGGGCTGAGTCCAAAACTAATGGCCAAATGTTACCTTCCTGTCTGCCCCATGCAACTCCATTGAAGGGATTGGAATGGCATAGGGTATAACAGAGTAAAGTTTGGTCCAGTGGGTATAACCCATCTACTAATCTGTACCACATGAAAGTACTAACTTTCAAAGAAAGGAAGTTTGTGACAAAGAAGGGAAGTGGTGTTTCTTTACAGGATATAGAACTGGTCTATGGTTATTGTGCTCCACTGATTTATTAATTGACAGTTACTAATGGCCTATTTACATAGCCTCAGCTAAGGACTTACTCGTATTATGGCTTGAATGCTGATAAGGATTCTGTTCTCAAAACTAAATGGAAAACAGACAAATTAAAAATGGAAAACACAGCACGATGGAATTATGTTCACCAGGCAGACCCTTGGGGTTAGATCCTCTCCTGTGCAGAGCTTTGCTCATCACAGAAGAAGAACAGCAGGGAACCAGTTCCAGCTCCTAGATTCTCAAGGCCAGCTCCAACTCTGATGCATGCGGAGATCTTTTAGTGTGATTGACTTAGTATAGTTAAAGGAGTCTAGGTAAGTGCAGGATTGCTGTAGCAGAGCTCTGCCAGGCCTCTGCCTGCCCCAGCAAACACCCCCCAAAGACCTCCAAATAACTCTCCACTCCCCAATGTGCCCCCTATGCTGGGATAAGATCCAGAGATGAAACATCTGACATACCTGGGAGTTTCCCTCCAATGGGGGAATTCTTTGTTGGTTAACTCCTTTGCACTTTCCAAGTGGGGGAAATCCATCCAAATAACGTGTACATTCAGGGCCTAACCATTCATTGCCCTGCACCTTGTGTAGTAATTTATGTCAGTGACAAGTGAGTGCAAACTCCTCCCAAGCCAGAATGATGGCATTTCACACTAACTTCGTTGTGGTGTAAGCAACTCCACAATAGCAAATGAGACCCAGAGCAGATTTTAACTGCCAGCTGAATTCTACAAACTTTCCGTTTTTGACCTACTCTCCAGTGATAACTTTGGATAGATTAAACAGAAACAAACAAGTAAACCTATGTCAGACAGCCATGTTCCATGCAGCAATTTCCCCTCAGCCTGGCTGTGTTAGTGCCAAATTGTGTACTGACACTCATAACACAACAAATGTTCTAATCATATACGTGCATGTTCACATAGATAATTAAAGATTTGAATCTGGAAGATAAGTCCTTTAATTTAAAAAAAAATGCAGTTACACAAATTAGCATGTCTAGACAAAAATACTTTCGTCAGAAGATCTCATCCACATATGATATGGAAAATGTGCTGTGTTACCCCAAATCATTTAATTACATATCTTTGGCATGTCACCTTAGGCAATAAAACTGCAGTGTTGAGGATGTAGATATGTTATTTCCCTTCTTAATTGCATTTTGATGCCTTAAAGTAAAATGAAAGTTATTTTGTCAATACTAAAGAGACCAGAGAGAGCAGCTGGTGATAGGACTAGCATAAGAATAATCTTTGGAACTAACATCTATCATTTGTTTAAATATATCTGTAGCATAGTGTATGCCAAACAGCAACAGAGAACAGACTCTGAATCAAACCAAAAAACAATAAGATCAGAAATGAAACTCTCTCAAGAGAAACAATAGCTTGTTGCCTAAAACGTGACATTAAAGAGTCTTACAGACATGCCAATTGCACATTTATTTACTTTATATGAATTTAAAGCACCTGAGCCCAAGGCAGCATACAAGATTAAAAGCACAACCAGACTAACATACAAACACAAGTGCTCCCCAACAGACCACAGTATAACATAGCCCACAAAATAAAGCACATTATAGTTTACTAAGAACATATGGTGATACGGGTTATTAGCTGTAAGCCATTAGCCCAACTATGCCTGGAAATGTGAGTTTTACGATCTTCAAATTCACTTGCGACTTCACCTCTCCCAGCTCATTGTCCCTCATTACTTTAGATAATTTGGGGTGCTGCCATGCAGTCCAGAATTAGGTAACACTCCAGCTGAAGTCAATGGGCATTTTGACTGAATGAGGTCTGCAGGATTAGGCCCTTTTGTATAGCACCAGTATTAATTATGGGCCTGGTTCAAAGACCACTCAAGTCAACAGCAAGACTCCCGTTGATTTCAATGGGATTCTGATCAGCCCCCATATGAACCCATTGAATACGGAAGCCCCAGACTCTACTTGCAAGGTAAAGAAATCAAATTCTTATTCCAAAAATGCCTCTTTTGGTCAGGCACTAAGCAGATACCCCTCCCCCCCCCCAAATCCATGAGCACAGCTCCTACAGCCATTAGCAGAATCGAGAACCAGTAAAGGCTGGTGGATTATCTGAACATTTGGGGTGTATAGTCTATTTATGGGGCCCTTCCATAAAGAAGGGCAAAGGTGCTGGTACAAGACTTACCATCCCAGAGTGCCCCTTCATTGCAACCTCTTCTCCCTGCCTCTTCCTTTGGGTACAGTGACTTGGCCGTCCTCAGGTCACATTTATGTTCTTATCCCTTCCCTAGTCCAAGCCCCAAAACAGCACCAGAACAAAACAAAAAGAATCTTTGAACATACTGGGCTCAACCTTCCTTCCTCTTCTGCAGGCAGGCATCAGTGGCAACAGTCTGTCCTACTGCCCACCAGCTTCTGGGCTCCAGTCACCCCCAAGAGTCCAAGCCAAGTCTACCCTCCTACCAAAGGCTTCTGGCAGGCTGCAGCCTTCAAGCAATTCCTAGCCCAAGGCTAGCTTCTTGCCCCACACAGGAGCAGTTTGCCTGCTGCTCTCTTCTCCAGCCTGCCTCAACTACTGGGTTTCCTCCTTTTAAGTCCAGGTGTAGCAATGTGGGGCTAACTGAACAGTGCTGGCAGAACCCAGGGCTCCTGGCCCTTAGAGGGGCAGGCTGCCTGTTACAGGGACCAGTCTTGTTCTCTGTGTCTGGCCAGGCTGATGACAATCCAGGGTATTCTGTATCAGAGGGGTAGCCGTGTTAGTCTGGATCTGTAAAAAGCAACAAAGAGTCCTGTGGCACCTTATAGACTAACAGACATATTGGAGGGTATTCTGGGGTACTTTGTTGAGGCAGGGAATGGTAAGACAAGGTGGTAGAGAGTGTGTTAGGGTAACAGGAAGCTAGATTTAAGAAAGATTCATGCAGTGGCAGATCTTAGAGAAGAGACAAAGGAAATAGAGTTGTTGACAATGACTAAAATGTAGGGAAACAAATGTGTATGGGGGGTGGGCAGGGGGAAATGAACTAAACAAGATGCTATTCACTCTTTCAGTGACTTAACTGAGATCAGAATCTGGCCCTGAAAGAGAAAAGGGGGTGAGGGTCAAGAAACAAAATTGTTTTCTTAAAAGGCAGCAGATGATTTCACAAAGAACCCTGGGGACAAAGAAGGGGAAGAAAACTATTGAGGAGGGACAGTATGAAGTATAGGAGAGATGGGTATTAGAGGCAGAGGCTATATTGCCACATATTACAGCGATCTCAGAGTGAAAGAAACAAGAAATTCCTCACCCAGAGCTAGGACTGAGCCTGCGAAAAGGGGTGAGCGGAGGGTACTGAGAAGTGTATATGGAGCATTGTAACCACAGTCCAGGGTCTAGTTTTAAAATTCTGGCTTTCATTTGTGCATGATTGGATGTGCAATTCTTTATTACTAGCCCTTCCATGTACAAGTTTCTAGGATTTAAATGTGCAAAACCAAACAGACGAAATAAATGTGGGGTTTTTTTTTCTTTCCTGCTGCAAATTTTGTCACCTGTGCATGTGTTTGTGATCTCAACGTTCCATGAGCACTAGTGGAAGCTGGGCTGAGGACTCTGGAAAAGGTGGCCTTTCTGATTGACTTGTTCCAACTGCAAGTCACATTACACCTCATCTTTCATAAGGTTACTGACAAGGAGATATTTTGTACTGAAGGAACAGATATTCAACAGAGCAAATTTAACAGGAAGGGCCTGGAATAGGGAAGTGCATGGTTCAGGGGCTATGGAAAATTTTTGAGAAGAAAACAAGTGTGTAGCAAAACGTGTAGTCTGAAGAGGACAAAGATAAAATGGGGACAGGAAAGAACCATTGTGGGCTGTGGCCATAAATTGAAGGGGATTAAGAAGAAAGGAGACCGGGAAGGATTAGAAGAGTCTTGATGGAACAATAAAAATGAGGAGGAGTGCCAGAAAGAGCTATGGGAAGAATTCTAAGACTTTTACATGGGGAGGATGGTGGTTCAGCCTTCGGGTTGTCTGATGTGCTGAATTAAGGCAATAAAATACTAGAAACATAGTTGGCAGAAGGAAAGAGAGAGTTGAAGAAAATAGTAAAAAACTTATTGAACTAAGCTACCCAATATGCTCTATTCACAAGGCTTTTGCTTTTCTCTACATTGTACCACCTCGGAGTTCCATATATTTACAAATATATGGTCATTACTCTGATGATATTCTGCTGACGTATGTTCTATGGTGTGCTTGTCTCAGCTCAGACATTAGCCAGCATGTTCTGAATGTCAAATGTATTCTGCTTGTACAACCTTTATTATTCCTAATCGGGTGTTATATTTGAGTCCAGAGCCAACAATGCACATTTTTTTTAAGCAAAAGCAACATTCATGGTAAAGCCAATATATGCACTCTATGTGGCTCAAGCTGTTTGCAGGCAGAAGGAAGGGCATATTTACTTTTGTAAATACACAGTACTCACTCACTCAGTCTTCTAAAATAGATTTTCATGTGGCTTGGTACCCTTCCAAACACAAAGGATTAAATCATTAGAAAGTGCTATCCTTCCATTTTCAATTCCCTTTTAAAATGTGTTATTTTGTGATGCCATCAGCCTACTAGTAGTGATGCTTCGCAACGTTATATACTACTGTTTAATTGCCTTAAAACTATTTCCCTGGCAGTATCATTAATAACACTAAACCTAAATTGGATTAAGCATTACACCACTATAAAGTTAATTCACTGTGATACTAATGAAATGTCATGAGAAGCTTCCTATATATCCAACAAAACAGTCACTGCCAAGGTTTAAATCAACAACATGTTCATCTTCTCTTCTTAGAAGGTATTGTTTTAATTGCTACCAGGTGATTTTCAGTAACGTACACATCTTCTGCTTTACTGATTTTCTAAGTCTGGTGGGATCTGGAGGCTGTTTGGTGCAATAGCCTCACTACTTTGAAATTACTGGGAAGCCGTGTGTGCCAGTGAATAAGTCCATTGTATTAGAATGTGGGTAGTTTGACCAAAATATTCACATTTCCATATTTAGGCAACTAAATGTAGGCAATGATCTGATGCTCACTTTGGATCAAATGCCAGATGACCTGGTTTGAAAAGGTACTGAGCACCCACAACTCCCATTGAAGATTTAGGTGCCTATTGATCACTCACGTTTGAAAACAGCGTTGTTAAACTGAGGGTCTAAATTATGGTCTATCTTGTGGGCTTCAGTGTTGACTGAAATCTCCATCTTCAGCCCCACGGTTGATTTTACAGGCTATTTAAATGTCAGTTAATATCAGCTTCCATTTTTTAACAGTAATCTTGCATAAAGTTATACATTGCAGGGTTAGCCTTGAAAATTGCAGGCAAACACTAGACCAGAAGGTTGGTCACAGTGACTTTTTTTTTTTTTTTTTGGACAATACAAGTTATTCTTGATAATCTTCCTCCTCCCCACCCCCAGTGCATCAGCACTGATCTTTTGAGCCTGTGAAGCCATGGTGGGTGTCTCAGTTTTGGTGAGACCTTGGCCTCATTTGTGTCTGTGCCGTAGAGGAGCCTCAGGGACTGCTGCTGGTGATGTTATGGCCAGGCAAGTGTCCCTCAGGTCTCTGGCTGGCTGCATTCAGATGAGGTGACTCCTTTGCTGAGCCATCAATGTAGCCTCTGGCCGTAAGGAGGAGCAGAAAAGGCAACATAGTCAAGAAGACTGAACGCAGGACTCAGAGCAAAGTATTTCTGCATTCTAGTTCCATGTCTGACAATGACTTCCACCGTGGCCTTTGTCAAGAACCTTAGGCCATGTCTATACTACCACTTATGTTGGCAAAACTTACGACAATCGGGGGTGTGAAAAAAACCACCTCCCTGAGTGACATGAGTTTTGCTGGCATAAGTGGTAGTGTGCACAGCACTATGCTGGCAGGAGAGCTTCTCCCACCAACACAGCTACTGCCACTTGTTGAAGTGGTTTTATTTTGTCCATGGGAGAGCCCTCTCCCATCAGCACAGAGTGGATACAAGAGCAGTGCAGCAGCATTGGTACAGCTGTGCCACTGTAAACTCACTAGTGTACATGGCTTTGGGGTCTGATTCTCAGTTACACTTAGGCCAGTATACACTCCTGTCGCCAGGGCCGCCCAGAGGATTCAGGGGGCCTGGGGCAAAGCGGGAAAGCAGCAGCAGTCTGGGTCTTCGGCGGCATTTCGGCAGCGGGGGGCCCCTTCAGTCACTCCGCGTCTTCGGCAGCACTGAAGGGCCCCCCACTGCCGAAATGCTGGTCGAAGACCTGGACCGCCGCCAGGACAAGGCTCGTGGGGCCCCTATGGGGCCCGGGGCAAATTGCCCCACTTGCCCCCCCTCTCCCCCCTGTGGCCCTGCCTGTCGCAGCATAAAGGGGCCTTTATGCAAGTTTAAATGTAATTTATATCCATTTTAAGATCCCTTTACAGTGCCAGAGCAGGGTAAAGCAGCCTTAGAATCGAGCCATTAACCTATGTCTTACTTTCCCCTTTAGAGACATTGTGACATTTAATTCATTCACATTAGTAAGGCATTATGCATGTGCTAAATATTATTATTTTGTGTATGTGTGTTCTGGAGACAGATAAGATAAAATAATTACTTGTATATTCAGTTTCTGCCTGATGCATTTTCAGGTTATAAAGCCCCTGAAAAGCTGGGTTTATTTTGGTGGCTACTCTGTTAAACCCATAACAATACCATTGATGGGCACCAAGTAAATACCTTTCTCTTCTCACTCCTTTCACAAGACATCTGCAGTTCAGAGTTAAAAAACACTTAGAGTACTTAAAGTACACATAACAGCTATTTGTATCCTATGCTCCTGCCTCTTCAGCTTCATTTCTCTGTGGCAATTATTCTTTCATCATGAATGAGTTATCAAAGATTGTCATCTCCAGGTCCCTCTAGACAGTTTAAGGCTGTAGATCATATTATAAACTACTTCACTGTCACTTGGCATCATAAAACACAAAGTGCCGGTTGTTCAGGATGTCATTCAGTCCCTGACCAGAGGCAAGGGTGAAAGATGACCTCTGACCTAAGCCAGTGAGTGAGGATATGCTGTATTTCATTGTCTGTAGAAAACTTGAACTGCCTTTAGTGGTATCCAGGCTTCCTAAATTTAACTGTGTGCTGAAGTGTCAAGATTAGTGAAACCTTTTAGAAAGAAGATAATAAAACCCCATGTTTTACTCCAGGACACAAAGTTTAATCACGTTTCTTCCTGGGGGAGCTTATGACAAATGTTTGGAGTGTAGGATAAAGTTTCGGATGTGTAGATTTGAGATGCAGACACTCATTTAGAAATCTTTTATGCTTTAGCAAATGGGATTATCAAATTTTTGTGCTAAGTACTTTGGTAGTTGTATCTTATTCACTATTGCCATAGCTGGTAGCAGATGCCAATAACTGAAGCACCATTTGAATGAGTGTTAAAATGTAGTCCTTTCATTTTGCAGTTTGTTATGATTCCGAAAGAAATGTGGTGATGAAATTGTTCAAGTCAACACCATAAACTGCGTACACTGTTATGGTGCATAGAGTTCTTGCTCCGAGGTGTCGTTGAGTTACTACTGAACATACTGCTGATAAAGAACCAACAGAGATTGGCAGGTATGTCCCTATGCTGATGCCTGCTGCCCAACCACAAGGGTGCTGTAGTGTTCTTATATTTCCTGAAAATACAATACCTGCTCTAGAATGTGGGACTTGTGATAACTCATAGCTCCAGAAGTACTGATTGGTTGCTTTTGTGACTTCATTCCCTTCCTGGAAATATCATCATCACATTTAGAGAGGAGTCTGTGGGGTGTGAGCTTGTGATATGGAAACAGGACAGGGAGCCAGCATCCCTTGAATTTAAGCTGTACTCACTTACTGCTTTACTTGTACTAGGAGCCACTTCTGCTTGCATACAATGCTTGATCCAAAGCTCATTTAAGACAGTACAAAGATTCCCACTGGTTTCGTTGTGCACAGGCTGCACAGATCCTAGGCACGAGGAGAGGATATGTAGAGAAAGGGAACAGTGGAGTGCGCAGGGAGAAGGAAGTCACAGTGACACCAACCAAAGCTGATAAAAGCACTTTGGTAGCATTTTCTCCTCCATATTTAGTCCAGTGATGATGAGTCTGTCTTAGGAAATGCAGAAGCTACTTTAATAACCTATTTGTAAACAAATGTTCTAATGTGAGGATATTTAAACTCTCATGAATTGGTAGCAATGTCTTACCAGTCTCTCCCATCTATGTACTGAGTGATACCATTTGCTTCTCTGAATTATCATCATTTCTGACAGTATCCCCGCCCCAGATGTGGCAGGAGCTCTTAGTGGCCTGAACCAAGAACCATTGCTAAATACATATAGCCTTGTGCATGGGAGGTCCCCCAAGCCCACACAGCATGACTGATTTCAGTGGGAACACGTGTGGTTGGAGGAGTCTGCCGGTACACATGAGCTTGCAAGTTCAAGGGCTTCAGTACCTAATTTTATGCAGCCAGGCAACTGGCCAAAGGTCACAGAGAAAGTCATTCCCAGACTGAAATAGAGGCCAAGAAGTCCTGACTCAGGACTGGGTTTGAGGAAAAATTGATACAAGATTGTAATCCATAACTTTGCTAGGAGAAAATAAAAGGGAACAATTGATGCCATGAATGTTATGCTGCACTTATATTTAACAACTCTTGAGACTTATGTGAGCTAGAGTATGATCAAACCCAGACATTAAAAATGTCAAAGGGACAGTTACATGTTCCCCATTATAGTGAAAAAGTAAAAGGATCTTTCCCTACAACAGATTCCATAATAATATTGACTACTAGTTTAAAATCAAAGGAAACAGATGTTCAGATGGAATTACGCAAACATAAACAGACCCTGCCCTACTTCACATTATGTTTGGTGTTTTGTGATTTGGCTGATGAACAGTCAAGAAAGATATCAGATAAGGAAGACATTAAAATGATGTGGCACTGCATGTACAAAACTACTACACTGCTTAGCAACTTCCTCCCAGCTTTCTCAACAGTTTCAAATGTTGTTTCTTATGTCGGACAGCCCTGGCTAATCCATGAGCAACAAACACTGAGCTGGTTCACAATGATCTAAATAAATTATTAAATGTTTTAGGGTTTGAAATTTTATATTGCACTGTTTTCATTTTGGTTTTATTCAGGACATGAAACTGCTCTTGCTCTACTAAAAAAAAAGCCAAATAAATTATTATTATTTATTTGCATTTGGGTAGCACTGAAGAGCATGGAGCAGGACCCCATTGTACTAGGCACTGTTTGAACACAGAACAAAAAATAATATATTATGTTGTGTTCCTAAATTGGGGATTGATCCAAAGCCCATTGAAGTTAATGGAACAACTTGATTAGACTCTGGATCAGACCTTTAGCTTGTTCATTTACTTATTAATCAACTGCCACTATTTGCCACATATTATCTGCCTTTCAATTCATATGTAAATTTTACTTTAATTATATGAAATTCTGCTCTGGAAAACTTTTATTTTATTTTACAGTGAAAAATGATTTGAGTGACTCAGGAAAAACAGCTTTGTAGCACAAATTCTCAACTTTTTGAAACAGGTAGGCCAGGATGTGGCTGTGAACATCTACATATCTGAGTTTGCATAACAAGGCTAAATACTATTATTTGCTATCTGTATTCCAGGCCCAAGCTTATATCCAGTCCCCACTGGGCTACATGTACACTCATTAACAGTCCCTGCCACCCAAAATATTACAGTCTAATCCAGGCAAGCAGGCAAAAGGAGAGGAAACAGGTAAATCCTAAAGTCACACAGCACATCAGTGACAGACCTGGGATTAGAACTCAAGTCTCTTGAGTCCAACTCCCATTCCAGTACTCTATTTACTAGCCTACATAACCTCCTACTCTTCGGATATGCAGAAAGTCTTCAGTGCCAATTCTTTCTCCCCTTCCCACAACAGTTGCAATGATGAACAGAAAGATTATTGGTTGACAATTTCCCTTGCCTAATGTTCTAAGAGTTACAGTTTGTATTGCATATAACTGCAAGAAAAAACAAAACAAACAAACAAAACACCACCGTGTTAGGATCCACCTTCCCTCTAGATTTCCTTTGTACTAAGTGGGGACAAACTCCACTGAGCAGTACATTTTTGTCCTTGGACAAGCTTACACTTTAAAAAAAAGTCTTCTTACACTGTTGGGGACGGGGGGGGAGGGGATGAGGCACAGGGTTGAAGGTGTGTAAGGAGAGATTGCAGTGTCTGGTGAGGGATATGTAGGGAGGGCTGCCCCAGGCAGAATCCTCTTCAGTATTCTTGTCCCTATTATTCGCATGGTCCAAGGGGGAAGCAATTTTCTCCCTTGCAGAAGCCTTAGGAGCCCAGTGGTGGTCGATGCACATCTCTCCTGGCTAGGAGATTCAGACCCCCAAACTGGGCTCTCCCCAAAAGAGGCCCTGGCCACAGTTCCCTCCCCTGCCACCTCTCACCAGCGGCAATCACCACATCTCTGGAAACCAATGGCCAGATGAGGTGGTTATAGAGTGACCAGATGTCCCAATTTTATAGGGACCGTCCCGATTTTGGGGTCTTTTTTTTATATAGGTGCCTATTACCCCCCATCCCCTGTCCCGATTTTTCACATTAGCTGTCTGGTCACCCTAGGTGGTTAGTGCTTTGGCTCCATCAGGCCTCTGCTCTGGAGCCTCCACTGTCCTAGGCCAGCACTGCAGAGCCGAGTTGGGCTCCTTCCCTGAACTCCTGCCCGAGGGTTGTCCCTGAGCTGCTGCCTTCTCTCCCCTCCCCCCGCCCCTACCCCTGCAAGCTCATCCCCAAAACCAGAAGTGCTTCCACTCCCCCGCAGCAAGGATGCAGGGCTGCATGGCACCTTGTCAGGGGGGGACAGGGGAAAGCAGAAGGGCAGGATCTGAAAGGTCCACTCCACATCCCAGCTGGGGCCACACAGAGGAGATGTGAATGACACAGTTTCTGACCAGTGCAGATTAGACAAGATTGCTGCACATGTGTACAATTTACAGGGAACGTGAGTTAGGCTTCCAAAATGCTACTTCCTTGCCAATAAAGTAACATCATTTGCAGTCAGCTTCTTTTTTTAGTCTCCATTGTTGAGTGACTGACAGTATTATACCAGTGTGTAATGTGCAGTTTATCAAATAAAGGGAAGAGAAGAGTTTTATTTTATGATGGAGTGGAATGGCCAGAGAAACAGAACTGACAGTCCTTCGGCAGGAAACTGCATTCTGCTGAAGGATAAAATCACAGAGTTCAAGGAGTATATTCTCTTCTAAATGTGCATTAACTGTTCATAAATATTCATTAATGGGAGTTACATACTCAAGGAGAGGAGACTAGAGCAGGGCAAGCCATTTGCAGTGAACAATTTACTTGACACATTTATCCACTTCTGTGCTTCCAACCTATCAATGAACAGACTTCAAGTTTCACTAATTTGTTCATTTTTAGACAAATGGTTTAGATGAACATATTTCAGCCATGGATTCTCATGAGTGCTTTGGCAGAAATATTTGCAATTTGTACACAAACTGCGAGTGACTGGTTACCTAAGTCACATGGCAATTTTTCTGCTCCCTGACTAAATGACTCCCAGAGCTTTCATGATGTCCATGTGAATACTTACAGCAAGAATGCCCCTGCAAATACAAACTTTATAAGTATCCGTGATGCCTTGCTTCTCCTCAAACATTTTCACATATGAATATGCCCAGCCAAGAAATAAAAGGGTTGGTGAGTATCAATAGTAATTTTTATTCAAATTAATCTTTACAAAGAATTTTTTAAATAGTATTTGCCCACCTGTTGAGAAACTATGGGCCAAATTATGGCTGGCCACCTGGGGAGTTGATGCAAGGAAACTCTTTCCTCCAGTGCACCCGCATAGAGGTACTCATAAGTTGGCTGCTAATAGTGGGCAATACAAATACTCTAGAGATTTTGGCAGCACTAACTAGAGGATTAGATATTTGTTGGTAAATGTCAGTAAATGTTGATTTCACCATAGACTCACAAGACAATAGAAAAATGTTTCCATAGAGGATAACTGAAATGTACAGGTAGGCAAAGTAAGAAAAATGCAGCTTGAGAACTTATTCAAGTCAAAATCCAGTGATGTATATTTTTGAATTAGGCTTGTTACAAATGGACTAGTGAATGAATAGTAAATACGGCTACAATTTGTTGATTTAAGGATATTTATATATCTTTGTATATTTCGACATGCGATGTTGACAGCTTGTGTTTTAACATGTATAAAGCTTTAACTTTTTGAATTCCAGTATCTACAGCTATGAAATTATTGTCTCTCTCTCACACACAATTTCATACAAGAGTGAACATTTAAATTGATCAAAATTGAAAAAAAAATCTTGATATTATCCATAAAAATTATATTAAGAAAAAATTAAAATTGAATTCTGCCAAACCTAACTAATTGGCATAGAGGCATAGGACTGTGCAGATCCAGGGCTGTATCCATAGCATCTACAAGCAACAGGAAGGAATGGGGTAAGTGATCAGGTAACATCTTTCCTAAAATCTTTCCTTTTTTGCCATTAAGGACCTTAAAAGCACGTCACTATTGTGGCCTAGCTCAATCGCTTTTGAGTGTGTTTAAAATGGAACTTTTGTTCCTCTTATTACAATCCTTCCCTTATTCTAATGGGCTCTTTTTCTTGTTTAAAAAGAAAAGAAAAAGGCTGGGGCTAAGAGTAAGTTGCCATCAAGGATTCAACCCCAAAAGAATTATTTTAAACTAAGGAGGAATTGCTTTTACACAATGTGGTGAGGGTATATTTCAGAAAGTCATCATGGCTAAAAAAGAGGGGAAAGAGCTCAAGTATCCCAGCATGATTAGGGGTGTGGATCCATTTTGTGCTACACAGGAACATTTTGATTATTTTGGTAACAAAACACCAACACATAGTGAGTTTTTCACTCTTACCTCTCCCTGCCATCACTACAGACCCACTAAGCTTTATTGACCTTGGCCTGAAGGAAGTTGCAAGGAAGGGAAGGAAGCCTTTATACTTTATTACTTCCACCCCAGTACATTATACTAAATTATGGCTAGCTACTCTAGGTAAAAGCTTAATAGCAGAAGTGAGAAATATCAGTTGAATCTATTTAATACACTTTTACCCTAATTAAATTATTTCTATTTAGAACGTTATTGGGTATTTCAATGGCCTTAATCTCTGTCCTACGTACGCTATTACTCAGAACCTTCTGTTAAGTCACCAGCATTTTCATTTTAGTCTCCAGTAATGTTACTAGACTTATAAATGCCCTATGGTTGGCTGCACTATACATAGCATTCAGAGAAAGGTGTAATTGACAGACTTGGATGGAGCAGCAAATGAAAGTCTATTTTTTAAATGTGGTGAAAATAATAAATGCATCTGGGTTCAACCCTGGATGTTCCTGGCACAAGCACTGCCTGCATTCTAATTTGACTTGTAATATACTGGTTTGTGTATCGCTATCCACTACTGAATGGTACACAACTGGTCTCTAAAGTGTATATAAGCCCAAAGAGTATGAGCTACACATGATTTTTCCTTAGTTCATGAGGAAGAGGTTAAGTTTTGAAAGAGGAATGCTATTTCTCATGTTACCGTGTGCAGTTTAGCTGGCAATCATAGAATATGAGTATGCATATGTGGGCATGGACTTCTGATTTCATACCTCACTACCCACCACGAGAATCCACAACAATCCAAGGCCTTGCCCTATTAGACAAGATAGAATACCTATTACTAAGAACATTTTTCTGTGGCTGTTATCTAAAACAGTTACAACTGCAAAGATAGACTTTTTCTGGCTTAATCTTTCTGTGGGCCAATAATGGTGCCTGCAACACTTTTAACATCACTCATACTTAGGCTAAGATTTTGTCATGATATTTTTAGTAAAAGTCACAGACAGGTCATGCGCAACAAAGAAAAAATCATGGAAGCCTGTGACCTATCTGTGACTTTTACTAAAAATATGCATGACAAAATGGGGAGCTGTGGGGTCCACTGCCTGCAGCTGGGAGCTCCCAGGGGCCCCACCACCTGTGGCAGCCAGGAGCTAGGGCCCCCGCAGTTACCAGCCACCACAGGCGGCGGGGGGGACCCTGCAGCTCCCGTGGGCTCAAGTCACGGAGGTCTCTGAAAGTCACAGATTCTATTACTTCTGTGACCTCCAGGACAAAATTGTAGCCCTACTTGTACTGTCCATGTATGTTGCAAACTAGATTAATTCCACTGCAATATCACAAGCTAATTCCACCACCCCACCAATATATTGTACAATAACCACAGATTTTCTGTATCTCGCTGAAGTCTCAACTCTGCAGTTTGTTGGGAAACAAAAATTATTAAAGAACTAGACAGCTGCCCCAAACAGCAGCTTCTGAAGGCCAGCCTGATATTGGGGCTAAATTGCAGCCTGGGAAACACAAAGATCCTGCTGAATACCATTAAAGAACCAAAAGGTTTTCTCTTGGCTCAAACATGAAGCCAATTCCTCAGGTTAGTCCAAACTGTGATTGCCACAGGACTGAGGGGGTTTAAAAGCCACCTTTGCTTCCCCTGATTTTTGGGATTATTATTTTATTTGTAATAATAATAAATAATAACTATGTGGTAACAGCTAGAAGCCCCAGTCATGGCCCAGGGCCCCATCTTGGTAGGTGCTGAACACAGAACAAAAAGACAGCCAATGCCCCAAAGAGTTTACAGTCTATGGGACCAGTTCCACCAGGGGCGGATTAACTCTCCTATGGCCCCGAGGCTATTAGATTTTGTGGGGCCCCTGTATACAAGTCTTTTTCCTGGGAGCAAGTTTGGTGCAGGAGACGACTGGGGTAGGGGATTGGGGGCTGCAGGGTCTGGGAGGGAGCTTGGGTACAGGAAGGGGATTCTGATTCTGAGGGGCCCTTGTATACAAGTTTTTTTCCTGGGAAGGAGTTTGGTGCAGGAGGGGACTAGGGCAGGGGGTTGGGGTGCAGGAGGGGGATTCTGATCTAGGGCAGGGGGTGGGGTGCAGGAGGGGGTGCGAGGTGCAGGCTCTGGCTGGGAGGTGCTTTCCACAGGTGGCTCCCAGCCGGTGGTGCTGCAGGGCTCAGGCAGGCTGCCTGACTGCCTACCCTGGTCCCACACCACCCCTGGAAGTGGCCAGCTGCTGGCACATCTCTGCACGCCCGTGGGAGTAGGGGGACAGTGTGTCTCTGTGCACTGCCCACATCCTCAAGCACCGCCCCCACAGCTCCCCGGGAACCAGCTGATGGGAGCTGTGGGAACAGTGCTGGGGGTGGGGGCAGCGTGCTGAGCCGCCTTCCCCTATGTCAGGGGCCCCAGAGACGTGCCAGCAGCCAGCCACTTCCGGGAGCAGTGTGGGGTCAGGGCAGACAGGCAGCCTGAACGCCCCTTTTAGTGGCCTGGAGATCATTGCCTCTGATTTATTTTTGCGGGGCCCCCCTTGAGCCAGTGCCCCAGGCTGCAGCCCCTAAACCCTTGCCTTTACCCAGTCCTGAGAACAAGATAAGCCATGGCCCCTCCAGCTCCTGAGACACCCCTTATCGAGGTGCCAATATAATTGACTACAACAGCCATATACCAGCCTCGGATTCCCAGCTTTCCATCCCTTTTGTATCATGAGAGCTCTACAAAGGAGATAGTAGAGCATGGGGCTGATGATCAGGATCATGAAATCTAAAATCTGTGGTAGAGACAGTAAGGAATAAAGTAGCTGCATCCAGTATTATATACAGATATTAAGCACTAAATTTCCAGTCTTGACTTTTTTTTTTTTAAACACACACACACACACACCCCTACCTCCTGTGTCATTGTGGAAAAAAGTAGTGGAACAGATAGCAGCTCAGAATTTAGGGCAGGGAATGATAGTGGAGTCTATGGTATTGAGCTTTTGGGGCATCGATGGCACACCCATTCCTCCCTCATGTCCATGGGGATCCATAGTCAGTTGGTTGCTATTTTCTAGCTAGTGATCTAATTGCCACAATACATAGACACCGATGTGTTGGGCTCCTGTGGGCTTAGAAGCTTAATTGCTTGGGTTTGCATAGATTCCAAGGAGAGCTCATGGCATGCTCAAGAAATGGCTTTATTCTAGCTGCTCTTTTCAGGCCAGATCCTCAGCTGGTATAAATCAGTTTAACTCCAGTGAAGTCAATGTGGAGTCATGCTGATCGACACCTGCTGAGGATCTGGCCCTTTGTCTCCTCTCTTCTTGCACTTCTGCATATTTGTTTCTCTTTCATCCAGCAGTAGTGCTGCTGAATGCCAATGAGTTGAGATGTGATTCCTCCCAGTTCAACCATTGCCAGGTAATTAGTCTGAGCATCAAACATTCACACCCCCTGCCTTCCCAGGTACCATGCAAGTTGGACTATCTGCAGGCATTTGGATAGTGGATAAAATATTTCAGCTCTAGCTTAGCTGTAATTATTTCCTCGAGTGCTCAAGACATTTTGAAGAATCACAGCCACCCGTTTTAACATTCTGATGGAAATTAAGTTATTTTCTATATAATTATTTCATCATATTCACTGCTTAAACCGTCTCATAGAATGAAAGCTACAAAGCAAAAGCAAAGCTTCACTTCACCAGTTGCTCTCCTGACAGTTTGAAAAAAAAAAAACTATTTGGGGGAGGTAAAAACACTTTCTTTTAACATCACTGCTCTGACAACCACAAAGGCTGCTTGACAATCTTGATAGCTCTATTTATGGTGTTACATTATCCTGCAACAGTGAGGAATGCTATTTCTACTAACCAGGCTTAGGTATAAATATAGCTGTGAGGCAATCACACTTTTTTCTCTCACCCAAACCATATGACCTCATGGAAAAAGGTCATATGACTATTGGGGGGATGCAATGATGAAAACCATCCATTTCCACCTCACTGGAGAGCCACATGGACAATAGGGGCCACCAGGGGCCACTGGGTCAGGGATTTCCATGAGAGATTGCTAGGGTTTCAGATAGGCAGAGACCTCTGGTCATACTGTGAGCAAGTAGAATAAAGTGTAGGATGAAGAAGGGAGTTTGCACAATTCATGTCCTTTTATATGACTGCCGGGATAGAAGATTTGGAAACTGGTGACTAATTGCAGCTCATGGGAGCTTTGGGGAGGGAAAAAGACAAGCAAATTTGGCTCTTGGTCCACCCAAAACAAGGAAGTCACTACATGCAAATCAGAGTTACGCTATTTCCACACACGAGGCCCAGTTCACCTCTCACTTACACTCAGGGGCGGCTCTAGACATTTTGCCGCCCCAACCACGGTGGCATGCCGCGGGGGGCACTCTGCTGGTCGCCGGTCCCGCGGCTCCGGTGGAGCTCCCGCAGGCGTGCCTGCGGAGGGGCCGCTGGTCCCGCGGCTCCACCAAAGCCGAGGGACCAGCGGACCCTCCACAGGCACGCCTACGGGAGGTCCACCAGAGCCACGGGACCAGCGGACCCTCCGAAGGTGGCCTGCCTGCCGCCCTCCCGGCGACCAGCAGAGCGCCACCCGTGGCATGACGCCCCAGGCACGCGCTTGGCGTGCTGGGGCCTGGAGCCGCCCCTGCTTACACTGTGGCAATTCCATTGTCTTCAGTGGAGTTACTCCTGCTTTCCACTGCAACAGCAGAATAAGGCACATTATATATATAAAATAACCTGTTCGAGTTTTTAACAGTGCCTCTCAGCCTCAAATGGCAGCCACCACTGGATGGAATATGGTAACCATTTCTGCCAGTAACAAGACAACTATTTTATCTATTTTAATAGAATCATATAATTTCTTTTTATCTAGATATCTCCTGATGGAGTGGGTTGGAGAGGATTATGGGTTTAAAATCTGTATAGGAATACACAGAGGCCTTTAAACTTGGTTTTGTTGCATCCTTAAATTGTCATTGGGTCAACCTGCCAATTGTTGTTTCAGTATTTAATATATGTGTTAAGTTTAAATGCACGCACATGGAGTAAGTTGATACAAGCATTATATAAATCTAAAAATTATGGAGGACCAGCACCAACGGTATAGCTGAGGCTCTTCAGAGCCTCTAAAATCCACAAAGCAGCAGAGTAGGTCAAAAAAATTCCATCAATTTTTGGATGGAAAATGGCTATTTCATCAAAATGGAAGTTTCCACAGGAAACATCCATTTTCAATTACATTTTTTTCCAAGATATAGTTGAAAAGCAGAAAAGTGAAAAATGTTGGATAGTAGATAAAAATATTTCAGCTCCAGCCTAGCTGTCATTTTCAGTTTTCAGAGAAAAACAATTTCTTAACTAGCTCTATCAGGTAAATTACCTTTTAAGCTGCTGTACATGTCAAGGAGCAGGGCTAGAGTGTGTGATAGAAATTTGGTGTCATTTGGCCCAGGGGTTCCTGGTGTACAGGCCCACAAAATAAGTCTGCTTTTAAAAGTGACAAATTTTCTGTTTTGCAAACAGTTCAGAGCCAATGGGGAGCAGAATGGAAACACCACAGCTATATTTGTAAGATAAGATCAGAACTCGCCCTGTTTCACTGAAAACTAGCTCCATGAAAGATTTGTGGACTTTGGGACAAAAATGTACTGTTTTTAACCTGTAGTGTAACCTGAAACCTATTATATCTCATGTGGCTCTGAGTTTCATTATATTTCACACAGTTCCTACTACAGCAATAATCAATTACCACTCAGTACGATTTTTCCCACCAGGGCAATGGAACTATTTTTGACATCTGGGACATGTGTTTGGTTTTTTTAAATAATTGTGCCAAAGGTGCCTCGAATCCAGTACAGGAACTTTTTCCTTGTTGTTATAAATCTAAATAAATACAATAGGTTGCAGAGATGTGCATAGATCCTGACATTCTATTTGTTGGTCTGACATTTGGATTTATTCATAAACAGGAATAGCATGAAATCCATGAAAGAACTAATAACAAGAGGATATAATGCAGTGATCCTTTATTTAATGTCAGATTAAGCTGGGGTGTGTGGAAAATGCTATTTTCCATTGGTTATATCAAAGCCTGGGTTTCATGCTACAGTTCATACACTCCACTGAAGGGTAGTAAAAGGCAGAAAGGAAATAGAAACCTCCGACCTACATATATAAGAGAAATAAAGCAGATGGTAAAGCTATCTAGAATTCTAGCTATTTCTCCATATACAATAAAGTTTACCTCAAATTTTGACTTTTTAACCATTGTCACCTCTCTCTTTAAGTATCAAAGGGGTAGCCGTGTTAGTCTGGATCTGTAAAAGCAGCAAAGAATCCTGTGGCACCTTATAGACTAACATACGTTTTGGAGCATGAGCTGGGTATTCACCCACAAAAGCTCATGCTCCAAAACGTCTGTTAGTCTATAAGGTGCCACAAGATTCTTTGCTGCTCTCTCTTTAAGGCCATTCTACCTTTTTCTGCAACAATCTTTAAGTCACAAAATCTTTGGTGTTGAAATTTGAATCAGAAGTACCAAGTTAATTCACATGGTACTACAGCATTTCTTCTACCCTTTCAACATCCTGAGGATCAACCATCTTTTCTTTTCCTTTTTTTCTAAAAATAGTATTTGGCATCCCCTAATCTGCTATCTGCCCAAACCAAGGGATGGATTTCCCTTGCACAATCAAATTCTCTCAGATTACTAAAACAAACTACTGTAGTCCTATTAGCAAGCATAGCTAAATTGATTATGGGAACTATATGATTTCCATAGCACTCCTTGCACACATAGTGCAACAAAATGAAAACTGCAGTCAGGTGTCCTGGGCTTTCCTCGGATGCCAGCCATCTACGTGTATGAGCTCTAACCACTTTACCAGTCAGATCTCATGGGGGAGATTATAATAGGCATAGATAGCAACTAGTCACCCAACTCTCATTGGAATCGATGTGATACCAGTGTGTCTTCTCGCAATGATCTTATTCAAATTAATCCACTTGTACGTTCTTAGGATAACAAATAATTCTCACCTGGATCTTCTAACATTCATGTGACCTAACAAAGTTCCTTGTGCAACAGATAACATACATTATGCAGATTTGTGTACATCTTTAGGCATACACAATCGTTAACCAACAGGGTCTACAAGCTGCTGAGCATATTCAGTTCCCTTTGGAAGGATGAGGATGTCAAGGAATTATCATAGAAGATGCTACTTTACAGCGTTGGGACAATATATGTACATTCTTTCCCTGCTCTTACCTGGAGGCCCAATCCTGTTAGTTGCTTAGCCATTCCTATCCCTACTGAACTCACAAGAATTGAAGGGACTCAACACCAGAGAGGAGGAGTTAAATTTGCTGGTGCAGAAGATGAAGAATGAGTACGTTTGGAGGAGGTCTCCAGGAATATTTACTTCTAATGTTTTAATACTCAATTTGCCTTATTTTTAAGCAAAACCTCTTTCCTTTTAAGTTGCCTGCTTTCCTGCCTAGTGTCTAAAGTCTCCGTCAGTATATGACCAAAAGAATTGAATTAATCATGGGAAAATAGCACTTTATATGCAAATCTATGTTGCATCCTGTTTTTTTTCCTCCATGTGACAGTATTAGTGTATGAAGGCAAAGAAGATTTTCATAAAGAGGACACTATTCTAAAGTTAAGTGCAGATAAACCGCACTCAGAAATTATGACATTTTTTCTCATTGCTTCCTGCATTATTTACCTATCAAATAATCAATCCTAACAATACATATTGCACTTGAATTCCAGTAGCTACAGCAAGATCCATTGAAGGGCAAAGCTAAACACAATGGCTGAGTTTTTCAAAGCTTCTTACAGGATTGTGATGCCCAATTTCCCTTTCATGTCAATGGGACTCGAGCATCCAAATCCCCTAGGCAACTTTGAAAATCCCACCTTGGAGCCAGCTGTCCTTGGATCATGAAAGCCACTAAGTCGAGGCTATTGATCTAAGTACCTCAGAGCACATAAAAAGGGGTTTCACAAGAACAATAGCTCGGTAACCTGCTGTCTACGCTGCTGGTGTTCTGATAGATTCACATCTGACCTGAACTGGTTTAAGTTTTCCTACTGGGAAAAAAAAAATACTCTGCCTATATTTACACAGTAAAATGAAGTTCTGTCATTACACTATTTATTAGGGATTTGTGGGAGACACTAAAGGAGTATTGATTTTGGCATTAAGAAGTTAAGGCAACTTTAAAAATCCCTCATATAAAAGTCAATTAACTTATATGCATCTTGATAGGTTTACCACTACTGCTACTTAAATTAAGATATTTGTCTTTAAACAGTAGTTGCTTTCTTCATAGAAGTTCTGATAATAAGATGATAATCACAGTATAAATGCAGAGATAAACATATAGATTGGGGAAAAAAAACAGATCACACTTTTTTGATCCTGGAGTATAGACACAGAGTGAGAATTCTTTGTCTATGGTATACTCTCCCAGAAGAAGCAGTTAGAATCTCCACCTACGCTGGACAAAGCACCAGAAAATGTATGACAAGAAACAATAGTACATTGGCAAGCTGATGGACTATGTTCCACAATGAGGTAGATTCTGTGCTCTTGCTTACTCTGAATTTACGTTGGAGTAGCTGAAATGAAAATGTATCATTTACATCTCTAACTTCTACAATTCATTTTTACAGCAACAGAACTGTAAGGCTGTGAATACACTGAATTATCGGAAAGAGAAGCTGAGAGACAAGGAAGCAAGTTCTTATTCAAATACAAGAGAGTCTTCACTAATAACAGACAGGGAGAAAATTACTGGCAAGTTAAGTTACTTTCATTATTATATGCTCTACTGTCTTTTTTAAATAAAGACTCCACTTTGCCACTCTCTAGTGTCTGCATTTTAACCTTTATTGTACTGTGCTTCTAAGAATGGCAGCTTGAAAGTCCAAATTTATTAATTTTTCTACTTATGTGAAACAAACTTTGTTTCCCTTTTTCACTTTCCATTCCCATTCATCCAAATTGGTCGATTTCAGTACAGCCTGTGATTTTCCTTTTGGTCAGCTGAAATTACCATTAATGGCCTCTCCTGTCTGAGCATACTGATCTTGTCCTGCCATCTAGTGAAGAAATGAGGAAATAACATGAATCTTAATGAATGACAGAAGATATTCTAAAAGTGACTAATACTTTTCTTTAAAAAAAATGTTTATTTTTCATAGGTTTATTCCTTCAAGACATCTATAAATAAAAGTTTCCATCATGTCACTTTGTAGATTAATGCATCTTTTACCTAACAACTAAACGTATTGTTGTAATTTACTGTTTGAGTTACAAGAAGTTTAACAGGTTTCATCTTTTGACAGGTAGTAATTTAAGTGTTATCCACTGATGTATCTAATAGTTTCATGTAGGGAAAATGTATTTTTTCAATGGGTATATTCCTTCGATGGGTATTTGTGGATATATGTTCTATTATGCCAAGTTAATGATACTATCAACATGAAGTTTTAGTAATTCAGTAAATAATTAAGTTGATGTATTGATATTATCAAGAACAGCTTTCACTGCAGAAGTGGATATGGTGCAAAAGCAGCAGTATTTCAACCAAACAGTTGATAACATGTCTCATTGGACTAGCAAGACTTTTTTTTTTTTAACAACTTTGCTCTATAAATATATGCTACTAATAAACATTTCATAATGTATTAATGGCCATATCCAAAAACCCCTTGTAGTCAATGAAAACATTTTCACTTGACTTCAAAGGGGCTTTGACCAAGGCCTTTACTCTCTAAAGAATTGAAAATTAAGAGCAGCAACAAAAAGCACACCATTCTATATCAAATCCTTATAGTTTCACCCAGTCTAGATTGCCTGATTCAGCATGATGAAAGTGAATGTACTGGTAGATCATACTAATGAGCTCTCTCTAAACCATAAGGAACTGGTACAACAGAATACACCATGGAATAGGAGGTTTGAATCTTTCTTAGGTGGGAGGTGAAAATGAGCTTTTACGTTTATATATTTGTTCACATTAATAAAATCTCATATAGGTTTGTGCAGAAATGGCAGACATTGTTTGGAGAATGTCTGAGAACTGCACTTCAGGAGTATGTTAGCATTAGAATATAAGGAAAAAAAATACCCTGTGAATGGTGCCATTTGCTGAAGAGCGTGGCCAATGGGTGCTATCTGCAGATAGTAATGCAGTGAGTTCTGCAAAGAATCTGTAACTTCCATGGAAACCCATTTAAAAAAAAAAATCAAGCAAAATAACCTGGAAACCACCACAGGAGCCAGCAAACTGCACCACGGGTACCTCACACTTTTGTAGCTTCTGGAATTGGATAAATTTGCACAGAAGCAGCATATCACCAGCCAGTATTGGCAATTCTACTTCTCTGCTGTGTGTGCATTTAACATATATGTATATCACCAAGTGTTAAGAAAAACTAGAACAATCCATCCAATTGCAACGGAACAGACCATTTTTAATCCTTCACCATTTTCATTTTTTGGGGTGATAGAAAGAATGAAAAAAGTTCCCAAGTAAAACAAGAGAGTTTCTCATTTTAGAATTAGGATTTCGAACCATATCTTCGGGGTTGAAAGAGTAGCATGGTGCCACTAGTGCAGTGGTCCCCAACCTATTCCGGGTGGCGGGCGCTGGACGACGAGCCACCGAGGACCGTGGTCAGCGGACAATGCCGCTGAGAAGCGGCAACGTCAAGAGGTGTCACCACCAAAATGCCACAGAATATCAGCGGCATTTCAGCAGCGACACCTCTTGGTGATGCCGCTTTTTGGCGGCATTTCGGCGGATGCTTGTCTGCCAGCCAGTACACGGGCACACATAGATGCCCCAGCGGGCGTCATGGCCCCCACAGGCACCACATTAGGGACCACTGCGCTAGCGTATGCACCAAATCTTCAGCAACAAGCTGTGGATTTCTCCCCACCACCATAGTAACTGAAGTTGTTTTCTGCTGTGGCTTGGATTTGGTAAAGACAATTAAACATGCACCTGGCACAAAGAATTTTAGATACGAAAGCATTTTTCTCCAGAATTAGCGATGTGGTGAAAAAACAGAAAGAAATTCAGTTACCTGTTCACTTGAAATGTACACCCAAATTAGTCATAGAACAAATACGGCATCTGATTGCCAAAGGTCAGTAGTGCGCCATGCAAAAATACACACCAAGAACAGAAGCAAGCATCCTCTATCTTCAGGAAGAGTGTACTATAATTATGCCTTACTTACAAGTAATTTACATACACAGGTTTAATAGTCTCAAAATCACCGTTTGTCATATTTGTGCTCTTTATAATATCACAATACATACTTCTGAGTCAAAATTGCTTTGTAATTCTATAAGCTGGCAGTTCCACAATCTGTAATGCAATATTTCTCCGATCCCTTTACACTTGGATGTTTGCACATTTCCACTTCCATTCATTATAGTGACATCCAGGCTAGATCCTATTGCAAACTTTCCTTCAGCAAAGAGTAAGACATGGTTATTCCTATTCATCCCAAAGTGTTCCACCCCTCCCCCACCCTTAATATAAATTTTTTTAGTGGAACATTAATGCCATCAGGTTTAAAGATCTGCTTGGGCCTAATTTTAAAGCCCAACCCAAATTCAACTAGACCACAGCCAATTCCGAACCCACACCAAGCCCAAGAGTGTGGAGTTGTTTCATACTCAATCCGACAACCTCCCCAAGTATAGTAATCCCAGAAATATGCATTTCAAACTAAGGGTTTGACTAAATGAACAATTAGTTTGCAGCAAACTGGAGTATTAATCTACCCAGTTTAGCTTGTTGCAGACTGACTGTACACCCCACTGACAAGTGCACGAGTAGTTTGTTAACATGCTTTGATCTAGTCCCTTTGAAACAGGATTAGATCAAAGTGCATTAACAAACTGTTCATTCACACATTAGCAGGGTGCACACACAGTTAGTCCACAGCGGGCTGATGCAGGGTAGTTTCACATCACAGATTGCCACAAACTGCCCTCAGTGATAAAAACCCAAATGCATGCTAGACAAGTCACACCCAAACTAATCCAAACCTGACAGTTGTAGTCAGGTCCCATTGGGTTTGTACTGGGTATAGTTGAAAGCCTCTACTCAGGTTTACAACTCATTCCATGCTGACACTTACGACTTGATTGTCTAAGCCAGGCCTGTGCAACTGCAGGACTAATAATTGCATGCCTGCATGAATAGTACAAGCAATTGCATGCCTACAGGATAATACATATAAATCAGGAAATTCTGCAAATGATCAGCCATACCTGTAAACTCAGGTCTTTAATATGCAGCAGACAAACTTTGCATATAACAGAATAGATTAGCTTGATGTTCAGACTCTAAAAACAGCTGTGACTTACAAACTATAATCACATCAAGGATTTTTGGGAATAGAACATAAGAGTGACATCGGGTATGTAATTACTAGAACTTCAAAATGAAACTACAGCTCATAATTCAAAATTAGTTTGAAAAAGATTTGGGACATAGATTTTGTTGCAAGTTGGTATATTACATATTGTAAAACCACCAAATTTAGAACCTACCATTTGCTAGAATTCTCTCATCAGATAAATACTTTCATTTGGCCATAGAGAAATTTAGCATTGTTGAATTTTTCTTCACATATTTTGATACAAAAAACATTCTCCTCAGCTTTTAAGAATAAAAATAAGGTTATGGTAAAAGTTAAGGAATTTTAATTTAGGTTTAAGTTTAATCATTTGTACTCATTCCCTTTTTCTGGCAAGAATCCAATCCACCAAACCCTGAACCTGGAATTTAAAAAAAAGAGCAAAATGTTTTCCTTCTGTGTTCTCCAAAGTATAACAACACATAATGTCAGCACCATGCCAAGCTGAAGTTTGCCATGAACAGTGCGACACGTCAGACACCTTCCAAACCCACAATAAATTATCTCCGTTTTTGTATTCATGCTGGAAAGCCAAATTATGCTGCAGCATATGTTCAAAGGGGCACTGTCATATGTTCTGTACCTTATATTTTCCTTTACTATCCCTAGTTTGTTATTCTTTCTAAGACACTTGAAAATTCAATGAAAACCAATCAATTTTACTAGATTTATTCTTTTATGATCAGTACCAGAATACTGAGATTACATAGACACATTCTTTCAAATGAAACACAAACCAATCTAGTTCTTTGGTCTCCGTTTTTTTACCTTCTGAGGGCTTGGCTACACTTACAAATTTGCAGCGCTGCAGCAGGGTGTGAAAACACACCCTCTCCAGCGCTGCAAATTGCGGCGCTGCAAAGCGCCAGTGTGGTCAAAGCCCCAGCGCTGGGAGCGCGGCTCCCAGCGCTGTCTGTTATTCCCCACAGGGAGGTGGAGTACGGACAGCGCTGGGAGAGCTTTCTCCCAGCGCTGGCGCTTTGACTACACTTAGCGCTTCAAAGCGCTGCCGCGGCAGCGCTTTGAAGTGTAAGTGTAGCCAAAGCCTGAGCTTGGGTTCTAGCATTCACAAGACAGCCTTGTGGAAATGTCTGACATACAGTAGCTTCTCTCTAGTAGCATTGTACATAAAATGCTGTATGGTCAGATTCTAATATCATTACTAATCATTACTCTGACTATCCTACATTGTTTTCAATGGAGTAAGGCACTACTCAGTGTGAGTAAAGAAACAATAGATTTGATGTATCCACTGCTACAATGGAAGATCCTTTGAGGATCTGGGCTTTTGTTCTTAAAATGTCATTTCTGGTGTAACAAATATTTAGGATACTCTAGACTCATAGAATATCAGGGTGGGAAGGGACCTCAGGAGGTCATCTAGTCCAACCCCCTGCTCAAAGCAGGACCAATTCCCAACTAAATCATCCCAGCCAGGGCTTTGTCAAGCCTGACCTTAAAAACCTCTAAGGGAGGAGATTCCACCACCTCCCTAGGTAACCCATTCCAGTGCTTCACCACCCTCCTAGTGAAAGAGTTTTTCCTAATATTCAACCTAAACCTCCCCCACTGCAACTTGAGACCATTACTCCTTGTTCTATCATCTGGTACCACTGAGAACAGTCTAGATCCATCCTCTTTGGAACCCCCTTTCAGGTAGTTGAAAGCAGCTATCAAATCCCCCCTCATTCTTCTCTTCTGCAGAATTAACAATCCCAGTTCCCTCAGCCTTTCTTCATAAGTCATGTGCTCCAGCCCCCTAATCATTTTTGTTGCCCTCCGCTGGACTCTTTCCAATTTTTCCACATCTTTCTTGTAGTGTGGGGGCAAAACTGGAAACAGTACTCCAGATGAGGCCTCACCAATGTCGAATAGAGGGGAATGATCACGTCCCTCGATCTGCTGGCAATGCCCCTACTTATACAGCCCAAAATGCCATTAGCCTTCTTGGCAACAAGGGCACATTGTCAACTCATATCCAGCTTCTCATCCACTGTAACCCCTAGATCCTTTTCTGCAGAACTGCTGTCTAGCCATTCGGTCCCTAGTCTGTAGCAGTGCATGGGATTCTTCTGTCCTAAGTGCAGGACTCTGCACTTGTCCTTGTTGAACCTCATCAGGTTTCTTTTGGCCTAATCCTCTAATCTGGCCCAATCCTCTACCCTCATTACAAAACACAACACATTATCGGATAAGGAGGCAGCTCACTGGATTCCAAGGAACCCCACATTTTCAGGACATTCAGATGCTTTCGGTGCTAAGGACAGTATTCGGAGGAGAGAGTGCACTGAGTTTACTTTATGTGGATGTTACGTAGCACACAGACACATCTTACATTAGAACTCAACCAGTGTCTGTGTTATTTTTAAGGGATGAGTAAATGATGTTCTTATAGTCCAAATGAAAAACACATTCTGGATTCTCAAAAAGTACAGAAAACAAATCAGCATTTCCAGTATTTTGATTCACTTGTACAATGATATGACTGGTAGTGTCCTTATTATGACACAAACCAGCATCACAATCACAGCTATATACAAAAAGCGAAAACCCACAAAAGGTGTTTTACTTTGAAAGACCAGAAGCAGCCAAAACAGGGACTCCTGCACTGGAGGGAGGGGGCAAAACAGAGCCACCGCATCCTCAAGGATCCGCCTGGACCCAGAACGGTGGAGAGGAGACTTAACCCCCACAAACACAGTGTGAGGGCACTAGGACCCAGGTGGTTCCTCCCCTCTTCTCCCTCCTACCACATTAGGGTGACCATATGTCCCGTTTTGGCTGGAACAGTCCCTTTTCTAAGCCCTGACCCGGCCGTCCTAACTTCTTTTTGCAAAAGTGGGCACTTGTCCCATTTTCTCTTGCTGACTTGATTGGTTGGCAAGAGCAAACGGGACAAGCGCCCATTTTTGTCAGAAAAGTAGAGTGAGCTGCGCAGGAACATGCGGCGTGGGGGGGAGGGCAGAGATGCCAGCCTCGTGCAGGGGGGAGTCGAGTGGGGGGTAAGGAGGGAGGGAGGCAGCCTTCCAGCATGCGGGGGCTGACAGGGTTCCAGCAACTGGACAGCAGCCTCATCATGGGCAGGGAGGTCTGTGAGCAAATGGCTGGTGGTGTCCCATTTTCCCTTTGGGAAACACAGTCACCCTACACCATGCGGCCCTGGGGGAGAACTGAAGAGAGGAGCCAGCCAGACTTTGGTAGGTAGGAGCAGCCTCAGAAGCATCCAAAGCAGGGGCTTTCAGCCATTCAGAACACTTTCCATAGTTCAGGCTGGACTTTCTCTGCCTTGTGCTGATTGGCCGTTTGCTCCCTCCCCCTCCTTTATAGTCTCTGCACCTCAGCTAAACTTCATTCCACACCTACTCTTCCTGCTTTCTACGCCCCTGCCTTGTCTCCCCTCATCCCCTTCCCTTCTTCTTGCATTTAGCTTTTCCCCTCCTAAAGAAACCCACTGCCACTCCATAAAGATCATGGCACTAACCTGCTGCTTGCTGCCATCACATTGCTCACTCTGTCTGTGCATCCTGCCCCTTCCCTGACCCTGTGTCTGTCCTGTCTACTACACCATATTTGTCCAGCCTCTAGCACAACGGAGCCCCTTTCTTGGTTGGCCCTTAGGCACTACAGTATTAAATGTCATTAACAACAACATGAAAGCTAGAGATGCCTCTCTTCGGAGGCTGAAACAAAGGAGAGTAATTTCAGTGCTACACGAGGGGCATGCATGACCTAGTGGATAATGCACTGAATTGCAACACCAGAGATCTGTGTTTTATTCCCAGCTCGGCCATTGAACTTCTGGGTGACCTTGGGCAAGTCACTTCCTATCTGTGTGCCTTGGTTTCCCCATCTGTGATATGGGGATAAAGATGTTGACTTCCTTTGTAAAGCTCTTTGAGTCTTACTAATGAAAAGCTTTATATCAGAGCTAGGTATTATTATTTACTATCTATTTGTACAGCACCTAGCATAAAGGAATCTTAACCTGGCTAGCCTCCAGGTACTACTTCAGTATAAATATTAAATAGAAACAACAAGGGTGGATTTTTATATATGTGGAGGTGAATTTAGAGAAAGAGTGGTATATGAACGATACTGGGATGTATCTCCTTTCCTTCCTGCTAATTTGAACATGGGTAGGACTAGAAAGGAGTTGAGACAAAGTAAAGGGAGAGATATACTGGTAGTCAGCTGGAGGGGATACAGAACTCTTGCAGTCAGTGTGCTGACTGCACAGAGAACAGGTTTTAAAAGAAGTGCGGTGTTGCTTTCTTCTTCAGATACTCCAGATGCTTCAGAAATGAAACCAACATCTCCCTCTCCTGGTCAGTAGAGCAACAATTTTTTGCATGACTACTCTCATCCCCACCTTGTTTAGGTTTAAGGATTAAAAGCCTCATGTGATTGGCTGATACACAGCCAGCTTCCTTTTTTTCCCCCACCCTCCTCCCTCCATTCCTCTTTATAGTGACTCCAGCAGAGAGAGCCTTTTGTGTAACTCTTATGCAGCCCTGGTTGCTCTGCGAACATTCCAAAGTCTGGAAAGCAGAATAGAAGCACTAGCACAGCCTAGGTCAAAGGACATATTATGATTCTTACCATTTCACAACTGAAATGGGCTTGTGTTCATCTAGGTCGTGGGTTTACAAGGGAATGGAATAGTATGAGACAGTAACTGCATTCAACTACTTGCATTTCAAGGCTTAGATTCAAACCAGCAGATTGCTCAAACATTTGGAGTAAATATTAGGAAAATATGTTAGGAAAATGTTCTTAATATTTAGAGTAATTCGGGCTTTGGAAGAAATGAAGTAGCTATCAGCCAAACCAATGGGAAATTAGTAGGGACACAGTGGTATAGCCCCTGCAAAATTCCAGGGTCAAGCTCGATGGCTCATTTAGCTTTTTCTATCTAACAACCGTTGGACAAATTCTGCCCTCATTTACACTGGTGTATCCCCACTGAGGTAAATCCACTGAATTACCCAGTGATGAATTTGGCCCTTTATTGCACCAATATAACTGAAGGCAGAATCTGGCTCTTTAATTCCAAGTGTAGCACAACTAGGTATCAGACTGGCATATGGACCATGGTATTTTCAAATCAAAAGGGTCAAAAAATTCCCATTAAATTAAATGTCACCATTTATGAAGGCTAGATCCAGACGCTGCACTGACCGATCCCAAAGAGCAGGGCCAATGGTGGGGGAGGGAGAGAGAGCCGGTACAAATTATCGGGGCCCAGCAGTCTGGGAGGGGACCCGGGGCCCAGCTTCATCAGCCCTGTTCAGCCAGTCCACCCTTGCTGGGGGGGTCCGAAAAATTGTTTTCACCGGGGCCCAAACCCGCTCTCAGGGGCCCTGCATAAGAGTCAGATTGTAAGTAATGGGATTGTTAGACAAGCAATGCTGACTCTGCCGAGTTGCTGGTGGAGCAACCAACTGCGTCAGCAGAGCTAATGTAACATTTCATTACCTCCAGTTTTTCAGATGAGTCACCGGAGCACCTTTACTCTCTTCACTAGAGTGGGGAGCAGTGGAGCCCTGACAGCGGGTCACCAGCATTAATCTAATCTAATTGCAGTCACACCAAGATTGGCTGCAGGAACCTGGCAGAGATACGGTGGATTACTCTCCCTGCCACAAACTTGTTCCACACTGAATTATTTCATCCTGGGTCATTCACAATGTCCAGAGGAGTCAGAGACTAGTATTTTAGAACAACTTCATTTATATGGAACCTTTTTCTTGAAAGGAGAGGTCACAAACAAACAGGTGCCTGAACATACATTTTCAGTAACAAGGGAGTGGGGACAAATCAACTGAAGACCCTTCTTTATCTGATAACTTACAGTCCACACTCAAGAACGCACAGGTCACTGAGGAGTGAAAAACGTGTAAGGATTATAAAGAACTGTTGAGTTGATGAATGAATATGGAGTTATGCCCAACTGAGATTATCATGGCTGGTAGATTCAGACCTACAGTCTGGTGTCGCGGTGCGGGACTCACCGCTGCAGCGCCTCCTGTCGGTCGTCTCAGGGAATTAGCATTTCCAGCCTCTGGAGCACCCTGTGCAGGCCGGTGTCCTGCTGTCGCTGGCCCCCGTGTCCCTCCCAGGACCCAGTGCCCCATGTCTTTGGGGTGCTGCCCCCGGTAATACCCCCTCTCTGAGTCTCCCCACCCAGGGGAACCTCCAACCCTCTATCCCCACCTTGCCTCAGTCATGGGCTACTGCAAGTCATCATCTAGCCCCCGCTCACTGGGGCAGACTGCAGTGTAAAAACCACTCATCATAGGCAAGGGGGGTTTGGATCTGCTGCCTCTGCCTACCCGTGGGCTGCCCCCTGCAATCCCAGTACCTAATTGGCCTTCCACTAGGCTACAGCCTGGGGGGTTTCCAGACCGGAGCTCCCCTAGCTCCCTTGGCCTTTCCCCAGCCCTGCTCCACTCCAGGTACCTTATCTAGCTCCCTGTAGCCAGGTCCCTCCCTCTCAAAGCTAGAGAGTCTCTCCATGCTTCTGGCTCACTGCCCTCTTATAAGGGCCAGCTGGGCCCTCATTAAGCCAGCCACAGCTATGGCTGCTTTCCAATCAGCCTAGCCTTTCCCCTGCCACAGCCTGCTCCCAGGGCTGTTTTAAGCCCTTCAGGGCAGGAGTGGGGTAACCACCCCGCTACATCTGGACTCTGGTCACATTTACCCAGGCATAAATCAGGAGTATTTCAGTTGCAGTCAGTGAAGTCACACCAGTATAAAACCAGAGCAAGAAATCAAATACAATATCACTATCTCTTCCTCATTCTTTGCCGTGAGACATTTCCTAATTTTCAATTGCCATTCTATCTCCTAGCTACACTTCCTTCCAGTCAATCAGTGATATAAAGCTATGTAAATTCTACCAAGGAAATTAAAGAGTAGAATCAGAGAAGAATAGGGTTGGAAGAGATCTCAGGAGGTCATCTAGTCCAACCCCCCACTCAAAGCAGTAATTTTATGGTATATCCAATAAAAATACTTCATAAAACTGGGACCACCACTCCAGTGGAATTGTTTTAGTTCTCTATAGCTGCAGATATTTCAGTGTGTTATCACAGCAGAGTAAGAATGGGAATTCAGTAGGAAGAAAATTTGCTTTATTAGTCCCAAACCCAGTTCCAGCTTTGATGCGTGCAGAGGCTCCTCCTCAGGCAGGAGAACCAGAGCTGTTCCATTTTGCAACATGCAGAAGAGTTCCAGCAGGTTCGCAGAGATAACATGTACCCCTGCACAACATAGACCTCAGCACCTGGAGGGACTCCACACATGGTAGTATGCAAGCATCAGGTGGAGACAAGGGCATTAGTGGGTCAGAAAAAGAACAGGAGGTTCCAGACCGGCACAATTCTCCTGTCTCCTCCCCGTGAAAAGGAGAAGGCTATGAACCAGCCGTGAATACTGTTTCTTCCACTGTTCTATGCAGCAGCTCTACAAACACTCTTGCTAGTGGGGAAAGATTTCCACCACCACCCCGCCCCCATCATCTAGCTGCTTTAGAGAAATAAATCTCATCTACCCAAACTTGGTGAAATTAGAATATAAAGCAAAGCACAACAAGGAGCAGGGCCGGCTCCAGTGTTTTTGCCGCCCCAAGTGGGGGGGGGGAGGGGAGCCACGATCAGCGGCTGCTCTACCACCGCCGCTTCATTCTTTGGCGGCAATTTGGTGGCAGGTCCTGCGCTGGTGCCTGGAGCTGGCCCTGATAAGGAGCTTTTCATTCTGATATTGAAGATAAATATTAATTCTAAACACAGTCGAGACATCATCATACTTCTCATCAGCACATTTTCCCCAAGCCCATATGGTCCAAATGGTGAATGCCTATGCCTATTCGCCGCTTCATCCAGGTATAATAAAAAGATGACACATACGCCTGCAACTTGTCTTGTAAAAGGATTTTCTCAGGAAAAGTTCCTTCTCTTCTTCACCTTTACATTTTTTCCTGTATAGATTCTTATGGTTTATTAGTAACATTTGCTAAAATCATGTTAAATAAAAAGCAGAAGGAAAGAAATACAGTGATAGGTCAAGACACCAATGTGCTTTATGGGCACACCTTTAAAAAGTGTTGAGTCAGCACTACCCCTGCATATTTATATCACATTTTGTGGCTTGGAGAGATGTTTTATCTCACACACACACACACACACCCCCAACCCCAACAAAGTCGATCAGATATTCCCCTCTTTTCCTTCCCCTGTCACTGTTCTGCTGTATAACCTCTGGCAGAAGCAGACAATTCCACTGAAGTCAATGTAATTGCATCTGCGGTGAATTTGGCCCTCATGTTGTCTGCCCTGAGCCCACTTTGGGGATGCTCAAAATTAACACACTGCATAAACTCCTTCCACTTTCTCCTTCAGTGGTCAGACTGTTCAAACCCAGCAAGTTAAGGGGTTTACCACAGTAGGTAGCAAAGAAATTTCCTTTTTCTTTCTCTTGAGTCAGACTATGTGTTTCAATGGTCTCTTATGATTACTATAAAAACAGTCAGCATATGTATCTACATATGGCACTTCTATTTTACTGTTACGTAATAATACAGTGTACAAGTTTTATTATACAGCATAGACAATGGAAAAAAAGAGTACAATGAGCAGATGACCATTCTACTAACTGTCTAGAAAATGTTTGTGCTAACTGAAATCAGGTTACACAAAGATAAATATAACTTTAATTAGGAAATAGACTGTTGCAGGGCTCCCTGGTTTCAGAAATAAAACATAATAAAGATAAATACATTCTACATATGCAATTCTTAATGCCTCTATTTCCATTTTACAAAAGGGAAAGATGAGACACAGGTTATCCATGACTGGCCCACAGCAGTGGCAGATCTGGATTAGAGAACAAGAGTTCCTAGCCTCATTTTCAACCCACATATAATTCTCCTCTCAGAATACACTTGACTGCCCGGGATTACACATATCTGATCTCTCCCTTCCAGGTTGTTCTGCATGTCTCAGCTTGATCCCTGTTTGTCAGTCACATCTCTACACTTCTACTTGTGTTTGAAGTTAAATGAAAATGGTTCGTTACCCTTTGATCAGGACTTCCACACAGGAAAGAAATATAGTTCCAAGGTGGAAAACCTTTGAGGATCTCCTTATGGAGTTTATCCCACTTCCTTCCATTGGGTGGCAGATTTCCTGTCTCCCATGGAATTAGATGCTGGGTCTACTAAACCCAAGGTCCATGCAGATTCCAGGACATTCACAGGAGATCAAGACCATGCGTGCAGAAGCCCGGAGTCCCCACACCAGCTCTATAGCTCTAGTGTCCCCTGTGCCTTCATTTCCTGGCCAGGACACTGAACACAGAAGGGGCTTCTTGCAGAAGTACCTAAGGCAAAATTTAGGTAATTTCTGCAGGGCCAGGTTGAGGGAAGAGATGCATCCTCCCAGCCTTCACCCAGTATGTGTCAACCCACTCCCTCCCACCCTCCTAGCCTGCACCCCTTCCTTCCTGGTAGATCTCAACCATGCAGAATGCATTCCCTGCGGTCTTAGGAAAGGGGAATGCTGCTGCAAAAGAACAAAATGCTGTACCACTACTATCTACCGCAGACCTACTCATGTAAGTTTGATTGTGATAGAGACCTAAAAGTTAGTAGCAGGAAACAGAATGTGGTTCTTAATAATGTCAGAAGCATATGGCATAGCTGATGACTGTGGTGTACCCTATGGATTTATTACACGCTTGCAAGGTATTAGGCGAATGATCATCTGTGCTGGAAAAGAAATTTGATTGGATAGCAGACATGGGCTATGTCTGCACTACAGCTTATTTCAGCAAAATTTATGTCGCTCAGGGAGGTGGAATATTCACACCCCTGAGAGACATAAATTACACCGACACAAACATTCGTGTGCACAGCACTATGTCGGTGAGAGAGCTTCTCCTGCCACCAGGGCCGCCCAGAGGATTCAGGGGGCCTGGGGTCTTCAGCGGCAGGTCCCGGGGCAGAAGGACCCCTGCCGCCAAATTGCCACTGAAAACCCGCCCCGGGACCCGCCGCCAAAGTGCCGGAAGGACCCCCCACCGCGGGTCTTTGGGGCACTTCGGCGGCGGATCCTGGAGCGGAAGGACCCCCCGCCGCCGAATTGACGACGATGACCGGGAGTGGAAGAAGCTCCGGGGGCCCGGGCCCCGCGAGAGTTTTCTGGGGGCCCCAGAGCAAGTGAAGGACCCCGCTCCAGTGGGGCCCAGAGCCTGGGGCAAATTGCCCCTCTTGTGCCCCCCCCCCCCCCCCCGCTGCATATGCTGCTTGCGGAGGTGTTTTTTTAATGCTGACAGGAAAGCTCTCTCCCGCCAGCATAGAGCATCTTCACCAGATGTGCTGCAGCTGTATCGGTACAGCTGCGCAGCTGTAGTGCTGTACGTATAGTCATACCCATCCTGAGTTGTGTTCTTGGAAAGCACATTGGGGATTTCCAGGATATTATGGATTGGGAATTCTTTTACAGAAGTCCAGCTCTCTCTGATGAAGGAGTCTGGCCGGTTCAGGATGCTTCCACATATCCAGTCAGATGGAATACTGAGATGCCCACAACTCTTTTTTATAAAAATACACCTTTAACTTTACCCCAAAGACAAGAATATTGCAGCAGAAATGAACCAGTGAGAAAGAGGCTTTGGCATATACTGAAACTGACCAATGTGACATGTAGGCTTCTCCTAAGGGGCAATCTACAGGTTTCTGCTGGCTTAGAAAGCAATCAGATGGGTGATTTTCTGAAACCATGTTTGTATTTAAATGGATTTTGAAAAACATTGTGAGCCTGAACCTACTAATTCAGGACAATGCCTCCTGAAGTGATATTCACAAGTTTAAGCCAGCTCAGGGAGCAATTCGTTCAGCAATTTCCAAGAAGTTGGATTCTATAAACACAGAGCTCCGCAGAGTAATGCCTGTTGATGTGAAGAAATCGACAGAATTTTGTCCAACTCAGGCAGCATATCAGATTGGCAATTTCTGCACTAAACTTTCAAGCTTTAGGGGAAACAATCACGACCAGAGTCCCTAACGAAAACAGAACAATACATTCCTTGCTGTCCCTGATTCTGATTTATCATATCATTTCAGGTGTAAGTTTTCAGGATGGAACTCAACTCAGCTTTAACAACATAAGAGTGATTTCTAAGAGTGAAGAAAAGCCATGACACTTCTCATTGTATTTCTGACTCATAGCAATCTGGCTGAAAGAAAGGAGATTTTATTTGCAGAAAGTAAACATTAATGTTTTGGAGTTTTTTGAAAAAGGATTTCAGACCTTTCAGGTCTCACTCAGCCCACAGGCTACTACCCCTGTGCTACACTCTCTACCCCTGTTTTGCTTTTAAACCCCTTGATATTTTCTTGGCCCACGCTCTGAGTTTTGAAGGGTCAGGGCAGAGCAACAGACATCTTCAGTATTTCATGACAGACCACAAAAGATATCGCATAGCTACCCACTGACTTTGTTTACACATTCTTGTAAAAATGCGAAACAGCTCAAGTTTAGCCCTCTGTTGGCTATTTTTTGGGGTTTTTTTAATCACCAAAGGGCATGAAACCTAATTCAGTTCTCTCCAATATGACACCTTCTCTTAGTGAATTCTTGTCAAACCTGGTACACTAGCAATACAAATAGTATTATATTTCTTTGCAGGATTATGAAACATGTGCTTTGTTAAGAATATATTATAATAAAAACATAGGATGACATCTTGGCTTCACTGAAGTCAACTGGTGTTTCGCCATTGACTTCAAGGGGCCAAGATTTCACCCACAGCATTTTTTTAGTTCATTAATTAAAAAACTAAAAATACTATACAAAGTCAGTGATGCAACAGGAAAGCCAGTGTGGCAGCTGAAAGTGGAAAATACAGTGCAACAGTACCTTAGTGTATTCGCTTTGTATTTAGACGTCTTATTTGTAAGATAGCCTACTATGGGCCTATGTTAACCTTATTCACAATGAATAGCATTTTAATCCGCAAGTAGTACCTTTCATCCAATGGGACTGCTTGCAGATTAAAATACAACTCAGCATGATTAATGGTGGCAGACAATGGCCCTATGTTAGCACTAAGGAAACAATGAAAAGCCAGAGAAACACCAAGGTAGAAAAATATTGCTAAATCATTAAATCTTTTAATAACAAATACAATATTCAGAAAATTTAAACTGAAGAGGACAATTGGAGTAAGTGCTCACTGGCTGTAAGGTATGCACGTTTCATCTTTAGAAGAATGCTCCTGAGATAATACATTAGTAGTCCTGTAAGCAATTCATTAGAAGAAGTTTTTCCCATTGCCTCTCCCTCTCATCCTTAAAAGTGGTTCCTCCCTGGTAGGGTGAGGCAATGATCTCCATTACCATTCAAACCCTGATCTTTCTGCTCATGCAATTAAAAAGGCTGCTAGTCAGGGCCAATTCTGGTAGTGCTTTTGTGATGCAGACACATATCCTGTACTGAGACACTCCTTATCAAATAAGAGAAAGAAAACTAGCAGAAAAGATAACAGCTACTTACCAGCTAAGAAAGAGAAGAATGCAGCAAGCAGAGACTAGTTCCAAAATGGCCACTTACAGGCAGCGGCTGCTTGGTTCTGCCAAATTTAAAAGGCCAGCCCAAGCCAGGCCTGCTGGGGAAAAGATCTGTATACAAGGGCAAGCCTGCAATACAGAGAGCTGGTAAATACCAGGGAATCACCAAAGAAGACGCTCCTAAAGAAGGAGCTGCTTTGGGGTTATTTTGTATTGTACACTAAGTAACCATTAGGTTAGTATAAATAATTCATTTGAAAAATGGCAAAAATAAATTTAAAAAATGTTATTACTGAAATGGGCAGTATTTGAAGCCAAAATCTAGACATTAAAGGTTCTAGGAGCCATCTTGTCCTGATGTTATTTTAAGGAAAAACTCACTCAGCTGATGCAATTATGATATTATTATTATTATTTATATTACAGTAACATCTAGAGCAGTGGTGGGCAACCTGCAGCCCTCGGGCTGCATGCAGCCTATCAGGGTAATCTGATTGCGGGCCACAACATTTTGTTTACATTGACCGTCCGCAGGCATGGCCCCTGCAGTTCCCAGTGGCTGCGGTTCACCATTCCCGGCCAACAGGAACTGCAGGAAGCAGCACAGGCTGCAGGGACTGCTGGCCACTGTTTCCCGCACCTCCAATTGGCTGGGAACGGTGAACCACTGCCACTGGGAACTGCAGGGGGCCATGGCTGTGGACATTTAACATCAGCAAAATGTCCCGCAGCCCACAATCACCTTACCCTGATGGGCCACTGATCTAGAGGTTCCAAATGAGACCAGGGCCCCATTGTGTTAGGCACTGTACATACACCTTACACGTAGTAAGAAAATGTCCTTGCTCCAAAGAGATTAACACCTAAATAGATGAGACAGACAAAGGGTGGGAACGGCAAGAGAGGTGAAGTGATTTGTCCAAAGTCATAAAATAAGTCAGTGATAATAGAAATAGAATCCTGATCTCCAGCTTCCTAGACTAGCACCCTATCTACTGGATGACACTGCTTCTCCTAAAAAAAGAGCATAATGTTGGCATGTAGGATTGGCCGCCAAAGGCTGAACATACATGGAATGAACGTTAAAATACTGATGAAGTGTCACAGCCATTTTACCCAGCTTTGACTCCTTAGCAAACACAAAAAATGACACTGTAGCAAATCTTCCTCAGACAGTTCCCCACCCCATCCCCAAAAAACATCATAACAACATGATTTAAAATGTGTAATGTCACTTACCGGTAGATTGTTTAAACTCTCCCGGCTTCTTCTGGGGGGCCACTTTAAGTTAATGACTGAATAAAATGGAAGATTTCCATTTTATTGCCTTTCTTTATGCTCTTGAAGTGAATTTGGGGTTTTTTGTCTTGCCAATTTCCGAATGTTCTTTTTCTGTTTTATGCTGTTACCTCCTCCTTTCAGTGAATCATCTGAATTTGGAATCTCATCAGATCTGTGTGTTCAGAGCTGTAATTCTAATTAAGCTTTTGCAAAAGTGGATGTTAACTTTTACTATAGCTATAAACCAGCACACGAGAAAAAAACATCAAGAAAGCAGTTAAGAATAAAAGGAGGGAGAGAGACTAGAGTGTTGCTAGGTGATGTGTCCGTTTGTAGTCTTTGCTTTTCTTCACTTGACACTTTCCCCACTCTTTGTAGCTCATTTTAGGCAGCTTTCCCGCCATATAGTTTTCATCAAAGTGGTTAAAAGATGACAGCAATGCAGCCTTGGATCTCTCATCCATTGCAATCATTTACGCACTTCTCCTCTGCACACATGGACCTGGTTTCCCCAACAATTAAGTAGCTGGATTTCGGCTACGTTCTTTGCTATTTTTGCAGCTGATGTTTCAGAAATCTGAGACTAGGCCATTTAGGAAGAAGATGATAGAGGCAAGGGGTCAGGAATTCAGAAGCTGCAACCCATCATCACTACCCAGTGACCCAGGCTTCCACTGCAGTGAAGCAAAAGACAACACTTCTGCATGCTGGGTAAGGCAGTTAAAAGGTCATACATAATTCATATTAAACAGACATATTTTCAAAGCAAGGCACAGAGGTGCACACTGGGAAAATGTATGTCTCCTAAACTCATGGTTCCATATGCACCTCAGATAGTGATATGCATGAAAGGTGAATCTCGGGGGAAGGGGGGGGGTAATTAGGGACCCATTATCAGACCTGCCAACTCTCGTGAATTGATTATGAGAGTCGTGATTTCTGAGTAAAATTAAGCCTCACTCGTGATCTCAGGAGAGAACTCTCAAATGTCAGGATTCTTTTTTTTTCAGCCACCACAAATGTGTTTCCACTTTCAAACAGGAGTTACCCCACCCACCCTAAACAAAAGAAATGCGGTTTCTCTACCTGGCAGTTCATTCCAAAGTTCTTTGAAAGATAATGAGAATTTATTTACATATCAGATGAACAAAGCTATCAAGTTAACAAGAGAATGGGGGGCTACACCCCAGCAGGGAAGAGAAACTTCATCTGAGATATAAAGAAGATGAGGCCAACCCTCAAATAAGTAATTGAATGAACTGAAAAAAAATCATGACATTTGAGAGTTCTAAAAGTGAGGCTTAATTTTACATAGGCTTTGTCCACACGGGCAAGATTCTGCGCTGTAGAGCAGCTTTCTGTGGTGGAACTGCCAAGGTGTACACACTGCCAAGCCAGGGGTATGTAAAAAACACCGCCCTGAGCGATGCAAGTTTCGGCACTGTAAAGTGGCAGTGTAGACAGTGCACCAGTACTGGTAGGGGGTGGTTTTTTTACAGCATTGAGAGAGCTCTCTCCCTGCGCTGGTGCTGCGACTACACAGCCACTTTAAAGCACTGCCACGGCAATGCTTTAATGTTCGTAATGAAGACATATCCTTAGTGCGCAGAAACTGTGCAGTTGCAGTGCTGTAAAAAAAGCACCCCAACGAGAGCGGTACAGCTTTCTGCACCGGGGCTATAGCGCCTCAGTGCCAGTGTAGACACCCTGGTCAATTACAGTGCTGTGATTGGCTTCTGGGAGGTGTCCCACAATGCCTGTTCTGGCCTCTCTGGTCATCAATTTTAACTCTACAGCCCTGCCCTCAGATGAGCAACCATGAGCTCCACCCCTTAAATTCCTTGGGAATTTTGAATGTCCCCTTCCTGTTTGCTCGGTGACGTGTACAGTGGTCTCAGCACATCTTTCTAGGTGATCATACCTGCTCCACTCACCAGGAGATCCCCTGCTTGGAGCAATGCCGAGCTGCTAGACCTCATCAGCATTTGGGGAGAGGAGACTGTCCAGTCTCAGCTGTGCTCCAGCCATAGGAATTATGATACCTACAGACAGATTTCACGATGCATGACAGAAAGGGGCCATGACCGAGACACAATGCAGGGCATGGTCAAAGTGAAGGCGCTGCAGAACGCCTACCACAAGGCACAGGAGGCAAACCGCTGCTCTGGTGCTGTGCCCAAGAGCTGCCGGCTCTACAACGAGCTGGATGTGATATTTGGAGGTGACCCCACCTCCATTGCAAATGCAACTGTGGATACTTCGGTGGCTTGCATGCCAGTTGAGAGTGAACTGAGCCAGGAGGAGGAAATCTTGCATGAGGATGTGGAGGGGGACCCAGAGGCAGAGGACAACTCGGAGGTCAGAGATGCATGCAGCCAGGAGCTCTTCTCTATTCCAGAGGAGGTTAGCCAGTCACAGCTCTCAGAGCTTGGAAAAGCACAAACAGGAGAGGAGGCCCCTGGTAAGTGGCTTTGATTTTGGGAATCACTGAAAAGAGTTGTTGGCAGCAGAGGGTTGCAGAAAGCAGGCTTGTGTCCGTATGATGCACATACCACCACATGCCTAGTCTGAGCGGTAGAACAGGGTGTTGATTGACTCCCTCACTTCATGGGAATCTCCCTCAGAGATCTCCAGGAAACTCTCATGGAGATACTGGGCAATCCACTCCTGCAGGTTCCTCGGCAGAGCTGCTTTGTTTCTTGCCCCATTAAGGGTAACTTTCCTGCTCCACTCTGCCATCACTAGAGGGACACGGAGGACCACTGCTGCACACAGGTGAGCGGCATAAGGGCCAGAGCAGAAGCCACAGTCTTGGAGAAGACCCTCCCTTGATTTCCTGCTCACCCTCAGCAGCGAGATATCTTCCATAATGAACACAGCCTGTGGAAAATGTGGGGACAGGAATGAACTAACACACACACCCCATAGTTCTGGCTCTTCCCAAGAGCCACATGCCCAATGTACAGTACGGTCTGGGAACACTGATTTCCCCTGCCCCTGCAGTTACTCATGATTTTGGGGGTCTTGTGGCTCATGTGTGCTTGCCTGCGGTCAGCCAGTTAGTGCCAGGTATGTGAACAGGGGCTCTGATTTAAATCACTGAATCAGTGTTCTGTGTGTTGCAAACAACACTGCTTCTATAAAATGTTGCATTTTGGCTTCACAGAGATGACCTTGGGAGCCCAGCCTTCCTCTTTGTTATTGCCGGCTGAACGGCTGCGCAGAATTAGAAAGTGGCCACGAAGAACTAAAGAGGACTTTCTGCGTGATGTTATGATGCACTCGGCGGCCCTAAAACAAGAATTGAAGGAGTGGTGGGACAGCGAGAAGAGGGACTGAAAGGAGAATGCGACGCGCTAGAAGGACGTCATAGAGCGGCTTTGAAATGTTATGGAGCGCCAAGCAGACACGCTCCAGGCGCTACTAGGACCACAAACTGAGCAGCTCTGTGCCCTCCCCTCCAGTCACTGTCACAAAATTCTTTCCCGTGCACCCCTCCTCCCCCCGACACTGCCAACACACAGTTATCAATCTCCCGGCTCCAGTCTGTACCCATGGCATTCCACTCCTCCCTATCACAGTCCAGCCCTGCGGACTCCCAGTACCCACTGCACTCAACACCCATCCCTCTGCAGTTTGGCCCTGCTGAAGTACAGTACCCGCTGCACTGTACTTCAAAGAACAAAATTGTACATGATACCTAGACATACACAAATCTTTAACCATCCTGGAACACCACCTCCTCCTGGGACCCTCCTTTCCTGCATCTCCCACAGTGCTGATGTGTATTTTTGTTTGTCTCTCTCTTCTGGTTGTTGTTTTTTAATAAAAGAATTGTTTTGGTTTGAAAGCAATCTTTATTCCATTAACTGAAAGCAAACAGAACCCTGCACAGCAACAGGCAATTTTCTTAAACCTTCATAGTGTGTCGTCTGCACCAACCACAATCACCTCCTAGCATTACAAGCACTGCACTCCCAAGCATAGCAATGAATATTAGTGGCTTTCAGCTTCAAATTGCTGCCTCAAGGCATCCCTGATCCTTATGGCCCCGCACTGCACTCCTCTAATAGCCTTGGTCTCTGGCTGTTCAAACTCAGGCTCCAGGCACTAAGCCTCTGCAGTCCAGCCCTGAGTGAAGCTTTCACCCTTCCCTCCACAAATATTATGGAGCATACAGCATGCGGCTATAAGCATAGGAATATTGTCATCAGCCAGGTCCAGCCTCCCATATAGGCCGTGCCAGCGAGCCTTTAAAAGGCCAAAAGCAAACTCAAAAGTCATTTTGCACTTGCTCAGCCTGTTGTTGAACCGCTCCTTGCTGCTGTCAAGTTGCCCTGTGTATGGCTTCATAAGCCACAGCATTAAGGGGTAGGCAGGATCTCCCAGGATAATAGGCATTTCAACTTCCCCTATGGTGATCTGGTCTCTGCTTGCAGCTTCCTGAACAGGCCAATGTTCTGAAAGATGTGTGCATCATGCATCTTTCCGGACCAGCCTGCACTAATGTCTGTGAAATGCCCACAGTGATCCACAAGCATCTGGAGAACCACAGAGAAATACCCCTTCTGATTAATGTACTGGGTGGCTAGGTGGTCTGGTGCCAGAATAGGAATATGTGTGCCATCTATCACCCCTCTGCAGTAAGGGAAGCCCATTTGTGCAAATCCACAATGTCACACACCTTGCCTAGAGTCATGGTCTTTTGGAGCAGGATGAGATTAATGGCCCTGCACACTTCTGTCAACACAAGTCCAATGGTCGAATTTCCCACTCCAAACTGATTAGCAACTGATCGGTAGCAGTCTGGAATAGCCAACTTCTACAGTGCAATTTCCACATGCTTCTCTAATGGCAGGGCAGCTCTCATTCTCATGTCCTTGTGCCGCAGGGCTGGGGCGGGCTCACCACACAGTCCCATGAATGTGGCTTTCCTCATCCAAAAGTTCTGCAGCCACTGCTTATCATCCAGATGTGCATGACAATGTGATCCCAACACTCAGTGCTTGTTTCCCGAGCCCAAAAGCGGCATTCCACAGTGATTAGCACCTCTGTGAATGCTACAAGCAATCTCGTGTTGTAGCTTCTACATGTGGCAAGATCAATGTTGAGCTCCTCTTGCCTCTGTACTATAAGGTCTTGATCTTTCTGTGCCTCAACTTCACAGCTGTAAAATGGTGATAAGAATACCATCACCTATCACAAGTATGTTGTGAAAATAAATCAACTGATGTTTGTGAAGCACTCGGTTACTATGGTGAGAACACCATAGAAACATCCGCGTGGAAATTAATACTGTTTTATTTGGTGCAGTATTGGAAGATTGTGGGAAATAAGGCCTAGGGCCACACACTGAATGTGGCGGATAAAAGAGAAATAGTGACTAACTACCCATTCACTATATGAGGCGGGGTCCTGTGAAGAAAATAATACATGATAATGTAATTAAAGACTGTATCATAAGGCATGCATACAAGGGGGATGAATTAAGATTACTTGGGCCAGTACGCTGGCATTTCCTAACTTTGGCATGCTTGACTTTGCAAGCTAATGTCCTTGTAACAGAGTTTTTTAAATATAATGAAATACATTATGGTAGTGCCCAATGGCTCCAAACAAGATTGGGGTCCCACTGTGATGGGTGCTGTTAAAAATATAGAAAATTGGCAATCCCTGCCCTGCAGGGTTTACAGTCTGAAGATAAAGTGAATCTATTGCCCTTTGCTCAGCAAAAGTAGCACCCAGAATGTCAGGACATTATGGGCTAGATTGGGCCTCTCTTATTGGCCAAGGGAGGAATAAGGTAGAATAAGAGTCCTGTCATAACCTTGCTTTTCCTACCGGGACAGTGGCTCCTATAATAATAATATATGGAGATATACCTAGCTCACAGAACTGGAAGGGACCCTGAAAGGTCATTGAGTCCAGCCCCCTACCTTCACTAGCAGGACCAAGTACTGATTTCTGCCCCAGATCCTTAAGTGGCCCCCTCAAGGATTAAATTTACAACCCTGGGTTTAGCAGGCCAATGCTCAAACCACTGAGCTATCCTATTCTCTAGTTATTCCTTGGCTGGCCAGAGAAGTTGGCCAAGCACATGGGGAAAGTAAGCTGTACCCTTTCAAGGGCATCCCCAGCCCAAGCAAGACAGGTGTAGGGAATGAGTTGTGAAACTGAGTCACATTTCCTTTCCAGAGCTGCTCCTGGGGTGGAGCAAGTATGTGCAATCCCCTACTCAGAGCTGAGCTTGAAGGCTCAATCTAGCCCTCAGAGTATGTCTTTCAGATACTTCCCCCCCAAGAAATATGGCTATTTTTAAAATATGAAGAAATTACTTGTGCATCTGAGAGCTAATATATTGCTATTTAAAATAAGAAAAGCAAATAGTGACATGTGTGCTTAGGTACAATATTATAAAAATAATATCACCTAATGCCTTCACAGAGACTGTTTGACTGTATTCATCCTCTGCATATTTCCCATAATAGTCTCCCTTTCTTATGCAGTATTTTCACAAAGATTCCAAGGACTACCTTACAATATTAACAAGATATGAGGCAAAGCCTTTCACAAACATTAATTAATCAAATGAATGAATCAGAGATGGAATTCTTCCAAACAAGACCAATGTTGGCTCAGCCCATTCTGTCTCTCACCACAACACAAACACAAACCTTTTCTCTCTCTTACACACACACACACACACGTGTCACATCTCCTTTATTAACACAGTTATTTCAAGTGTTCCCCTGCAAAAAGAAAATCTGTGGAAAAGCCTTTGATAGGCAGCCTGAACACCGACATGTACCTAGTGCTCAGATACTTCACTTACTTGTTTTACTGAGTTGTCAGTTATCTCCCCGTCTCACTTTTCTCATCATCCCAGCATGGCCCCTTAAAATGTGACTCAAACGTGCAGTGCATTTGACCTTGGTAGACTATTAAAGGAAAAGGGGTTTGGGATTGGTATATAAAAGACTAATGGCAGCAGGACCGGAAAAGAACTCTGATGGTCAAAAGCCCAGAAGCCAGATAGTATTAGAGGTGGACTGAAGATGAGCCAACATGTCTTGTGTTCTTTTGCTAATAGATATGGAATGAGAAAGCTTGTGCTAATAGAAGAGAATGAACTAACTATGGGAGGATGATTGTGATGGAAAGGCCAACAGGGTCTGGACAGATTATAGCATCTGGATTTTCTTGACAAGTTATTTGAATTTCCTGTCTGAAATGACTGATACTGTTCAGACACATTTCTTGTTAGATCATAAAAACTACTATAAATGGTAGAAATGTGAAGGTCAGTTTATTGTAGTTCTTGCATTGTTTTGAGGTGGAGAATTTCTCAGGGCCAGAGGGCTGGGTAATATGTCCAGGCCGTTCCTTGCCTCTATTGCATGCCTCCTTGCAGCTATTGAACATTGTCATGGGATGGGAGCCAAATTGAGTGTCTTTGAAGTGACTTAGAGGGAGTTCACTTAAAAAGTTCATTCTAAATCTAGAGCTAATACTGGTTTGAGCAGTATTCCCCACTTTACCAATGGAGCATATGACTGGTACCCACTAATATGTCTGTAACCAGAATGAACTCTTTCAATGTGCCCATATTATGGGACCTTTATCTAAGGGCAATTGGAATGAAGTAATTCTACAAGGACAGGCAGTGCATACTTCCAAAGATTAAAGTATTCTTTGGAAAGATTAAAGTATGGATTAAAGATATGTGTTAATGTAAAACTGTCTTGAGCTTTAGGATTTTTAAACAGACAGACCTTTGATAGTTAAAATGGACAATAATATTGGGAAACTTAACAAAATCTGGCAAATTAAGCTTCTCACTGGTTATTAATTGCCTGATCCTTGCTGGGAATTAGTTAATGAAAAGATTTCCCATTGTATTCGTATGGACACATTTGGGATGGAGGCTCTTTTCAGGCTGGTCAATAAATACAGATGGGATTCACACCAGTTTTACAGCAGTATAACTCCACTGACTTTCATGGAGTTGCTCCTGATCTATATCTATCCAGTGCAAGGGAGATGAGAATCACACACATTTTGTGGTACATGTGTGTGAGGGGTATAGTATACGTGTGAATGAGTGTGCAAAAAATTACTACTCCCTGTTACTTTGTCAAACAACTTTTTAATTGAAAATTGTTAGGAAATTAATAAGCAATAATTTCCTTGGTCAAAAAATGAAAGTTAAATGCAGTTATGGGATATGACAGACTGTTGTAAATGATACACTGAGCTACAGCTACCAAATGGGACAAACCCTTTTTGGACAAAGGAAGCCTCCTTTTTAGCTTGATTGCCAACAACACTGCCAACTACTAACCAGCATTGTCTTAGGTCAGGCCTTAGCTACCGCAATGTGTAGGACACACACAAGAGCAAGCTCAGGCACTGGGAGAGGAGTTCACTAATTGATTCAATCTGGTGTCTACCGACAGCTGGCAGGCAACACAATGAGGTCACAAGAAGAGACCTAGGGGGAAAAATGTTGGAAAAGCCTCGAAAGAAAATAATGAAACATTAGGAGATCCTGATTTTTTTTTTACTCACCTGTAAGCAAGCCAAGGCAAAGCCCGAATACAAAATACGCAAGAATCATCATACTTCTCTTTTCCCAAGTGTTCATAAAGGTTTGTGAGCACAGCACACACCCCAGTGAAGAAAGCTAGTGCATAGTGGCTGTCATTCTGGGCCACCTCTCAACAGTCTGAGTTTGTTCTGTTCAGAACTTCCTCCTGGTTATAAACAGGCATCCAACTTCATTATCTTATGGAAGAATTGGCAACTAAAATCAAACATTTGCTCAATAAAGATCTGAAAGCTAGCAGTGGGAAAGGTTGTCCATAGATCTGTCACACAATCACAAGCACAGCCAGCTGGAAGATTTGATTACTTGCGGCTAACACCACGTTCTGCAGATTTCCTTCTAAAAGTGTACTTCAAAAAGTAATTTCAAAGGTATTTGATGCAGTAACATATGGAAGAAGCTAGGACAAATTCTGCCCTAGTAAAACATCGACTTTATATGCAGTGGTGTGAGGAGGGAAGGGAGATCTACAGGATTCCCCTCTGCTTTGAAGACCTTCCAAATCAGAGGTTTCCAGTACCATATGATTGATGTTAAGTGACTTTCCATTTTCAGTAGAACTATTGGGTCAAATTTTTCCTTTTGGTTACACTGGTGTAAATCTGGAGTAACCCCATTGCTTTCAGAGAAGATACTATGCATTTACATCAGTGTAAGTGAGAGTACAATTCGACCCATTGGCTCCAAGCCTTAGAAAAATATTATACAGGTGTCACAGGTACAGGGCTAGCCCTTTTCTGGTCTAACTGAGTGCACTTACATCATGTGTTCTTACCTTTATCTATCATCCTATATGTCCAACTGGGTTTCAGGCACCTGCATTACCTCCCTATGAGACCTTGTGACTAGTGAGATTGGTCAGCTGCCTTCCCCAAACAAAGTATATTTATTTAGCACTTGGTTCAAAGCATTAAAGTAAAAGGATTTTAAAACAACAGTCTACTCATATATTTAGTCTTAAGCTTTCCTGCAAGCTAAATTAGATAGTCTTTCTTCTTAAATTGCCGGAACCAAACTGAACCAACTCATGTTCTCCTAACCAGACCAGATCTTACTGTGTGTGATGGTACCTTGATTGGTCAAGCCCCCTGTTTAATCCCAGTGGTTGCCCCAGGAAATTGTCTGGCAACCACACAGACTTTGGTCTGTTGCAGCACCAGACCTTGTTTGATCTCCTGATCTCCAGCCTCTGACTCCAGCCTGATTCTGACTCTGATTCCTGCCTCTCCATTCTAACCAGGTACTGCCTCTGATTTCCGGTCTCCAACTCCAGCCTGATTCTGACCCTGGCTCTTGCTTACAGAACTTGGCTCTTGCAATTACTCCAGCTGCTGCCTGGCGATTACCATCCCTCGTGGGCAGACCACCGCCCAGCCGTGACCACTAGGCCAGACCGCCTATGCCCAGTTCCATTATAGTCCCCCTGTGTGTCTCAACAGCTAATGGGTCCCTATAGTTCCATGCTGCAGCAATACTCATGGGAGAGGACTACAACATTCCCTGTTCAGAGATTCCTGCCAACTGACCCTGTTAGGGGAACAGAGTGTGCCACACACCATGTCTATATCCCCACCCACCCAGTCTCCACTCCCTGGCAGCACAGGAGTGTTGCACTGGGGTCCAATGGGGCTATGGGGCTGTCTTATAATTTCCCAGAGAATCTTTGCAAGATTGTGGTGGCTGGGAGGAGATAATGTGCATTTTCTTTGCCCTGCTCCCGTCCTCCTCCATGTGCATTTTATCAACCTTCTCCTCTTATACATGAGTCTGCACCCATGGCCCTCTGGTGAGTCATACAGAAGTAGGAGGATTTTCCCATGGAGGCAGCTGAGTCTCTTTTGCCCACAAGAAGAGAGATGCGCATGCAGAGGAACCCACCTAGGCATGGATCTCAGGGGTGAAATCATGACCTATCATACTTACTTCTGAAGTACTCTCAATGTGCTCAGGCTGCTGTACAACATAAAAACATTGCTAAAAATACACTGAAACATTATTAAAAAATAAAACTCTCCAGTTATAACTGTGATGCTGCACTCTATATAATTTTATAAAAATATGCTAATGAGTGAATATAATGTAACTGGAATATGCTTCACGCAAAAGGTCTCTTGTAAGGTATCATTACAAAGCTTATATTCTACTGAGTGTGATCATCCTATTTGTATAAATGTACCACTCTTGTATCTGAAACTAGAAATATGAAATATAACTCTGAGGGCCTATTGTAATTATGCAAAGTGTGGGCCATTAAGGGTGGTTTGGAATCTTGATGACTTCCATTAACCAGGACAATTGTCTGCAGATGGGTGTGTTTTAATGTAAGTCTTCCTGTATACATGTGTGCTGGCAAGTGGGCAATGAAGTCTTGCAGTGACATGTGATCATGTCACCTGAACTGGAATCCATCTTTAACCTGGTGTCTTTCCATTGAGAAGGAGCGGGTGGGAACCCAGAGAGGGACAAAGGATTCCCGCCTTATGCAAAAGATATATAAAGGGGTGGAATATAACAAAGGAGAGAGAGGAGCCATCATGAAGAATCGCATAGCTACCACCTGAGCTGGAACAAGAGCTGTGCCCAGGCCTGGAAGGTGTCCAGTCTGAGGAAGAAACTTACTGAAGCATCTCTGAGGGTGAAATTATCTGTATTCAGTTTGATTAGACATAGATTTGCGCATATTATTTTATTTTGCTTGGTGACTTACTTTGTTCTGTCTGTTACTACTTGGAATCACTTAAATCTTACTTTCTGTATTTAATAAAATCACTTTTTACTTATTAATTAACTCAGAGTATGTATTAATACCTGGGGGAGCAAACAACTGTGCATATCTCTATCAGTGTTATAGAGGGTGAAGAATTTATGAGTTTACCCTGTATAAGCTTTATGCAGGGTAAAACGGATTTATTTGGGTTTAGACCCCATTGGGAGTTGGGCATCTGAGTGTTAAAGACAGGAACACTTCTGTTAGCTGCTTTCAGGTAAACCTGCAGCTTTGAGGCAAGTAATTCAAACCCTGGGTCTTTGTTGGAGCAGATGGGAGTGTCTGGCTCAGCAAGACAGGGTGCTGGGGCCCCGAGCTGGCAGGAGTAGAAGTAGGCCTTGGCTACACTTGGTGGTGGCTTTACAGCGCTGTAACTCACTCCCCGTCCACACTGGCAAGGCACATACAGCCCTGTATCTCCCTGGCTACAGCGCTGGTTGTACTACACCTCCACGAGAGGAATAAAGAGAATAGCGCTGCTGCTGCAGCGCTGGGGTGCCAGTGTAAACAGGGAATAATCTTACTACGCTGTAACTGACCTCCGGAACCTTCCCATAATGCTTTTAAGTAAAGATTACTCTCTTTGTTTTGTTGTGATGCCTCTGTTTGTTTTGTTGTGAACTGGGGGCTCCCAGAGCTGCTTATCAAAAAAACAAACACAGCTGTTTGCTGTGAATGAGCTCCCTTTGGAACACCCACAGCTAGTGTTTGCTTGAAGAGAGGGGAAGGAAGGGGCTTGAGGAGAGAAGCAGCGCGGCGTGCGGAGGGGGGGGGTCCGTTTCGGGGAGGCTGCTTATCTGGTCTGTGAGGGAAAAAACAAAGAGGGCTATTTGCTTTCAGTGAACCGGTCGGAACTTGCAAGGCAGCTGCTGACAGAGTGTCGGCTCCAAAAATCCACTCTTTCTCTCCCCCACGCTCCCTGTCACACTCCACCCCACCCGCCTCTTTTGAAAAGCACGTTGCAGCCACTTGAACACTGGGATAGCTGCCCATAATGCACTGCTCCCAATGCCGCTGCAGATGCTGCAAATGTGGCCACGACAGTGCGCTGGTAGCTGTCAGTGTGGCCAGACTGCCGTGCTTTCCCTACTCAGCTGTACGAAGACAGGTTTAACTCCCAGCGCTGTACAGCTGCAAGTGTAGCCATACCCGTAATCTTGGCACATCAGGAGGCAGCTCCCAAGTGGGGTTCTGTGATCTAGCCCATCACAATAACAATCAGAACAAATAGGCTGTGCACAGAGCATCTACAGAGCAAGCTGACTTATTGCTGTCATAAAGGACAACAATGTCTCAGGATACAGTACAGTTCATTATTCTACTTTCTCCAGATTAAATTTAATGCGGCAAATACATACATCACAAAATACAAAACTCCCCATCAGGCATGGAATTGTCACAGGAATAATAATGCTGAAACAATGGCACAAACAGGTGAGGAAAGAGTTTCTTTGTTAGTGTCTACTTCGGGGAAGAAGAATTATGCTTTTATTGTAATTGTGTGTGGAGGCGGGGAGAGAATTAACAAAGTGCAATTAGCCAGGAAGTATTCTCTAGTTAAAGGCTTTAAAAGTAGACATTACAGAACAAACAGGAGGAAGAAGTGCTTAAGGGGAAACCCTGCCAAGACAAAATACAGATTTTGCTGTAAGGGTCAGAACTTTTGCTATTAACAATGTCCTATATTATTAAAAATGGGAAGGGGAAAATCAAGAGCTCTATTAGCATCAATACCAATGATCAGATTCTCCCTCTAGAGGGCAGAGGTGGGCAGTTCCTCTGGGGCACTGAGGCAGCATTGCAGAGAGGCTGTGTGAGGGTTTGCGCCTCTGGTTACCGGGCAATACGGCCTAGTGGCCAGAGTCCATAGAATCACCCCTGGCTGCAGGGCAATACGGCCTAGTGGCCAGAGTCTCGAGGGTCACCCCAGAGTTGCAGGGCAGTTCAGCCTGGTGGCCATAGGCTCTCCCACTCCACTGGGTCCCGGCCTCCGGCCCTAACCGCAGCATAGGACCTTGCCCCTGGCTCAGCGGAGGGGGTCCTACCAAAACATGCTGAGGCTTGCCGGGGGCAAGGTACCAGTCCGTCACCCCCTCCTCCCCTAGTCACTTCCTACCGGCTTGAGTGTTGAGGTCTCCCACGAGTCCCTAGGTTTCCTTCGGGCCTCCAGGTCAGTCACCTCCCCGGGTTCCTCCTGTAGTAGGGCTTCGAGCTGGCCTGGAAAGGCTTCAGTCCCCGGTGCCTCCGTGGGCGGTGGCTGGTCCTCCGGAGGAGCTTCCCGGTCAGATCCTTCCCCTGCGGCTGCCAGCCCAGACTGAGCTGGTCTCCCTCCTTTTATACTCTCAGAGCACTTGGAGCATGCCTAGTACGGGCAGGGAGGGACTTCCGCTGTCAGTGCTACCAGCCTGACACTGCTGGGGCTGGTGCGGGGCGGTGCTGCCCCGTCACAGGGTGCAAGAAACAAATGATCTGGAGGTGGAGGTGGATTGGGAGGATGAGACATCAATAAAACAGTTTAGCAGAAAATCAGAAGCCAGAGATTGCCATTGCCTAACCAACGCCAGACAGGAGCAATGTAGGTATCCAGTGCCCAGTATCTGAACCAACACTTACAGAGTTTTGTTTTGTCTTTCAGAATGAATGCATTGGTACCCTTTTCTTACTCACAGCTTATCGGCAACAGCAAGTCCACTAGACATGTGGGCACACCAGCCAAGCCACCTACAACTCCTGCTGCACTGGGATCCCAAGGCCTGCACGTCTAGTTCCAAAAATGAGCAGAGCTGGCCCAGAAGAGAGTAGGCTTAGGAAAGCTGGGCCATGCACTGATGCAGCCCATCTCCCAAGGACCCTCCCACTGGCTGTGTTGTGATGGCTGGATTTTAAAGCTACCCCTCCCTACAGAAACTCTCCAGAGGGCACCAGTGGAGGAAAAGGGACACATTTTTCCTCAAAAGGGAGATTGTCCACCTGTGTGGGAGCCAGGCACAATGAAGCCTTCTCTGATGTCCACGGCCCACGTAAGGGCCATGCTCATTTGCTGTTCCTGTGCTGAGCAGTGCTGCCTCCGTAATCCCTAGGGCACACTAGTCAGAAAGGAACAAGGTTTGGGGAGAGGCAAGATCATCAATACTTTCCCTTTCCAAAGCCGACCCCACTGTGGGCAGGGGAGATTATGATGCACCTTCTAGAGGTATGCAGTAATAGATGTATTTGCCATGGAACTGCAACACTGTGCCACCATCTCCAACACAGGCTATGTCTTAAAGGCACAGCTGAGCCCATTGTGAATAACCCTGCTAATGGAGCAAACTTCCTCCGCAAACAACCCTAGCAGTCACTCTGATTTAGCTGTGTTTAGAGGACTAGCTTTGCAATGAAAGGTGCGGGTAACGCATTCTTTTATAACAATAAAAGAAAGATTTCAGACTCAAAGGAAGATTTTTCCCCTGAGAGAGATGTAGTAAAAGAATTTGATCCTGTAGTAGAAACTAGGTTTCCGCTGTAACTTTAGAGCAAAGTTCTGTATCCCTTCCGCTGCTAGATACTTATGTGGTAGAAAGGATTGGATCTAGTTAGTGTTGATATAACAGTCAATTATTAATGGATTCAGCAATCAGCCTGCACAGTGTTAATTCTCGATATGTATGTATTAGTTACACTGAAACAGCATTTTTCCAGAGTCTCATGCAGGTGTATAACACATGTGCACTGTATGTCTGAAGATCTGGTTTGTGCTCGATCTAACATTACTGTCAGAAACACTATCGCACATGCCCAATAAAAGAATTTAACTTGTAATCAAATATTTCCATGTTGTCTACACAGCAGTGGCTGAGAATTTCAGTGCATTAAGGGAGATAAAGGAAACTTGTAAACAAGGGCGGCTCTAGCCATTTCGCCGCCCCAAGCACGGCGGCACGCCACGGGGGGGGCGCTTTGCCAGTCACCGGTCCCGTGGCTCCGGTGGACCTCCCACAGACGTGCCTGCAGAGGGTCCGCTGGTCCCGCGGCTCCGGTGGACCTCCTGCAGGCGTGCCTGTGGATGCTCCACTGGAGCTGCGGGACCATCGGACCCTCTGCTGCCGCCACCCGCGGCATGCCGCCCCAAGCACGCGCTTGGCATGCTGGAGCCTGGAGCCGCCCCTGCTTGTAAATTAGTTAAACTTTACACAAACAAAACCATTGGCCTTGATTCTCCACTCCATCCAAACACAATTTGGATGAAGCAGAGAGGGCCAGTAGGCAGCAGGTTGCAGGTTCCTAATTCAGAGCTGCCTGGACCCGGTGCAAGTTAGGGATGCACAAAGAAAGTGCTGACTTACACCAGTGGAGAATCAGGAGTAGCAAAGCTCTGCGCTGTCACACCCCCTCCTATTTGTGTCCTGCCTGTATCCTGCTCCCGGAATGTTCCAACAGGCCCCCTCTTTCAGTTTTAGCTGGGGAGAGGAAAAGGGTGTCTGTGGAGCTGTGTCTGCCAGATTTTCACCAGTGGGGTACATGGGAAATTCTCCTTTGGTCATCTCCAGTTGATCTAAGTGACTTATGCAACACAACGTGGCACTAATGGACTGATGAATCAGCCCGGGGCCTGTGTCAAAGGTGAGAGAAAGATTCACCTCTTTCTATATATTATAGCCCTATGCCCCGATTTTTGACCCTACCAGAATCATGAAGAGCAAATTTGCTAGGCACCTACTGGGATTTTACATTGAAATCAGCAGGGCCACCCAGAGGATTCAGGGGGTCTGGGGCAAAGTAATTTCAGGGGCCCCTTCCATAAAAAAAATTGCAATACTATATTCTCGTGAGGGCCCCTGCAGGGCCCAGGCAAATTGCCCGACTTGCTCCCCCGCCACGGGTGGCCCTGGGAAAAATAAACCTTCCGCATCTCGGCACAAACCCAGTTTTGAGAAAACTTCTTTACAAGGTATCACTGGTTCTCATCATCAGCTAGTGCTAAAAGGCACTAAAGCTCATTAAAAGGGTTGGACAAATATTTTCCGTCAAAACTTTTTTTGGATCGAAAACTAGGGGTTTTTTAAAAAGCAGAAAAAATCACGTACAATGTCTGCTTTCCTTCAAAATTTGTTGTGTTTTTTTAATTGAAAAGCTGAAATTAGTCTGCCAAAACCTGAATATGGTTTGGGGTTTCAGAAGTGTGTGGCCAAATATTTGCTGCTTGCTGTGTTTGATTGTTTAAGCAGAATTTTTTTATTGTTTCTTTAAAAAAAATCCAAAACTTTTGTACCATCTCAGCTTGTGACCAAATGGCTGAGCCCATCCAGTCAGAGATTTTTCCAGGTTTCTGATACTCTGCTGGCTTCCTTGACTCATATCTGTCTCCATAACTTTGGGTTCATTTAGCTTAGAACATAAGAACAGCCATACTGGGTCAAACCAAAGGTCCATCCAGTCCAGTATCCTGTCTACCAACAATGGCCAATGCGAAGTGCCCCAGAGGAAGTAAACCTAACAGGTAATGATCAAGTGATCTCTCTCCTGCCATCCATCTCCACCCTCTGACAAACAGAGGCTAGGGACACCATTCCTTACCCATCCTGGCTAATAGCCATTAATGGACTTAACCCCCATGCATTTATCTGTTTCCTAGAGACTGGCTCCATGAGGTCCCTCACAAAGTGGAGAGGGTTACTGTGGGTTTGTCTTTAGTATAGCTTATGTACATACTCCACGAACTGAGCATTTGAGCTTCTTCCAGAATCTGGGATGAGCCTATGTTGTGAAAACTGAAATGCTCCAAATAGCACATGCATGTGAATGGACACAGGGTGTTACAATTAAATTAACCCAGGGGCTCTCAAACTGGGGGTTGGGACCCCTCAGGGGGTCACGAGATTATTACTGGGGGTCATGAGCTGTCAGCCTCCACCTCAAACCCCGCTTTGCCTCCAGCATTTATAATAGTGTTAAATATATTAAAAAAAAGTGTTTTCAGTTTATAAGGGGGTGAGGAGTGTCGCACTCAGAGGTTTGCTATGTGAAAGGGGTCACCAGGACAAACGTTTGAGAACCACTGAATTAACCCCTCTGAAGCCTCAGGGAATGCAGGGGAGAGGGGATCTCCCTTGGTAAGGTTGGGAAGGAGGTAGGTGGTGTAGGATATTGCTCTTCTCATGTGATCCCTCCCCCAGTGGCTAATTTTAAATGAAGCTACCCTCCCCTGACATGAATCTCCCTATGACACTGAAATTAAATATAGACTATAATTTGGCATTTGAGAAGTGAAAGGGATGGTAGCCCTAATGGAAAAGCTAACAGCTTGCTCTTCCGCAAGCCTCATACTGCTGAATGAGCTTTAGGGTAGGGAAGGCTGTGCTTCCCAAACAGCCTGGCCCTGCCCCCCAACTGCCCACCCCCCTCAGAATCCCTGACCCATCCTGCTCCTTGCCCCCTCACAATCCTCCAGAGACCCCCACCACCACCCCGGGACCCCACCCCTGTTCCCTGTCCCCTGACTGCCCCGACCCTTATCCACCCTGCCGCTGAGTCCTGACAGACCTCCGGAACACCCACAATCCAACCCCCCCATTCCCTGTCCCCTGACCACCCCCCAACCTCTGCCCTCTCCCCTGACTGTCCCCGGGACTCCCTGCCCCTTATCCCACCCCCCTGGCCCCGGCCCCAGCCCCAGCCTCTTACCCCCGGCCAGTGATGAGCTGCCAAAATCTTAACAACGGGTTCCCTATAAAAAGTTCTGATTTAACAACGGGTTCCCTATAAAAAGTTCTGATTTAAGGGATGTGCGACAGCATGTATTTTTTGTACCAATAGGGTTACCATACGTCCATATTTTCCCAGGAGGTGATTAAGAACCGAAAAGCCTAACATGTCCAGGAAAATACAGATGTATTTTAACCCTACCTAAAGTTCTTTTTTAAAAAGATGGGGCTGAACTAGAAATGAGCTCCGTTTCACATGTGTGGGTGGTGATCAGGGACAGTCTCAATTTTGGGGTCTTTTTCTTATATAGGCTCCTATTACCCCTCACACCCGTCCCGATTTTTCACACTTGCTGTCTGGTCACTCTAGGGTGTGCACATGTGTGGGTCCCAGCTGCTCCCTGCCCCCCCCTCATTAAAGCAGGTGTGCAGGGTTACTGCCCTGGGAACTGCAGGGCACCAGTGGATGTGGGGCTGGCTGCAGATAGGGGCGTGGGGCAGGGCTAGCTGGAGGCAGGGAGTGACATGGGCTGGCTGTGGGCAGGTGATGCAGACGGGCGGGCTGCGGGTGGCTGTGGGCAGGGGGTGGCTGCGGGCGGCTGTGGGCAGAGGCTGGCTGCAGGCAGGGGGTGGCTGTGGCAGGGGCTGCAGGCAGAGGCTGGCTGCGGGCAGAGGCTGGCTGTGGCAAGGGCTGGCTGCGGGCAGAGGGCTGCTGTGGGCAGGGGGTGGGGCAGAGGGCGGCTGTGGGCAGGGGTTGGCTGCGGGCGGCTGCGGGCAGGGGCTGGCTGCGGGCAGGGGCTGCAGGCAGAGGCTGGCTGCGGGCAGGGGCTGGCTGCGGGCAGAGGGTGGGGCAGAGGGCGGCTGTGGGCAGGGGCTGGCTGCGGGTGGCTGGGGGCAGGGGGTGGCTGGGGGCAGCGGGTGGCTGGGGGCGGCTGGGGGCAGCGGGTGGCTGGGGGCAGCTGGGGGCAGGGGCTGGCTGTGGGTGGCTGCAGGCAGGGGCTGGCTGCGGGTGGCTGGGGGCAGGGGGTGGCTGGGGGCAGGGGGTGGCTGGGGGCGGCGGGTGGCTGGGGGCGGCGGGTGGCTGGGGGCAGCTGGAGGCAGGGGCTGGCTGTGGGTGGCTGCGGGCAGGGGCTGGCTGGGGGCGGCTGGGGGCAGGGGGCAGGGGGTGGCTGGGGGCGGCTAGGGGCAGGGGGAGGCTGGGGGCGGCTGGGGGCAGGGGGCGGCTGGGGGCAGGTGCTGGCTGCGGGCGGCGGGTGGCTGTGGCTGGCTGGGGGCAGGGGCTGGCTGGGGGCGGCTGGGGGCAGGGGGCGGCTGGGGGGGGCTGCGGGCAGGGGCTGGCTGCGGGCAGGGGCTGGCTGTGGCTGGCTGGGGGCAGGGGCTGGCTGGGGGCGGCTGGGGGCAGGGGGTGGCTGGGGGCGGCTGGGGGCAGGGGGTGGCTGGGGGCGGCTGGGGGCAGGGGGCGGCTGGGGGGGGCTGGGGGCAGGGGGCAGGGGGTGGCTGGGGGCGGCTAGGGGCAGAGCGGGTGGCTGGGGGCAGGGGGCAGGGGCTGGCTGGGGGCGGCTGGGGGCAGGGGGTGGCTGGGGGCGGCTGGGGGCAGGGGGCGGCTGTGGCTGGCTGGGGGCAGGGGCTGGCTGCGGGCAGGGGCTGGCTGTGGCTGGCTGGGGGCAGGGGCTGGCTGGGGGCGGCTGGGAGCTGGGGGCAGGGGGGTGGCTGGGGGCAGGGGTTGGGGCAGGGGCGCAGATACTCACACGCGGGGGCGGGGCTGGGAGCAGCAGGACGCAGCCGGAGCCCCAGGGCCAGAGGTCCAAAGAGCAGCAGCAGCAACAGGGCCAGGAGGCAGCTCACATGGCTCTCGCAGCACAGCGCAGCGCCCCCCGGCGGCCGGGAGGAGGAATTACAGGCTTCCCAGGCAGAGCCCATCAAAGCTTCCCTCGCAGGGAAGCTAGTTAACAAGAGGTTCTAAAACCGCTTCTAAATTTAACAACGGGTTCATGCGAACCCGTGTGAACCGGCTCCAGCTCACCCCTGCCCCCGGCTCCCCCTATCACCCGGAGCCTCAGCGTGTCACATCCAGGAGTGTCCCTGAATAGCGGTGCAGCGTGGCTCCGGCGGGGCCTGAGCTCCTTCCCTCTCAGAGCCTCGTGGTAAGGGCGCGGGGCTGCGAGCTCCAGTGGGGCCTGAGCTCCCAGCCCCGCCCCCTGACCACGTGGCTCTGAGCGGGGCTGAGCTCAGGCCCCGCTAGAGACACACTGCAGCTGTTCAGGGAAGCTCCTGGATGTGCTGAGGCTCTGGGAGAGGGGCGGGGTCGGGCCCGGAGCCTCAGCCATTCTCTTGGGGGCCCCTGTGGAGCCTGGGGCCTGGGGAAAATTGCCCCACTTGCCCCCCCCCGGGCGGCCCTGGAAATCAGTAGGAGTTAGGTGTCTCACCAGGCACCATCTGCATCTTTAAAATCTGGACCTAAGATCTGAGACTTTCTTTTTTAACCTCTTCAGTTTAATTTATGTTCTAGGTCAAAATGAAGTCGTTTAGGTCTTAAGCTTTATCTACATGCAGAGGAGTGCATAGACAAAGCAGAGAGGGTAGTTTACTCAATTATTTGAGCAGGTCTATATTTAAAACCTTGCAGTGGCACAGCTGCCAAAGATGCTACTATGCCAATGGGAGAGGCTCTCATGTCGGCGTAGTTAATCCACTTCTGCGACAGGCAGTAAGGCAGTAGCTATGTTGGCAGGAGAAGCACTGTCTACACTGTGGGTTAGGTGGGTATAACTGCATTGCTCAGGGGTGTGGATTTTTCACACCCCTAAGTGATGTAGTTATACCATTGTAATTTTATAGTGTAGACATGGCCTTTATGTAGCCTTTAAGGAAACCAGCTCAGTTAGGTGCTGAATCATTGAGAAGCTCTCATTTCAGCAGAAAAGTTTTTTCACACAATAGAAAATGCTTTTTAAAAAAAATAGTTTTTGTGCAGTCAACCAAATTTTTCTTAGCAATTATTTTGCTCTGGAATATCAGCAGAGAAACCTTTCAGATGGATTCCATTCCTCTTCCTTTTAATGACTCATTAGCAAAATGCATTCTTACCAGGCTTCACTTTAGACTGCACCCTCCTCTAGTGAGCCAAAATCTAAATGCTAAGGTCAGTCATATTTGCATGTCACCACTTATGCTAATAGCAATCCCAGCACCACATTCTTAAAGGAAAGTTATCAATCATCTTGAACATAATTAAACAATAAAGCGAGAGAACTGCTCAAAAGGTGATCTCCACTGTTTTTCAGCCAATTAATGTTGTGTTATATTCCGTCTGTTCAGAGAAATGCTTTGGCTTGAGTCTCCCCCCACCATCCTTTTATTGTACAAGGTAGCAAGCCTAAATTGCACCTTTTTATCATTAGTTTTGATAGCACAAACATGGATCTCCAACTGGCTGCGGTTCCTTAAGTGTGAGCTTTCCCAGATGTAGTCCAGATGTCTCCTACATGCATGTGGCAGGAAATTCTTAGCAATCTTTTCTGTTTCCCATATATTATTGGTTTATAATTGCTGCGATCCATCATATTTTTTTTAGCTACTGACTACTGCCCTTGCGTTTTTTTTCAGAGTTTTGCAGATGTGTAGATGAAACCCAGGCCCAGCAAGCTGAGCTAGTTTTGCATCTGTCTCAGTGGTGAGAGGTTCAGCTAGTCATTTAACATTAGCTTAAAGGGACCCTTATTGAAAAAATCCAGTGTAAACAAGGTACTGAATATGAATATTGCATTGCATCCAGAAGAGTAGCATGCAGCTCCTGACAAGCAATTCTGCCATTTTCCTGAAAACTGATTTAATCAGGGGGAAGATTCCTTAGAAATGTTTCAGACATTTTCTTTTGTTTAACCTAAAAGGCTGATTTTTACATGGAAAAGAGGAGGCCTAAGACAGTGTGATAAACTGTATGTATGACCAAGTGTGTAGCATAATAGGCTCTTTTGGTCCAAGCTTCAGCTTAAACATGCACAGCCAGGACTAAGATGCTTTAGCTGTTGGGTGAAAATTCACACATGAATTTGTGTGCTTTAGTCTGAGCCGCGTGAAAAGTGCACTCGAAAACAAGTGACTACTCCAATGTATATAATCATCATAATAAATAGATGACTCCGCATTTTCCAACTTTCATGATTGTATTGCAATTTTCACAATATTTTGGTGTTTTTCTCATGAGGCCACAGCTGCTGAAATCAAGAGAATTTCACCTTTCATTCAAAAGACTAAGTACGTTTCTAGCCCTTGAGGTTGTGGAGAAAAGCTTGAAAATGTGAAGCGTGTGCCTCCTGAAGTCTCAGAAACTAGAAGGCAAAGTATAACCGCCCCAAAATTTAATATATATATTAAAATATATATATAATATATAATATAAAATCTCATGATTTTTCTGCCATTGTCATGATTTCTTTGGTCCAGACTCATGCTTCCTGAGCACCGGGGTTGGCAATGTTGTGACACAATCATTTCACTCAGCCTAATGGAAAGTTTCTGAAATCAAAGCAAAGAACCCCCAAAGAGGTCAGAAAATGAACACAATTCAGGCTTGACTGAACCTACCTGTATTTTTTCCTCAGCTTCTGTCTTTGTGAGAAAGTGCCAGCTCTTCAGGGATAAGAAAAGGGAAACAACGAGAGTTAAGGACCAGCTCAAGAAGAAGAGGGCAATGAAGGAGATGCAGCAAGAAACAGACCTTTGCAAAATGGTGGGTAAGATTCTCTGCTGAATTTCTAAGAACCATCTTTGCACCACCCTGGCCCTGGGGGCTTGCCTTAGTTACCGTAACCTCCCCAAGCTACCATATGGGCTGCAAAGCTGGGGAGCAGCCTTAAAGCTGTCTTCTACAGTTCCTGTATTGCAGGACTCCTCCCCCCTTTTCTGCAACCTTTACACCACTCCAGGTTTTTTACAGAGCAGTATAACGGGGTCAGAGCAGGAAAGAGGATCTCACCTGGCCACCTGAAAGCTGATGCTACTTGACAGTGCTAAATATGAAAGGACAGACCCAGAAATGCATGCTGGGAAAATGTCTATATAAGAGGTCAACTATTCACTGAAGAGAGCTGGTAGATGCTAAGCAGCCACAAAGATTGATGCCTCCGTGCATTACTGCTATATCACAATTATTTTGTATAAGATAGATTATGACACTGCTAGAAAAGATACAGTACAGTGCTAACTTCCTCTCTTTGAAACAAAAATCAATCACAAAGGCTTGAAGTGTTTGGGTCCATGTTATTTTTCTAATCACTTAACTCTAAAGTTCAGTGCTGTATTGACTTGTAATTGAGTCATTGTAGCTCTTACAAATCATTCTCAGTCAACTGATTTGGCTAAAAAGTGACCTAGGCAATTGGGAGTGTTTTTAAACTTGCCAGAATCTTTAGTCCTTCAAGTCCTTGGAGTTGTGTGTGATTAGTGATTTATTGCTTATAGTCAAAGTTACTCTCTCATCATATTAGTGGTGATGACTACTTGATATTGATAATCTACCTCATCTGCTTTATGGACACTTTTCAGAGGCCAAGTTAGGTATGACAATAACAATTTTTTAATTGAGAATAATTTTAGAGCTCATTCAAATGAGCAACTGTGCACACTAGACAGCAGTAGCTATAGTTGTACTGTATAAACTTGGCTACAAAGCTCTGTTAATGCATCCTATATCTGACTTGTGCAACAGGCCTATTATTCTAGTCTTGGATCTCCCTGAAGCATAGATTGCCAATCATCTTTAACTGTGTGGTGGGTTTGTGATGCACAGAGAGGAGAACTAGGATCATCCATTTAGCTACTTCCACTTTCAATTTCCAGCCACACTGATCAAAATCTCATTAACCTATAGACAATGAGTAATGCTCAACAAAATACTGCTGGTTTAGTAATGAGCTTCATTCACACCATTTTGGGTTGGAATAAATCTAAACTTTTAAAGAAAACTCAAGTGATACACACCAATGAGAATCAAAATAGACCAAAAAAGTTAATTTAACCCTGTAGAAGAACAAAACTAGTAAGATAAATGCAGTCCCAGTTTGAGCCCTCCGTCCCCTGATCTCAATTACTAGTCTTTATCCTGCCTGTATGTATCTGTGTGTGTGCAACTGACAGAAAGTATTCTCCTTTTGTTAGCTGTTTCACATAGCTCACGACAGATTGTACTTAGCTCAGGAAATGGAAACGAATAGTATTTTTCAAGTATATATTACAAAAAATTCTACCCTTTCCTTTTCTTAGAAGGCAACTATCACAGCAGGGTCAACATTTAGTGCCACTTTAATAGTCACCTCCATTACCGCCCGACTATCTACTAGGGGTCATATCTGGAAAAAGCCTGCTGCATGCAGTGTTATGAATTGTCACTCACACACTGAAGTGTTCATGGTTTTAATAATATTGATTGGTTATAGCAATCAAATAGGATGGCTTCAGGATTTGTCATTTATTCCAACAAAATACATCACCCATAAATTATAAAGAAAAATAAACAAACGTTGGTTGTAAATCTTATTGTGTTGTGGATTTATTGTGTTACTTTCACTGAGTTCAGTCAGTGGTGAATTATTACAGGAGCTCTCTCTTTGGCTTGAATAGTGGGAATGAGTTATAACTTGTGCCTAACATTTAGAAAATCGTAAGGAGACTGATAAAGCAGTCAGTTGCCGGCACGCATCCATTGCCCTTGCTGTGTTTCTACAGCTCTAGGAATCCATGTACACAGGTTATCCTGCATGGTGGCAAAGACTACTCTCCTCTTGCTCACAATGGTGTAAATCAGGAGTTACTCCGCTGGTGTAAATGGAGCTATAAGGGGGTAAAACTGGTGTAAGTGAGGAGATTCTTAATCTTCTCTTAGCCATCACTCTCACACACTTAGCTGTTGCAATCATTTCTCATGAGTCAATCCTTTCCCCCTGCTCTGATAACTTTGTTGTACTCTCTCCCAGTTGTCAATATCATCCTGGTACCCATCTGGCCAAAGTCAAAGACTATTACATCTCCCTGTTCTGATCTAATAGCACAGGGAATACTGTGTGTGCAATTTACTAAGCATGCAAATTAGTGTGTGCAAAATTAGAGGCTGCATTTGGAAAATTGGGCCTCAATAAAATGCCAGAAGAAAATCTATCTCATCTGATAATAGGTAATAGCCTGTGGCCTAAGCAACTAGTGACTTGCAATTAATAATGTTCCCCAAAGCATTCATGGGGACAGTCATGTTTTTCAGTACAACTACTGTATATATTTTCTTTTCATTGTCATTAGCACCCTAGGGTGAACAGCTTTTCTCCTCTTTCTGCCCCTATATTTTCCCTTATAGAAGCTTGTAAAAATAGCTGAATGTTCTGCTAGATGTTTTGCTATTGCTTGTCTTCTCTCTGTATGTCACAGTGCCTTTTATTCGGGGGCTAGAAGGTGCTCCAAGTCTTCTTTATATGCCCCACTATGGCCTTTCTCCTTTAACTAATTGCCCAGCACTATTCTTTTGGTGTGGATCTCGGAAATCTGAGCCCTTCCTTCAGCTGTTCTGTCTGCCACTCTAGTGCTGAGTGCCTCCGCAACGTTGCCACTGATACCTCTATTCTTTGTCTCCACTCTCTGCTAGGTTCCACTGCAGCACTACATGGCTAGTCTACCAATACTCAGTACAGTTGGTTCAAGGGTTTACCCACCCACTCTCCCATCTATCAGCTCACAGTTCTTTAATTCACTCACACATTCTCTCATCATTCATCAGACCATTTACACATTCTCCTATCCATTCACACATTCTCTCTCACTCTTTTTCATTCACTTGCGTATTCCCTTACCACCACCACCACCCCTGTCATTTTTACATCATTTCCATTTGCTACAGCCTGTCTCTTGTGGGCTCCACAGCGCCGGCTTTCAGAGTACAACACAAAGTATTATTGTATACCATCTTCCACTCAAAAGTACCATGAAACACTTCACAGCTAATCACAGTACATACCTTCATATACAAGTGAATTATATAAATTCATTGGGCCAGTTACCTCACCTTGTTCCTTCTCCCAAGCCCTAACTCCAGTTATTGACTCTGGTTTGACCATTAGTGCAACTCTGACTTTGACTTCAGTTTAACCCTTGGCATGGCTTCTAACTCTGACTCTGTCTGGACCTCTGGTGTGACTGCCCATGACCCTGACTCTACTCTTAGCTCTGACTAGTAGGTCACACCACCTGTGTACTGCTCTGACACCACCACACAGCAAGCCAAGAAGTGATCAGATAGCAAGAAGCACCTCCCAAGCCAGTTGTTTACATGAAACCAACGTCAAGTACCCATCAGCCCAGGAAAGGACAATGGTGGACAACTGAAGTTAATGGAATGACATTGAGACATACCCGCTCCTAAATCAAGAGGGGTTTCCACACTCTGAATAAGGGAAAAGAGAATAAAGCCTTTTAAAGGAAGGTTTGCGTCTGAGGTTTGGCAACAGGAAACTGAAGGGTAGGTCTTTGTTGTGCAAACTGTTAGCATACCCTCTAACAGTCTGTTTTGCAAACTGTGTGGAGTGTGGGTGCAAAACGGAGCTGATAACTGGCAGGCTGGTTTCACTTGTGCAGGGGGAAATGATCTGAGTGTCTGGTACTTAAAAACTCATGGAGAGCGGATTTGGAGAGACTCAGGATTTAAAGGGCTATTGGTGTCACCCTGCAAGGAGTAAATAGGCTGGTGGAAGCCAGGGTGAGAACTTGCACTTGTAGGCAAGCTACTGATGTCAGGGATCTGAGCCATAGCAGCATAGCATTAAGGTTACAGGGCAGGCAGTGACAGAACTCCTTATGGGTCTGGGTGATCCCTAACACATCACATTGTTGTCAGGTTTTCTGTAGGGATCATGACAAAGGTAAGGTTTAAGGAGAGTTGCGAAGGCAGAAAATTGGTAGCTTTGCAGATATTTATGGGGAGCGTCTCCCAAGTGGGAGAAAGCAGAAAGGTGCTCGTGGGGATTGGAAGCTGGCCTCATGTCAGAGGTGGGAGTCAATATCTTGATAGTGAAGAAGATATGATAGTTAGGGCAGGGATAAGCTTGAAAGTGAAAATAAGTGACTTATTCTTGGCCGATAGAGAAGAGGAAGCCAGTGGAGGAATTCAAAGAGAGGAATGACATGGTCATAATGCAGCAGCATTCTGAATTGATATGAATGGGGCAAGATTGCATTTGTCAAGGGCAAAAAAAAAGATGTTGCAGTAATTTAGCTAGAAGATGAGAGCCCAGATGAGAACTTTAGCTGTGTGGATGGATAGGAAGGCCATACCTTAAACTTGTTAAGCAGAAAGAATTGCAAGACACAGACATGGCCTGGATGTGGGGACCTAGGCAGTAGTATGAATCGAAATTATGGCCCAGGTGATGGGCCTGAGTGACAGGCAGGATGGTGGTATTGTCCACAATGACCGAAAAAGGAAGTAGTGGGGAGGTCTTGGGGAAGGGAAAGATTAAGAGCTCTGTTTTTAGCCTTGTTGAGTTTGTGCTGACAGCTAGACATCCACAAGATGTCAGAGACACAAAGTGAGATTTTAGTTGGGTCAGAAGGAAACAGGTATGGAGTACAGAGGTAGATCTGTAAGTCATCAGCATCGAGATGGTAGATGAACTTGTTTTTCCGGATGAAATTATCCAGAGACAAAGTGTAGTGGGAGAAGAGAAGGGGACCAAAGACAGATCCCCGTGGAACCCTCACAGAAAGTTAGAGGGAGCATGAGGAGGATCTTGTGCAAGACCAGCTGAAAGAACAATTAGAGAAGTAGGAGGAAAAGCTGGAGAGGACAGAGTCAGAATCCTGGAAGCCAAGGGAGGAGAAGATTTCAAGAAGAAGAAGCTGGTCAACAATGTTGAAGGTGGCTGCAAGGTCAAGGAGGAAGCAGATGAAGTAACTGCATCCAAGCTATGGTGCTTGTATCCCCCTTTACTTATACCTTGAGATTTCAAGTGGTATAACTTTTGTGTGTCTACAAGGCCTCAGTGACCACTGTGTAGAGATAGAAGTTGGGAGATGCAATCCCCAACTACAGAAGACCAACTATGCAGCCACTGTGGCTGAGCAAAGATTGAAACAGAAATACAAATTCTGCTCCAATGTCAAACACATGCTGCTGGATGGGTCATACCAAGCCTCTGATAGACCCCTGAGAGGTAGGTCTTTTTCCTGCACTTTGGCAACACTTGTATAGCTTGTCATGGCAATAAAGTCTCCATGAATTGAAATGAATGAGGGGGAAGCATGGGGGAACTGAACCAATTCTGTCACGAGTAGTGGAGGGAAAGTCCTCAAAAATAGGAAGAGAGATGAATGAGATCAGAGTGGTGAGGAAAGTCAAGCCCAGAGAGGGTCCTGAAGACCTGAAAGAATTATGTTTTATACTGGGTTCTGAAATGTCCAGGGAGCCAGTCATTATCACAGAGGATGAGATTCCTGCTTCCAGAATAGACTGAAGTTGGTTGAACTGGCTCTAGTGGGGACCATTTAGGGTGGGAGGGAGGACAGTGAAGATTTTATGAACCCATGAATCAGAGGAGGAATTGAGAAATGGTCATGGACATTTTCAGTGGGCAGGGCCGGCTCCAGGCACCAGCCCAGCAAGCAGGTGCTTGGGGCGGCCAAGGGTGAGGGGCAACACGTCCGGGTCTTTGGCGGCAATTCGATGGTGGGTCCCTCACTCCCTCTCAGAGCGAAGGACCAGCCGTCGAATTGGCGCCAAAGACTGAAGCGGCAGCAGTAGAGCTGCAGATCGCGACTGTGGCTTTTTTTTTTTTTCCTGCTTGGGGCGGCAAAAAGCCCTGGAGCTGGCCCTGTCAGTGGGGAAATGTTTTGGAGGTAATGGGAGGCAGATTTACAGAGCATGGGAGAGGTGAGAGGCATAGGAGTTCAAAGAGACAAAGGCCTTGCTTACTCTGCCATTCATTCCTGACCCCTAGAATACTTGAGGTTTATGATGAAAGCACTGACACAAATTTTGCTGTAAACATGTTAATTAATTAATTATCTAAAGCCACTGTCATAATAAAACATATATAGATTCCATTCATAATAGACTGTCACTTACCAAATCAAGTTACAGTCAAGGGAAAATATTTTTGTGGGCTTTTCCTCCCCTTTTTCAGGCTATTGCAGAATTATGATGATGTGTTAATGGGTCAAAAGTACCTTTGGCAAGTTGGTACAAGGTTCAGATTTCACTGATAATCAGCAGATGAATGAGCCTGTAATAATCCTTCAGAGTCAATTTTCAGTGGTTGAGTTCCTTCACACTCTCCAGAGCATTCATGTGGTTTTGATATCATTGCTAGCTACCTTGACCAGAGGAGATTACTGATAGCTGTGGGGTTTTTTTTTTCATTTACATTTCTAGGGGATAGTTTGTTGAATTTAACATCTTGGAAGCTTGTATTTCCTTTAAACTACAACCAATATGACTGGGTTCTAAAGAACTCTGACCACTATGGAAAGAGACTATGGAAAGAGACCTGCATGATAAATACATATGGATATACATCTGTTCACTGTGTACTCATGGTAAAAAAAAGCTAGCAAAATATTAGGTTACATAAGGAGTAGGATGGAGACTAATACTGAAAATATTATAATGCCATTATATACCATCACCTCTCATCTGGAATACTTTGTTTGGTTCTGGTCACCCTATCTCAAAATAGATATAGCAGAAATTAAAAGGGTACTCACAGATGGCTGATGAACTAGTTAGAGCAGGAGTTGGCAACCTTTCAGAAGTGGTGTGCTGAGTCTTCATGAATTCACTCTAATTTAAGGTTTCACGTGCCAGTAATACATTTTAACGTTTTTAGAAGGTCTCTTTCTATACGTCTATAATATATAACTAAACTATTGCTGTATGTAAAGTAAATAAGATGTTAAAAATGTTTAAGAAGCTTCGTTTAAAATTAAATTAAAATGCAGAGCCCCCTGGACCGGTGGCCAGGACCCAGGCAGTGTGAATGCCACTGAAAATCAGCTCACGTGCAGCCTTCGGCATGTGTGCCATAGGTTGCCTACCCCTGAGTTAGAGGTATGGAAAGATCTCCATATAAAGAAAGGCTGAAATGATTGGGCCTGCCCAGATCCTTTATTCCAGTTGCCTCACACTGCTAGGGGAAAGCAGTTAGAGCCAGCAGGAAAGATTTTCAAAGGCACAAATGGAGTTAGGTGCCCAACTCCCATTGATTTTCAATGGGAATTGGTGCCTATTTGCCCTTTGTGCCTTTGGAAGTCTCCTCTGGCCTATCCAAAACATGGGATCCTCCCAAGACACAAAAGCAGCATGGTGGCCACTATACTAACCTTTTTTGCTGGTGTAGAGGGCTTACTCCACTGCAACTGGCCCTTTGGGCTACTGGTAGCGGGTGTAACTTAGAGCTGCCTGGAACATAGCTGGCCTAGAATCAAGGGAGAGGAAAGACCATCTTTGCATCCAGACTCCTATGAAGTTTCACAGTGCAGTTCTTGGCCGTAGCAGAGGATCTAGTCCCGTTCTGCTCAGAAAAGAGAGGGACAAGCATGAGAGCAGTATGTCTTATCTTTACCATTCATTATTTTGTAAACGGAGTGCTCCTATTCACCCTTTCAAAACATGCAAAAAAGTACTGCCAGTGACAAAGAGACAAAGTTAAAAGCCATTGAAAGAAAATACTATTTTCCTCAATGCATAATTAACCAGAGAACTCACTGCCACAAGATTACACTGAGTGCAAGAGCTTAGTAGGATCCAAAGAAAGGATTGGCCATTAATATAAACTAACTTCCACAGCTACCCCAGATTTATTTTTAAATTAATTAATTGATAAACTCTCAGGCTTCAGGCCAGGAGCCAACCATTAACTGATGGGGTCAGGAAGAAACTACCTCTATAAGCAGACTATTCTAAAACTGTCTATTCTGAGGTATCTTACACCTTCTTATGAAGCATCTGGTCCAGGCCACTGTCAGAGAGAGGACAATAGACGAGAAGGTCCAATGGTAGGCTCTGATATGGCTTTTCTTATATTTCTTTCAAAATTATAGCCGGAGAGATCATTTTATTGTGAGCCTTCTCTGCAAAATCTTGTAGTGTTCCATCTTGTTGCATCAATTTCATAAGTGGCGTGTCATTAGTAATGTTCTTTTGTGCAGTTTTTCATTGGGGCTGCTGTTCCTTTCCCAGAATTATAGTTAAAAGCCAGTCTCAGTTTCAGAGTTCTATAACTCTATGTCACACATGAAATAACAGAGATTAAACGAGGCTGTTGAAATGTTGATTAATGAAAAAGAGCATGAAATCCTGTGAGATTCTGGCAGAAACCTTAAAGGAGCAGTTCTCCAACTTTTCCATATTCTTTCTTCATTTGCGTATCTGACTTTCTATGGGACTCAGCACTACAGTATCTGAGCACCTCAAAGATGTTAATGATTTAATCCTCACAGCATCTTGTTCAGGAAGAGTGATAGCCCCAATTTTACACATGGGGAACTGAGACACAGAAAGCAGAGTTTCAAAACACTCAGCATTGACCTAACTCTGCTCTCAGAGAACAGAGAAATTCCCATTGACTTCAAAATCAACAGTGAAATTCCCATTGACTTCAATGGGAACAGAATTAGGCCAGTGCTGAGCACTTTTGAAAATCCCCCTCATAGAGACAAAATGACTTGCCCAGGTCACACAGGAAGTCCATAGCCCAGCCAGGAACAAAACCCAAATCACCTCAGTCACATGCTGCTGGTGTAACCACAAGACCATCTTTCTTCTGATCTTGTGGCCATTACTTCAGCAAGCCCCAGTCAGCTCTCTTGAAAATTCTGAGTCCAGTTATAAGCAAAAGAGCTGGTAGTCTCCAAGCTGTGCTAAGGAGACAGCAATCCATTATGCACAAAACTACCAATGCAATTTTTATTATATTGCATTGATAAGCACCTTTGCTGGCAGTGTTAGCACACACCAAGGACTGGAAGAACAGCATGGAGTCTAACCTGCCTTCTTCCAAGGCATTGTCAAAGCACCTTGGTGGAGAAGTACGTGGAAGAAAGTGCACTGATGCTTCCTCGGTTCTGCACGTTCCGTGTCTGTATAGAGAAATTCAGTCTACTAAGCTGCCAGTCCAGCATTTTTTCATAAGTTCTGAATTCATTTAATTCACCCATTAAGCTTGTACTAGGTTTATAGACAACTAGACTTTGAAGGAAAAACTCTTTCCAAGATCAGCTTCAGGGAGCCAGTTCAAATGGGGCAAAGCTTCCAACTACACAAATACTATATGAAAAGTGTGGAACTCTGAACAATTCAGAAAAATGTTTCTTATTAATATGCCATTTCCTACAACAGTCAACAAATATCACATATCTTAGAAATTTGCTAAGAGTTTACGTTTTACAGAAAAGGTTGGAAGAAAAGATTTTTTAACCCCGCCACAAGATTTCTACAGTGTCTAGTGAGAAAGATATCTCTTCTCTCCAAACATTATTGTGACACAGAGGGTCAAATTCAGCACAATTCTTTGGAAGTCAATGTAATTTCAACTGATTGTGATCTTACATTTATTTTATAACACATTTAGGCTGCTGTCCTGCCACGGGGCCCACAAGTGAGGACACTGACACCTGCATGGAGTCCCAATGGAGTGCAAACAGAACTTCCTGGAGTGAAATTCTGACCCCATTCAAGTCAATAGAAGATTTGCCACTGATTTCTATGGGGCCAGAATTTCACTCTGTGGAAGCATAACAGTCTATATTAGCAGACTTTATTGTTTGATTGAAGAACATTAGTTTTACACCAGAAGCAGTACATGAGTCCCTGTATTTTTAATAGGCCTAAATTTTCAAAAGTGAGTTTTGGGTGCCCCAGCCCAAGACACTTCAAAAGGAACTGATATTTTAGAGGGCAGGTACACAACACTTTCTGACACCAGACCCCTTTAAAGTGACAGAGTTGCGAGCCCAAGAATTTGGGCAGCCAAAATCCTTGGTCATTCTTGAAAATCTACACTTAATGTTATTCTTTGCTGAGTCATTGCATATTCCTCTAAAGATACACTGTCCACTTACATATAAGAAAAGCCATAGCACAGTGAATAAAACACTGGGAAAAGCCAAGATAAAATACACTTGCCAAAAAAATATATTCCACAATTCTTCCCCAATTTACCCATTGTAACAGGTAGAATTTCAAAGCCATTTCTCTGTAAGATGGTGATTATTCTGGGAGAGATGATCATATCTGTTAACTTCAAATAGGAGTCCATGGGCAGAAATGCAGGGTATTTTGGTGAGACAGACACTTTTCTTTACCTTGTCATCAGCCACATTAAGATTTTCCTTCCTTATGCTAAGAGACTGATCTATGTCACTTCACTCTATGAACCTTTCTCAAACTGCTTTTTATTTCCAAATCAGAGCACTAAGCTGCCTGCCCTGCCCTGTCTCTCACTTCTTACCCTTGCTTCTCAACAAACATCAACTCCTCCAAGAGGAAGATTGTCCCAAAGCTGGGAATATTGAACCAATATTTACAAACATAGGTATTGGCAGGACACAATCACCCTTGTGATACAGGGGGGATGCCAAGTGCTTGGTTGTTAACATTTTTATTTTGCTGTTTTCATGAAGTTTATATCTCCATGAACCACTTGCCACTTCCTTCCCAAACTTGATGTTGTTTATGCTAAACTTCCAGATGCCATTGCTCAACCCCATGGCTGTTACATAAATTAGAGACTTATTAGAGTTTAGAATTTGGAGCCCTCTTAACATCCAGAATATAATTAGAATAGTTCTAATAAATCCTTTATGCTGAGAATCAAAATATAAATAAGGAAATTAAAAAGCCACCTTTAAAATAAAAATGGAGCCAATGCCATGGACTGTACTGAGGCAAAATAAGAGCTACATTTCAGCATTACTGCAACACGTTTCCTTAGCCAGACAAGAATAACCTTCTCCCTCACTTGGTGGGATATTACGTTTTATAGCTATACCTCTTTTATTTTTAGACAGCCAAAAGCTCTTTGAGTATGTAGCTTATGGCTTCCTTAACGTCTTTTGTGTGTAATGTGTTTAGATATTTTTTAAGAGTTAAAACAGCTGTAAATTGGCCCGGGCAGTAGAGGTCTTTAAAAATGTTAAACAGTTGAAATCCACAATATCCATAAACATTTTTATGATCCTTTCTAGCTTAGTGGAATGGCTGGCAGCATGCGTCTCTAACTTGGCACAATAACTAGCATAATTTTGGAAGTGAATGAGCATAGTAACATTATCTCACTTTAGACAGTCTAAATAGGGAGGAGAGTCTAAGTACACTCTTCCTGTAGAGCAAGTGTTATTAGTGCTATAAAGTGTTCATGACATAAAACAGCAAAGGAATCTCACGGAATTTGTATACAGTTGAGTCGCTATTGTTGAAGGTTGATTCATGCCACTGACAGACACATTACTATATACCTATACGCAATACCACTGCTTCTTCTAGCAACCACAGGCATGATGGGGACCTTGCTGAGCGAGTGCTAATACCCTCTGGAAGAGACAGCATCACAGCTCTGATAATGAGTTGGCTGATGATTTTTCAGTTCTATCAACCAGAGAAACTAACGCTTTTCCAAGTACCAGAGCTGTGATCCATATCCAAGGAGTCAGGCAGGCGCAGTGGGAATGGACAGTTTTCATAAGATCAAGGATCATAATTTATGGGTCTCTTTTAACTGAGAATGAATTTTTGAATCATTGTAATAGGTAGGATTTCAAAGAAAATTGGTAGCAAGCATCATTAGAGCATTCCAGTGAACTGAAGCCAAGAGCTGGTTTCCTTGATGTCAGTTTTTCCATTGGAGAGAACATAAGTGTAATGCTAGTGTTTGATACCAATACAAGGTGAGTGTCAGTCTCAGCTCTGCATTCCACTAAACATTACGCTTCAGATTTAAAACAGCCTCATACCACAAAAATGTACCTAATTCTTATTCTCATTTGAGGTACAACATATTGCCTTTTTATTACCACTAAACTAAGCTCTGCTCTCATTTTAAAACACGCTCAGTTCGCTCAAATGGGATACTCTGCAGAATGAATACATGTTTGCTAGAAAGATCTCCCAAAGATTATGATCCCAGTTCTCAAACTCTGGTGGGGTCTTTTGGGGGCAGTCACAGTAAAGGAACCTTATATCGGTTTGAAAGGGGCCACTGAAGATTCCCCAAGCATAAAACTGGCTTTGTACCATCTATTCCCTCACCTCTGGCCTGGGGAGCATGTTGAGGTGATAGGACTGCAAGGGGAAGCACTTTGTTATTCCCCAGGACCAGGGGAGCAAGAAGGAGGTTACAGCCACCTTGTTCTCCCATCTTTTCAGTTGTACTGGGTATGAGTAACTGGCCTCTGTGTGTAGGTACATATTACAGGCAGGCCTTGTAGCACCACCTATTAAGGTATCCCAACAACTCTCATTATAAGATCCTGTTCTAAGTTGCTTAACACTTTGCCAAACGTTAACCATTCAAACTGAAATTATCTATGCAAGGTATATGCTTCAGGCTGACTTTTTCTGGAACATTTCAGCCAAAATGGTTCAGCCATTTCTGAGAATGAAGCTGGGGGGAAATATGTTGTTTGGCACATGTTAAAAGACTCCGGCAATCCTTTCTTTGAACTATTCTAGTGCCTTCATGCTTTGGAGCAAGGACTTGGAATTTAGCAGGAGAGTGGCCCTGTGTCTGGCCTTTGGCCACCCCTGTGAAAATCTGCCCAGATCTGGCCATATTACAATCCTTCAACAAATAGTAGTGCCCACATGCTCTGTAAAGTCTTCTTCAATTTGCAAACATTCCACCCTCACTGAGCATGTTTGAGCCTTTCACAGCTTCTAGCACTGACTGGTTTGTGCATGCGCCATCCCCACACAGGTCCTAATGCTAACCGGGCAGCATATGAACCATCCCCACAGAGCAACTGAGCAAGCTCCAGCACAGGGCTACAGTTGAGAACCTAGACTTTCTCTATCATGGCTGCTCCCAGTTACTCTGGCTAGGATGGGGCCAGGAATCCAAAATAAGAGTTGGAAGCCTGTGTCTCCTGTGCTCTCAATTATCCCCCTGCTAGCAGGCAGTGTGGAAGCGGAACCCATCTGATGTGCATGCAGAGGGGAAAAAATCTGGGTGAGGTGGGATGGAAAGGAGGATATAGGAACAATTAGTCTATGGCATTGGTGGGGGGGCGGTGGAGAAACTGGGACTGGCTGGGCATAGGGACTGGGACTGGAACCCTGTGTACGGAAACTGGGAATGGAAGAGCGAAGAAATGCTGGGACTGGGAGCTGTGTGGAGAGTGCCTGGGACTGAGAGCTGGTGAGGGAAACAATGACTGGGAGCCAGTTGACCTCGGGAGGGAGGAAGGGGGAATGGAGCAGGATACTGAGATCAGATGAGGAGCTAGGGAGCAGTGGTGAGACTGGAACTTGCTGGACAAGAAGAATGTGAGGGCAGGGGGGAGACAGATTGGACAAGGGGCCGGGGTGTGGGTAGAGAACCGGAATTGACTGGACAAAGACTGGAACAAGGATCTTGGGGGAAGGATTGGGGACAAGGGGCTGGGGCAGGAGGGGGGAGTGGGAGTGCTAGGCAAGGAGCCCGGAACTGGGTGTGGGCAGGATGAATGACAGAGTGGGTGGGAGTTTAGGATTTAGACCAGGGGTTGGCAACCTTTCAGAAGTGGTGTGCCGAGTCTTCATTTATTCACCTAATTTAAGGTTTCGCGTGCCAGTAATACATTTTAATGTTTTTAGAAGGTCTCTTTTTACAAATCTATAATGTATAACTAAACTATTGTTGTATGTAAAGTAAATAAGGTTTTTTAAATGTTTAAGAAGCTTCATTTAAAATTAAATTAAAATGCAGAGCCCCCCGGACCAGTGGCCAGAACCTGGGCAGCGTGAGTGCCACTGAAAATCAGCTGGCGCGCCGCCTTTGGCACATGTGCCATAGGTTGCCTACCCCTGATTTAGACAGAGAGCCCAGAGGAAGAGACTAGCACTTGCTGGGCAAGGAGACTGGGTCTAGGATGAGAAGCCTGAGGAACAGGGAGTTGGACTGGGCAGGCATTTCCTGGGTGCCCAACTTGATACTCCAGGGCAGGGGCAGTGGAGCCTTCCCAAAAGGGGAGGACCAGGGACTCCCCACCCTATCCATGGCCCCATATCGCCCCTCCTCTTCCCCCCAAGGCCCTGCCCCCAGCCCAGCCAGAGCAGGCCGGGGAGCCCAGGCCCCCCCAACTGCCCGAGAGCAGCCACCAGCCCGCGTCACCGTCCCCCAAGCCCTCTGGCCCACAGCAGGGGGAAGGTCCGCAGCTCCTCACATCTCCCTGTGCAGCTCTTATCCCGACCTGGCTCCAGCCAGGGGGTGGAGCCTTGGAGCCACAGGCTGGCCATGGTAAGAGCCACAGCTGTGGGAAGCTGTAGATCCTCCATCTGTCCTGGGCAGGGACACGGGCCAGGAGTTGCTTTCAGGAACCCCTACCCCAGGCAGGTAGAGGATGCATGGCTCCCCACAGCTTCCCGGGCTCCAGCTGCCAGCCTGGCTGGGGGGTGGGGGCTTCGGGGAGAAGAGCAGGGGCAGGGCCCATGGTGAAAAGTGGAGGGGCCAGGCCTGTCCACTTTCAAAACATGGGAGGGTCATGGTCCCCTGGTTTCCCTGTTCCAGCACCCTTGCTCCAGGGTCTGATTAAAAGTGCTAAAGCCTGCACCTGAAGTCAATGGGATTGTACGCTGAACATAGAACATGCTATATAATGCTTTGTGTTCTGAAAAATCAGTTCCTAGGTATCTCAGATTGGGCACCCAAAATTATTGGAAACTTTTGATCTTAATCTCTGTGACAACTCCTCATCTGTAAATTGGGGATAATAGGACCCCCTCGTCCCACAGAGTTGTTGCAGAGATAAATGAATTAAAGTTGTGGAGCATTCAGATACAGTAGTGATGAGAATGATAGAAAATCCCATGAGGAAATTAATAATTCTGTCTTCAAAGCAGTGTTTAAATAGTGTGCAGTAGCCAAGGCCTGGGTCCACACACTGACCAATGAAGATAAAATATTGAATAGCTGCTATTTAAGTGAGCAAAATCCATCCTGTAACCTGAATGAGGCAGGGGTCCTGTGAAAAAACAGTATGTGTTCATTTAATTAAAGACTATCATAATGCACATGTATAAAAGAGTTGAATTAAAGTTGCATAAGCAACATTATTTTGGAATTTCCTAACTTCTGAGTGCAAGACTTTACACCTTAATAATATTCATTTAGCAGGCTGAGATTTTTTTGTTTTGTTTTTGTAATATTTATATATATTCCACTTTCCTTTGTTATCTATTAGACATCATTTGGAGCCATTGAAATCAAGAAAAGACCACAAAGCATAAACATATCAAAAAGGCAATGCAATCATAATAAATATTTCAGACAAACCACACCATCCTTCCTCAGCACAGAGGTAAAACATCCAAAGGCTGGGGAAAGCAAGCAGGGATAAAAGCAGAGCGGGGTTTCTACTCCGTCCATCAATAGAATACACTTTTTTTTTTCTAACTCAAGTTTGCAATCATGTTCATGTTGCCTGTTTCAGGCTATCTGAGCAGCAGCAGTGGCCAAGAGCACTTATGCACATCTGCCTCGCAAATAGATTGAGACGTTTTCTTTTGGAAATCTTGCCACAACTCTCCATGCCTTTGTCCTCCATTTTAAATGACAGCAATGCCTTGTATCTGAGCCACGTATTGAAGGGCTCATAGAAACTTCAGCTAGTGCAGAATGGGGCTGCCTACTTATTACATGGATGTTTATGCAGACTCTTACTCCTGGATGAATTCTGTGCCTAAAAATTCTGCAACAAAAAATTAAAAATTCTACACAAAATATTTTAGTTGTCAAAACAACACAACATAATCACACCAGTTTCAATTATTGTTGGTCATTTATTTCAAAATATCTGTTAGCAAGTAGGTCTGTAGCAATACAGACAACAAAAAAGATTCAGGAAATGTTTTTCGACAAATAGATTCTTTACTAGGCATATTAACACAGAACTATGAGTAATAATTCATTCAAACTACAATAAGAAATGGATTTCCAGCACCCCACAGAAGCAGTGCAAAGGCTTGGGGGAGTCAGGGCTAACAACGGGAGAGGGAAGTAAATTGCTGGGCAGGAGCTTGGATGTGAACTTGGAGGGTTGTTGGGTGTGGGTGGGAAAAGTATGAAACAGGTTTTTTGGGGGTGGGGAGGGATTGTTAGGGAGCTTCCCCCATTCCGACCCTGGCTGACCTCTAGCCTCTCCCATTCAGTCAGGCACATCTGCCCCTGTCCCCATGTGTTCCTGAACCCTTATGTGTCCCTCTACCCCCACTCAGACACCCACTCCCCCCATCCATCCACTCCCCGTCCCTATGTATCCCTGTCCCCACGTATCTCTGTGCCCCCATCCAGCCACTCCCCTGTCCCTCCTCCCCATGTGTCTCTGTGCTCCCACCCAGCCACTCCCATCCCCCTCCCCATGTCTCTGTGCCCCCACCCAGCCACTCCCATCCCCCTCCCCCTCCCCATGTCTCTGTGCCCCCACCCAGCCACTCCCCTGTCCCTATGTGTCCCACCTTCCCTGTCCCTATGTAGCTCTGCACGCACCCTCTTCCCCATCACTATGTGCCCCTGCACCTCCTCCCCTCATCGCCACAGCAACATTTCAGCAGAAGCTTTTTTCTGCACAAAAAATTAAAAATATGTGAGACTCATTAAATATGCACATGTGCAGTTGTGCAGAATTCCCCCAGGAGTAGCAGACAGAACATTAACACCAGCCATGCATCCTAGTTAGCTGTGTTTATGTATTGGTTTCTTGGTGAAGGCAAAGGTGAAGACTTTGGATTTTAGAGCTGGTCAGGATTTTCTGATGAAATGTTTTTCCATTGGAAAATGCTGATTTGTCAAAACCAGAACTGTTCACAGTTAAGGGCTGGTTTTAACAAATCTCCCAATTTGAAAAAAAAAAAAGTTTTAAAATTTTCAATTTTTGGTTCAAAATGAGTTTTCATTTAGAAATGGAGTTAATTTATTCTTTTAAAAGAGCATATTTTGAAGTATATTGAGATTTCAACTTTTCATCCCAATTCTAGAGAGGAAGAAATTTCAAAATCTTGAAAACTCTCACGGGATGGGAAAACTGTTTCCTGCCCAGCTCTATAGTGGTCCTGACTATTAGAGGAACCATGTCTCTCCTTAGGTCATACTTTACAGTTGTGATCAGGTAAGGCACTCAAGCAAATAGCCTCAGCTTTAACTAGGCGAAGGCAGGGCATTTTCGGTGATCGTTCCTAAGATCTGACACCTATTCACCAGATCTCAGATTCAATGGGGTTAAACTAGAATGACCCTTGCAGTCCCTTCTAATTCTATGATTCAAGCCCTTAAAGAGGCACCATCACAGTTGTTAGCCCTTACCCCTGTCAAATTCTTTCAGTTGTTCCATATTCCAGATTTCAGTGATTCTGTAATGGAGCTGGTACTTTACAGAAAATATCAAGCACTTATTTAGGTCATTAAATTTTCAAAGAACGTGGCAAACATTAACTAATCTTCACAGCACCCCCATAGTTAGGTCTTGTAACTATTATTATAGGCCTGGTCTACACTACGTGTTTATACCAAATTTAGCAGCGTTAAACCGAATTAACCCTGCACCCGTCCACACAATGAAGCCCTTTATATTGATATCTGTACTCCTCCCCGACGAGAGGAGTAGCGCTAATATCGGTATTACCATATTGGATTAGGGTTAGTGTGACTGCAAATCGACGGTATTGGCCTCCAGGCGCTATCCCATAGTGCACCATTGTGACCGCTCTGGACAGCAATCTGAACTCAGATGCACTGGCCAGGTAGACAGGAAAAGCCCCGTGAACTTTTGAATTTCATTTCCTGTTTGCCCAGCGTGGAGCGCTGATCAGCACGGGTGGCGATGCAGTCCCAAATCCAAAAAGAGCTCCAGCATGGACCGTACGGGAGATATTGGATCTGATCGCTGTATGGGGAGACAAATCTGTTCTATCAGAGCTCCGTTCCAGAAGACAAAATGCCAAAGCATTAGAAAAAATGTCCAGGCTATGATAGACAGAGGACACAGCAGGGACTCAACACAGTGCTGCGTGACAAGCATAACGGAAAGACAAAGAATCAAATGGACGCCGAGGGAGGGGGGACTGAGGACTCGAGCTATCCCACAGTTCCTGCAGTCTCTGAAAAGCATTTGCATTCTTGGCTGAGCTCCCAATGCCTGAAGGGTCAAAAACATTGTCACCAGTGGTTCAGGGTATATGTCGTCAATTTACCACCCTCCCTCCCCGTGAAAAAAAAGGGAAAAAAATCGTTTCTCACCTCTTTTCAATGTCACCGTATGTCTACTGGATGCTGCTGGTAGACGGGGTGCTGCAGCGCTAAACAGCAGCATCCCCTTCCCTTCCCTCCCCGATGGCAGATGGTGCAATATGACTGATAGCCATCCTCATCATCATCCCGTGAATGCTCCTGGCTGGCCTCGGTGAGGTCAGCCAGGGGAGCCTGGGCAAAAGTAAGCTTTGTGTCCTGGAGATTCAGTCCTGGCAGATGGTGCAATAGGCTTGGTAACCGTCCTCATCATCCTGTGAGTGCTCCTGGCTGGCCTCGGTGAGGTCAGCCAGGGGAGCCTGGGCAAAAGTAAGCTTTGTGTCCTGGAGATTCAGTCCTGGCAGATGGTGCAATAGGCTTGGTAACCGTCCTCATCATCCTGTGAGTGCTCCTGGCTGGCCTTGGTGAGGTCGGCTGGGGGCACCTGGGCAAAAATAAGCTTTGTCTCCTGGAGATTCAGTCCTGGCTGGAATACCATAGCAGCTGGAGGCTGAGCTCCTCTCCCCCACTTCCCCTTTCATGTCTAATGGAGATTCTGTCCTGCCTGGACTATCATAGCAGCGAGAGGCTGCCTCCCACTCATTTTATCTCACTAAAAAGTCAGTGTTTCTTATTCCTGCATTCTTTCCTACTTCATCACACAAATGGGGGGATAACTGCCACGGTAGCCCAGGAGGGGTGTGGGAGGAGGGAAGCAACGGGTAGGGTTGTTGCAGGGGCACCCCCTAGAATGGCATGCAGCTTATCATTTCTGCGGGATCTCTGGGATTCTGACCCGGAGCGGCTGTGCTCTCTGGTTCTCTAGTAGACTTGCCCCATATTCTAGGCAGGACTGACTCTATTTTTCAACAAAACATAAAGAAGGGAATGACCTGGGGAGTCATTCCCATTTTTGTCCATGCACCCCTGGCCGACCTCAGCAAGGCCAGCCAGGAGCACCCATGACAGCAGCAGACAGTACAAAAGGACTGGTAACCATCATCGCCAATTTCCAAATCAGCAGACGGTGCAATAGGGCTGGTAACCGTCTCTGCTACCTTGCAAAGGCAAATGAATGCTGCTGTGTAGCACTGCAGTACTGCGTCTGTCAGCAGCATCCAGTACACATATGGTGACAGTGACAAAAGGCTAAACGGGCTCCATGGTTGCCATGCTATGGCGCCTGCCAGGGCAATCCAGGGAAAAAGGGCATGAAATGATTGTCTGCCGTTGCTTTCACGGAGGAAGGATTGAGTGACGACATTTACCCAGAATCACCCGCGACACTGTTTTTGCCCCATCATGCATTGGGATCTCAACGCAGAATTCCAATGGGCGGGGGAGACTGTGGGAACTATGGGATAGCTATGGGATAGCTACCCACAGTGCAACGCTCCGGAAATCGACTCCAACCATCGTTACATGGACGCACACTGCTGAATTAATGTGCTTAGTGTGGCCGCGTGCACTCGACTTTATACAATCTGTTTTAAAAAACCGGTTTCTGTAAAATCGGAATAATCCCATAGTGTAGACATAACCATAGATGCAGGAGTCAAAGATACTTGCCCAAGACCACATGGTGTCAATATAAGTGTCCAGATTAAAATTCAGATTCTCCTAGTTCCTAGTTCTGTGTTCAGGCCACTTGAAAAGAATGAAAAGGACAGTTGTACTAGTGCACTCAAACTGAACCTGATTCTCCACTGCCTTTCATAGAATCGAAGTCCAGAAAGGACCATTCTGATCACCTAGTCTGACTTCCTATATAGGCACAGGCTATAGAACTTCCCCAAAATAATTCTTATTCCATCAATACCAAGGCAAAGTATCAAATATAAATTTTCCCCTCATTTTCAACCAGTGATAACCTTTTAACATATATATTAATGAGTGCACATGCTGTATGGCAGTGAAGCATCCAGTCTACTATTGCATCATCTTTTATAGTGCACCGGTTTATTTACTAACTGATGTAAGGTATGTTGGACATTTGAGAGATTTCTTAGCTAGGATTGTTTTTGAAAAATTAAGCAATAGTTGCAATGCTTTGCATAAAAACTGAAACACAGACAACTCTCAAGGTAATGTAGGAGATGCTATTTTTATTTTTATTTTTTTTTGCCCTAGCAACTTCAAACCTCCCTCTAAATTAGATAAATCAAGGATTTGGATCCAGATTTGATTTAGGCCAGAGTTTATGAGTCAAACCAGAGCTAATGTTTTGCCTTGAGTATCCAAACAAGGGCTAATGTCAGATTCAATGATACCAAACTCTTTATTCTCTCAAACTATTTCTTTGATATTTCAACATCAAATGATGGAAATCGTATAAGAGTAGCTGTTTTCATCAGCTTTCTGATCTCTTGGGTTGCATCTGACCCATATTCAGAAAAGAAGAGCTGTAAGATTTAGATCCACTCTGGACTCAAAACAGGATAATATTTGAAACCCCAGGACAGTGTAAGATACTCCAGTAACCATCCTAAGAATTCCTCTATTCTATAATGTCAGTGCCATTATGGATGCACAGGTTTATTAGCATATATAAGACACTATGTAATAGGATGATTTGAGATCTAAATGACTGGATTAAGGTCTCCACTCCACACTGTATTTGCAATTCATTCTGAATGCATTTGCTGTCAAACTGTCATTTTATATTAGAAGTGAATTTTCCTGCTCGATTCTCTTTTTGCTTATGCTTCCCCCATTCTTCACTTCCTCAGGATTTTGGAAGAATAATAAAAACTGAAATATAACAAACTACTTGAGTCACTGAATACATTTTGCATGGTATTCATTTCCATCACCATCAACTTCAAGATGTGCCTTAGAATGACATAAAACAACTTGATGCAAATTACCATTAATGCAGCAATGCATTTGAATAACGAGTCTTTGTTTATAATAAATAAATAAAGGCCTCTTGCTGTCATGTTACAGTGTAACTGAAACTGAATAAAGCTATTCAGCCAGGAGGTGTATATACACAATAGCAGTTGGTAAGCAAAGCACACAACTTCTGAAAACAAAAAGTAAGCACACAAATATGGCCAAGAAATTAGGTCTTGGATTTCAGGAATGAATTGATAGAGTATATCAGAGTTAAATGGCATTGGATAGCTTATTGTTTAAAAAAAGAACAGTGATGGGTACAACAACTGCCCTTGATGCATTCAGGCTAGATTCTACCCCTATTAGTATGCCCCATAAATATGGATTTTTCCCATGAGTTGGCTGAGACTGCCATATGAACAGTCATTCAGTAAACCTTCCCAAATATGTTCTCTTATACGGACATGCACACATTCCAAAAGTGCCTCCAACAGTTTATCTAGCTGCCTGTTTCTTCTGAGACCCATGAAGAGAGTAGCATGTTAAGGTGTGTATCTAGCTCACCTTCCCCTTTTCATACATGGGCAGCAGCGCTGGGCTATCCGCTGGAGAAAGTGACAGAAATCGGGGTTGACTCTGAGAAGGGGAAAGTTGAAGCCAGACAGGCATGAAGGTGAGCTGGGATTTTTAGATCTAGAATGATGCTGCACAGGCCCATTTCCGGTACTACTGGCAAAGAAACGGGTGAATACAGATGTACGACGTAAGACATAGATGTAGGATCAAAATTCTACAAATTCGTAAAGCGAATGTATAGTTATCTGAAGTGAAAAGCCAATCTATTGTAGGATTTGGAGGTAGCAGCAATTCATATCACAGTGGTGAAGTCACAATATCCGTCTGAAGAGTCTGCTGTGTTTTCTGATTCTATATTATGAAATGTGCCATTTTCAGTGGCCCAGATAACACAGGGTAACTTCCAAGTTACCCAAGTTATTGAAGAAATGCCACGAAGTACAATGGAGAAATGTCATGATGCCTACCAATCTGTATTGCCAATGTCCACCTACTGTAGCTGCCTCCTGGATGCTCAATATTATGAATAGTCATCAGTCACTTCAAGATGACTTAAGGTGATAAAAATAAGATGTATATATAAACGATATAAGATTTTATCCAAGTTTACAGTCAGCTGCTTATATTCCCATCTGCATGGCTCTGCATCCTCACACCACCATCACAGCTCTTCCCGCTGCATAAATAACTCGTTAACCCATCACTTCGTAGGACAGCTTTTTAGCCAGGGCAGCTGGTGGTTTTATGTACTCTGAGCTGAATGTAAATGTCAGCAGCTTTAGAACACTAGCAACAGATATGAAAATTGAATGTGTGTTTTCTTTGCGTACAAACAGGGCCATCCATGGACTAGTTAGAATTGCAATGTGTTTACTACAGCACATAAGGCTGAGCTTATCAAAAGTAACTAGAGATTTTGGATGTGTCCATTTTTTGAGGGCCAATTTGAGACTCCTTAAAGGGGAGTGGGTTCAGCCCTTTCAGAAAATCAGCCCATTTTGCAATGTCTCCAGTTAAGCATCCAAAAACCAAAGCACCCAGAAGCACTAGTCACTAGGCTATACTTTAGGGTCAGATTCAATATATTTTACTGTTCATGAATAGTCTCTTACTCATGCAATATCTCGATTGATTTCAATAGAACTACTTAGGGAGAAAGGTATGAGTCAGCATGAGGAGGGGTATCAGAACAGAGCCCTTAGCGAGCATAATAAACAGTTGTATGCAGTATTCATTCTAACTTAATAACTGAGCCCAGTTAAAAGGACAACTGGGCAAATCATGCAACCACTTCTCCCCCTCAGAAAGCCAACCAACCAAAAAAACCCTAACCCTTGTGAATTTTCATTCAAATATTTTAATCAATCAAATTTTACTGGCAGGAATATTGATAGATAGCAAATTTCTAAAGAGTGCTTGATTTGGATCTTACACTAGTGCAAATCTAGAGTCACTCTGTTGACATCGACTGATGCCAGTGGAGTTACAACTGTAAGGGTGACCGTGAGAGAAAAAAAATCAGGCCTCTTATGTCTAAGCATTCATGGAAATGAAATTTTAAATTTATTTGAACTACAAGTTTTTCCATGCTCACTCAATTAGCGAACAGGAAAAAAATCATGTGATTTATCAGACCCATCACAATTAATGCAGCTCAAATATCAAGTATTCATGATCAGGTTCTAATGCAAAAATATTCAAAGAGATGTTCAATAAATAAATAAAAAAAAATTAAGGGAATCATGCCTTGCTAACAGACATTCCAGGAGCAAAAGAGGTTTAATTCATTAAATAAATTGTGAATTATTTTCTCAATTCTAAATAAAATCTTACAAAAGAGGGTGTCTGATCCCATTATTTGAATGCCCTCTTCTTAAATTTGGAAATAAATGTTACTTTGAATCATTTCTGAGTGAAACAGGAGTTTTTTGCTTGTCTGCACAACCCCTCTGTTTATTAGGCAGGACTTGTCATCAATAAACATTAAAAGAGCCCAGATTACAATGTACAGCTGATTTCTTTGTTTAAAAACCTGTGGTGCCTCTTCTTCCCCAGGGCTTTCAGCAAATTAAATTTTGTATCTTCTTGGGCTATCGTCTCCTGACCATTTGTAATGAATGAATCACATTTGCATTCGTGCAAATTCATCAAGTCACGGCTGTGAAAACTCTTTACGGGATGACTATAAAAGGTGATGTGAAAAAATCAATATCACATTGTGAGTGGACAAACCTTCAAGGGAAAAGAAGAGCAGGGCTTATGTATTACCTGGTGTCAATGACCAGGGCAGTATGTGACAGAACAGTAAATACCTGAATGGTTGTAGCATTTGAAACTGAAGGAACTGTCCAGCACGGGGATCCCTGATGAATAGGATGACCTAGAATAAGCTTTGTTTCTATTGGCAACTATGTCTTGAGGAAACACCTGGGGAATTCTTCCTATACCCTGAGGTAATTGGCTGCTACTTCCATACATGAAGAATGACAGGAGAATCTCACTGCTGAATTTCTAACCAGGACATTGCTGACCAATATCTTAATTTAATACTGCTACAACAGAGGTGGGGGAGAGTCCCAGCTCACTGATGTAAATTTCATTTGACACGGCTAATATATTTCCACTATTTGGTAACTTCTATTCTAACCGCAGCCTTCATGTTCTATGACATGTCTCTAATACAATACAAATGATCAAACCTAAGGAGACTGTCTCAGCATGCAACTTAATTTAGAAACAGTCAGTAAAGGTTTAGAGCAGCAGTGTACAGATCAGCCCTATCTTTGATCAAAAATGGTTTTATTCCTCTCTATTTAAGGAGCATTCAGTCACTGTTCCCTTCAGGGCAGGAAAGAAAATAGTGGGGACAGGTATTCTAGCCCTGAGGAAGTCTGCTGGAAGAATTTCAACAGCTGTGTCACACAATGGTGTTCATTGCCTGAGGCAAATTGGAACACATTCTCCCCTCCACATCACTCGCTCATTAACTAGTCACCTGGGACAGAGCACCACCTCACATTGAGTAGTACCTTACGCTGCCAGTAGATCCATTGAAATCAACATTTCCACATTCTTATTCGATTAGCCTGGCCTGATGATGGTTTCTTACAGAGATGTGACACACATACAATGTTGAATGACCTCAGAGCAGAACTGAGATTTACAATGGAGTGTCATATACATTAAAAGGCTGATGCAATGTGCATGGAAATCAAAGGGAGGCTTTCCATGGACTTCAAAGAGCTTTGAATCAGGCTCTAGGTGAAAATAAACAAGTTTTATAGCAGCATAGTTATGTGGTATAGCACCCCACAATGGGTCAGGTGGTCCCTGCCCTGAGAACCCTACCCTGGAGGTAGATACACCATACAAATGCAGGGAGAAGGAAGAAGACAACAGAAAGAGAATGAACAGGGGAGTGTGCCACACTTTTTGTAGCTTCAGTATATTTTTATAATGATGTAAATGGGAGGTTATGAGCATTTCCCTAAGTGCTAATCTAGTAAATTAATGAGCCGTTTGGTCAATCGTGTTAAGGATGGAGATCACTGACATCCCTCCCCACCAAAAATCTCACATCTTTCACCTTTTCAGTCCAGCAGAATGCAAATTATGGCTGATCACTTTAAAGCTGTTCCTGTGTTCCATGGGCAGGGCATTGGACTTGGATTCAGGTGACCGGGGGACTAGTCTTGGCTCTGGTCATGACCTGGGGCAAGCCATTCCATGCCTGTTTCCATCCTGCCCTTGTCGGTCTTGCCTATGGGGCAAGGATTTTTCCCACTGTGCATATGTACCCTGACTAGCACAATTGTGCCCCATCTCACTTGAAGCCTCTAGGCGATAATGAAATACAACAACCAAATTTAAAAAAAAAGACAATATGAAAAGAAATGGAACTACAATCATCGACTTTGCCATTATGTTCGCTGTACCTATGTAAGAAACAGTCAGTCTAGGATACTTGGATAAGTAAATAAGAATCATTTGGGGGAATTTTTAAAGCAATCTGTAATGCTGTGTGCCTAATACAGAGCATAAACCTATAGCCTAGGCCTTTACAGTTCTGTGCTGTATTACATTAACACAGCAGCAGCAGAATATTTGTAAATTGCTGTAAATATTATGATGAACACTTGCCTAAAAATAAAATAATTCATGTCTCTTAGTTCAGATGTGCCATCAGCTACAAACTGGATTCTTAAAGAAGGAGTTCTTCAAAAGCAGAAGAGTTTGTAGGACTCCAGCCCTGCACCAGCCAGCTCTCCCATTCTGTAGCCTGCTGATATTGATTAGTGCCTGACCTGCTTGGGGTCACAAAAATGGGACTGATTTTCAAATGTGAAATTTATTGTATTTTTGATCATTTCCAATTTCACTGAAATACTTTGCACCCCTCTGTTATTAGCCATCTGCAGAGGAGTGTTTTCTCTCAAAATGGAGGATCAACAATCTGATGAGTACTTCCTCTTAGTGGGGCTCCAGCGAAGAGGATCTGTTTCTTAGTTCACCATAAAGATGCTGATGAAGGGAGATGATTCCTTCCCAATTCCTGAGCATCTTATCAGTCTCAGCTACTGGGGCTTACGGTTTATCCCTAAATGAATAGCATTAGGATTCTGCATTCAAGCAATTAATTGGGCTATCTTTGCGATCAACTCTGGATCAATGTATAGTATATAACAGTGTACTTGTGACCTAAGTTTCATTATTAAATAAAGTAAGTACAATTGAATACAAAAAACAAAAATTCCAAAGTAATTCATATAGCAGTACATCAGTTAATGTTGCCATGCTGGCCGTACAGGGAGAAGGATCATCTTAGATTTTTGGTGTGCATTTCATTCTGAAGGATCTCAAAAGAGCTTTGCAAAGGCACCAAAATGCTATACAAACTATACATGTTATGTCATCATTTATCTCTGAGGAGAACCCTAGCATCTGTTTAACAGTGCTCCGCAATACTACACAGCAGTATGGCAGGAAGTAGAGAACAGCTTGTTATATTGAAACTGCAGGGGGACTTGAGACAGAACAAATGTAATTATTCAGTCTGGAATGTAGCCAGAACACTGAGGTTACCATCCCTTTCACTGCTTTGTCTAAAATCTGAAAAACTTTAGTTAATATACCACTTTGTCTTGGGTGGCTTGTATTTTGAAGTGACATCTAGGTAGTGTCTGCAGTGGCAAATATGGGAGCTATAATTCACCACCAGAATGGTCCCACTGGTAAGAGGTATAGTGTAGACGGAGTTCAGGTGCTTCTATCTATATGGAATCTCACCCTGTACTGAGCAAGGCTACACAACACAATGGTGATGATGCCTGAGCTCTGGCTACACTACCACTTCCACCAGTGCTCTCACTCATGATGGATTGTGGGTCCCATTTTTGCTAGTGTAGATACAGTACTAAAGTTTCCAGAAAATATCCTGACTCCTTTAGAGCTGATTCTTTATGTGTACTATTCTTCCCTCAAGTTGCATTGCCCCAGTTGTTGGAATGACTTGGGACTAAACAGTGTGCTTCCCTTTAAATCATTGACTAGAGTAGCAATGAGTATAATTGTGGAAACACTTAACTGCACCATATTCCTGGGCAAAGTTAATCACAGTGATGGCAGAAGGTATGAACTGAAAATGGTAACTGTGTGCCAGGGGAGGGGATAGCTCAGTGGTTTGAGCATTGGCCTGCTAAACCCAGGGTTGTGAGTTCAATCCTTGAAAGGGCCACTTAGGGATCTGGGACAAAAATCAGTACTTGGTCCTGCTAGTGAAGGCAGGGGGCTGGACTTGATGACCTTTCAAGGTCCCTTCCAGTTCTAGGAGGTTGGTATATCTCCTATTATTATTCTGATACCCTTATGCTGAATAGCACTTTACTTCACACGTAGTCCCATTGACATCATTGGAGCTCCGTGGGGAGCAGGGACTGTTGGTGTAAGTGACAGGCAGCATGTCTACACTGCAAAAGAAGCCATATGGCAGCAAGTCTCAGGGACCAGGTCAACTGACTCGGGCTCGTGCTATAGGGCTAAAAATAGCAGTGTAGGCATTTGGGCTCAGGCTGGACCCCAGGTTCTGGAACCTGATGAGGCAGGTGTATCTCAGAGCCTGGGATCCAGCCTGAACCTGAAGGTCTAAACTGCTATTCTTAGCCCTGTAGTGTGAGCCTGAGTCAGTTGTTCTGGGCTCTGAGGATGTGTCTGTGATGCAATTAAAAACCCGCAGCTGGTCCATGCCAGCTGACTCAGGTTCACGTGGCTTGGGCTAAAGGGCTGTTTGATTACGGTGTAGATGTTCAGGCTTGGGATGGAGCCTGGGCTTTAGGACCCTGTCAGGTGGGAGGATGCCAGGGCTGAGGTTGCAGCCCAAGCCCAAATCCCTATGCTGCAATAAAAGATCCCTTAGCCTGAGCCCCGTGAGACCGAGTCAGCTGGCACAGGCCAGCCATGGGTGTCTAACTGCAGGGCAGACATTGTACCCTGAGACTTGCTGCGATTATTTATTTTTGCAGGGTAGACATACCCAGTATCATAGCAAAGCCTGAAAAAAGCCAAAATCTGAGACATAAGAAGACAAAGAGCCCTAACTTTTCAAAAACTTGCATGCAATACAGCCACATGACCACCATTAATCTTTATGTGAACTGTATTGATAAATCCCATGCAACCCTGGAAAATTAGACCAACATTTTAAAAATGTCAGTGGCTACAGTTAGACATTTAAATCCATATGAGGCACCTAAATAAATGGCATGTTTGCCAGAGATGCTGAATACCACAAGTTCCTATTGACTTGTTCTGAAATTCAGGACACTTATTAAGGTGCCTAAATATGGATTAAGGGGCATAACTTTAAGCAGTCAAATTTGAAAATGTTGGCCCTAAAGTTTAAACTTTTATAAATTGAAGCCTACCAGTATTTCCTGAACTTGAGCTTTTTTTAAGACAGCACCCAAAACCTTATCTAGTATCTGTGGATCCTTTCTGGGGGAGACTATAGCCTACCTTTCAAGGGAAGTGGACTTTGTTACAATAAATAGCTTCCTGATAGGGGCAACTGCAGTTGAATTACGTATAGAAACTTCATAAAGTCTGCTTGCAGAAGGTGCTTGATGAGACAGAACAGTATATATGAAGGAAGGATTAACAGCCGAGCGTTGCACTCTCTTGATCCTCTCTCAGTGCTTACACACTGAACAGAGTTGATGATTTAATAGTTTGGTTTCTCCATCTCTAACTATGTGCATCCTGTTACAAAATATGTGATTGTGTGTGGGCATTCGCACAAGCACACACTAAGACAGAGGCAGTGTTTGGATTTGTGAGAATGCCAGACCTTGGAATGGTTACACCTCCTAAAAAACCCCTCACCTCTTCAGCATACATTTATGTTCTTAGTATACATACTGCACTTTTAAATAGATCAGTCATGAAAGGGGTAAGGTTTGCTCACGCATGCATCAAGCACACCTGCATTCTATGTCTGGAGATGACCTCTTGTATGCATTTTACTAAAGCAACCTGAGCTGTCACTGACTTAACAGGAAATATTTCAATCTCTTTGGAGGAAAAGAAAGAAAGAAATGAAAAATAGCAGATCCAGACAGTATATATTTTTCCCTATGGAGATTTTTTGGCAGGAACCCAGGGAAGAAACCTACGTTTGCAAACTCCTCTGGGTATTGAGGTTGCAGAGAAACCACAGCCCTGCCAAGTTCTGTGGCTCAGTTTTGACAGATGAAAAGTCATCATATAGTTGTACCTGACTCACACTTCTCCATGTCGGAAACTTTGAAGAAGAAGCTGTACACTTTTGAAATGCTTAAGTGCTTTGCCAGGAGACTTTCATGAAAATAATCCAGCAGTGTTTTACACAACAGATATTAGAAATGTAGGACCTGAATCCCTTACTGCACTGTAAAAATATCTCAGTTTGTAAAAGCTGAGACACTCATGGTACCAGGAAATGTAGCCTTCTCTTTATTTTAGGTCAGATTAAACTGCACACAGTACCTCATAATATATAGACATACAACTGGCACTGAGATCTAGAAACTTTGTTTAGAATGTCCTTTAAATGAATGAAAACCAAAAGAATTTGGCAGAATTGCCATAACCATCAGTATTTACATACACATTTTTTACCCTTAGCTATTGATAGATAAGAGGGCTGCTTGAAAATTTTTGGTCCAAATTCTATTTCCAAAAGAAAATTGGAGAGAGTGTGTGAGAGAGAGAGAGAGAGAGGGTGCGTGTGTGCATGTTGATACCAGTCAGCTCTGTGTTTTTGGGGAACCAGGGCACAGTATCCAGCCTGTCTGAATCATGAAAGATACCACCACACCCACAAGCCTCTGCTTAAACCAAAACCCATCAGAGAAAAGACTTGCAGAGAGCAATGAAGGGCGGTGGGAGACACACCTAGACCCCTCCTGACAAGGGTGACAAGATTAAGACATCTCATTAGCATACAAAATGGAGAGCAGAGACAACTCCCCTAGCCTCATCTGCATGAGAGATGGGACAGGGAGACATCTCAATTTGCATACAGAATGGAGAACAGAGAACTGCACTGAATTCTGGGACCAGAAAAAGCAGGGAAGCACTGTATCCTGTGAATCTCTGCTCCTGGTGCTAATGAACCTACACCTGCACACACCCAGCTCAGCAATTATCAGTCCAATTCTAGTAATGAATCCTTGATTGATATCCAAAATACTGAAAGCAGACTTGTTGCATTGTGAGCCCCCTGGAAGAAAACACCACCCATAGCCAAGAGTGATCAGCTCCTATTGTCTAGCCTAAAGAAAACACTTGAGTCATCAGCTTACCTATAAACAAATCTAGTGTTCTCCCTTAAACCATTGTATTTTCTCTACAAAAATCCCTACTCAGGGCTTGGCTACACTTGAAAGTTGCAGCCCTGGTGGAGGCTTTCCAGTGCTGCAATTAGTAACTGTCCACACCTGCAAGGCACATCCAGCACTGCAACTCCCTGGCTGCAGTGCTGGCTGAACACCTGGTCTGCTTGGGGTGTAGCGAGTGCAGCGCTGGTGATCCAGCGCTGCTCATCAAGTGTGGACACACACCAGCGCTGTTATTGGCCTCCAGGGTATTAGCAGATATCCCAGAATGCTTTTAAGTAAATTACTCTCTTTGTTTTGTTATGCAGCCTCTCTTTGTTTTGTTGTGAACTCGGAGCTCCGGTGGTCCGGGAGCTGCTTATCAAACACCTCCTGTTTGCTGTGATCAATCTGTACCTGACTGTGAACAATCAAAAATGAGATAACCCCTGTGAATGAGGCAGGCAAGGAGTGAGTGTTTGCTTGACAGAAACAGTGGGGGCAGAGGGGAGAGAGGGAGTCCGTTGGATGCAGGCTGTTTGCAGTTAAGAGTTAAGGGTAAGGGATCGGGAACATTTTCTGATTTTGCAAGGCAGGAAGCTAAACACACAGTGTTGGCTCCAAAAATCCACTCTCTCTCTCCCCCCCGCTCCCTGTCACACTACAGCCCCACCCCACCCCCCTCTTTTGAAAAGCACGTTGCTGCCACTTGAACGCTGGGATAGCTGCCCATAATGCATCACTCCCAACAGCGCTGCAAATGTGGCCACACACCAGCGCTGTTCCTACACTGCTGGATGACCAGCGCTGTAAACTCCCAGCGCTGCAACTCTCAAGTGTAGCCAAGCCCTCACCCTCTAGTCATGGTTCTGATGCTTAGATCCAAACTATGCATCAGTTCCGCTGGGACTCCATCTTCTCCTGCAGCGCCCAAAATAGGGTCATCTAGTAGGTTACTGCCAGTACAATTGTGATGTGAGAGTGGGCATGGGGACATGCTGAATCTGGGACACATTAGGGTAACTGCTTGAATGTGCTGCTTGACCCAGTCCATGGAGCTCAGAGGCACATAAGGAGAGGCAGCTGAATGTGCTGCTTCCTCCAGCCCAGTGAGTCCAAAGACATAAAAGGGGTCAGCTTGACAGTGCTGATTGACCCGGTCCGCTCAGACTTGCTCTGTTAATGTATGTGTGGGTGTGTGTGTGTTCATCCGGTTCTGGGGCTGGAGGAACCCAGCCCTAGGGAATCTAGGTCCTGCAGGATTGCTCCATTGGGAGGGGACTTGCAGAAGGGAGATGTAGAGCTCCATACAGGGGTGAAAGTAACTTACAGGACTTACCGGTACTGCTGGAGTCCTGAGGGGGGCGTGGGGCACCTCAAGATTTAAAGGCCCTGGGGCACTGGCTGTGGCTGGGAGCCCCAGGGCCTTTAAATCAACCAGGGGCTCCCAGCTGCAGAGATGGCTGGGAGCCCCCCGGAACTCAGGGGCAAATTAAAGGCCCCGGGGCTCCGGCTGCCATGGGGAACCCCGAGCTTTGCCTGGCTGAGGCCAGGATTTAAAGCGCCCGGAGCTCCTGCTGCTGCGGGGAACCCCGAGCCCTTTAAATCCCGGCCCCAGCCAGGCCGCCGGAGCTGCGGGCGGGATTTAAAGGGCTCTGGGCTGCCCACAGCAGCGGGGAGCTCTGAGCCCTTTAAATCCCGGCCCCAGCCCAGCCGCGGGAGGGATTTAAAGGGCTCTGGGCTGCCCTCAGCCGTGGGAGCCCTTTAAATCCCGGCCCCATCCCGGCCGCCTGAGCCGTGGGCGGGATTTAAAGGGCTCTGGGCTGCCCACAGCTGCGGGAGCTCTGAGCCCTTTAAATCCCCGCCCCAGCTCGGCTGACGGAGCCGCATCCAAGCTGGGGCCCGCAGCCCAGAGCTCTTTAAATCCCCGCCGCGGAAGCCGGTGCAGTCCAGCATGGTGTACTGGCTCTTGCCAGTACGCCGTACCAGACTGTACCAGCTTACTTTCACCTCTGGCTCCATATGAAAACACAAGTGACACAAGCAGTACATTGATAGAATTACAGTGTTAATTTGGGAAAACACCACAACTAGGGTTCATAAAGATAAACCATGAGCAAAAGACTCACCCCCAAGTAAGTTGGGGAGTGTCCTTTTCCCCTCAGGGTCTTAAATCCAGCAACCCAAGAGTCCCTTTAATGTGCCCGTCCCTTCTCTGTACCCCACTCACAGTTGCTGTCCTTGACCAGTGCAGCCACAGAGTTCAGAGGTTCATCTGCAGAATTCACCTCCCACCCTGTGTGGAAGGCGGGGGCATAAGGAGGTACCTTATATGCTGCACTGCTCGGGCGCTCACTTGTCGTCTCAACGGCCAATTGCCACGCCTCTGTGGGGCTCTGCTCTGGCCCTCTCCACCAGGTTCTCTGCTGGCCACTTGCCGTGTCTCTCCGCCAGCTGCTCTGCTGGCCACTTGCAATGCCTCTCCGTCAGCCGCCCTGCTGGCTGCTTGCCATGCCTCTCCATCAGCCACCCTGCTGGTCACTTGTCACGCCTCTCCACCAGCTGCCCGCTTGCCAAGATGTCTTCAGGGCCTCCCCCCCACACCCACACACTTAACACAGCTCTCAGTGATTTCAGGTGTTAGTGGGGGAGCCTCAGTGCTGGTGTACACTGGGCAGTCTCTTGCAGTAAAGACACTGTCCCAAAGTAGGTCTAATCTTTAGACCCAGATATCAGTGATTACAGCTCTGTAGCATGTAACAAGACTCTCTATTGAGTCTAAATTACCTCTTTTATTATACCATGGAGAGAGGAAGGGTCAAATGGTGTCTAGGACCCTTAAACATGGGCCACACCCCCAAGTACAGGTGCCTGTGCCCACCCTCTCTCAACTTATTGGGCTTTGGAACCCATGTTCCCTGCCTAGAGAGTGCTGTTCAGTTGAGGCTGAATCCCTCCCTTTGGGGTATGCCAGGTACAGTTCCGCTGCCCTCGGTTCACACAACAAGGATAACAACGCTTTATTACTCCGGCCCCAATAACAAGGAGACTGGGGATCCACCACCAGCCACAAGTGATCATTTGGGCAAGCACCATGGGTATGTCCATGCAAACGAGATCAGCTTCTGAAGTCTTTTTCCACAGCTCACCACTAGATGTCAGGGGAGAGCTCATCCAGCCTCTGCTTACATGTTAATGGTATTTGTATCAATGCTGTGTGAAAGAAGCAGCTGGTGTACATGCAAACAAGTTCCTGGTTTGTGTGGGTTTATGTAAACAGAGCTCCACTTTAAGATTTGGGTTTAAACAAATTCAAATATTCCAAGTAAAACAAACAAAACTAGTAATGTTTGCTGCTCAAAGGTACGGGCCAGCTCCTCAGATAGTATGAATCAACCTAGTTCCACTGATATTTAATTCCTTTGGTCTTTACTATGCAGGAGCTTAGACTAGATGACCATATTGCTGCTTGCTGGCTTTAAAATATCTGAAATAAATGGAACTACAAAATTTCCCTTCCCCCCCCACCCCGATGATCTAGCCCAATAAATCAACTCAAATTTGCTTGCCTAGTCTTGCTTGCCCTTCTACCCAGACTTGTGTCAACTTTGAAGAACATTTTGGCAAATTTGGTCTGAATTTTATAAGACAAGTATTGTTACACTCTTGCACACTTTTCATTGGTAGAGGAAAACCTTGTTTGATGGCCATGTTGGATTTGGATCTCCCTAGAGGTCTTTCCTAACTTCATCATTCAGTGCTAGTGGATCCATGGAATAATTATATTTCTTGCTGTTACTCAACTTCAGGAAGAAGAGAATGAACTAAACTGTTGATTTAAAATAAGATATTGGGCCACATTCCGCTCTCAGCTACCCTGGTTTACCGTAAATTTAGAATAAATTCACTGGACCAGATCGCCAGCATGTATATTGGCAAAAGGCGCTAGGATTATTTTCACAAGCTGAGGATCTGGCTCACAGACTTCAGTGGAGTTATTCTGAATTAATGCTAATGTAATCAGAAAGCAAATTTATTTCCTAAATCAAGGCATTTTGCATTAATTGGTTCATTTGCATAACACTCATTTATATTAGCCTTACAATTAATTTCACTAAATACAAAGAGGCAGGAGAAGGGAAGCCTCAAAGGCTCCATAAATTATATTGATTTCCTCTTTCAATGCTGTACTATTAAAACAATATATTTAAATGTCTTCAGGAGTTTGAAGAGTGAAGAAGTAGCAGCGAGCATTTCAGTGGTAAATGAAAAGCATAAAAGTGAATGAGAGATTTTAAGAAAAGGATCCATCTCTCTCTCTCTCTCTTTATATATATATTAGTTAAAAGCATTCAGGGCTAAGAAAATATGACTTCTATGGATTCTAGGCTGACAGAGTAGGATTAGTAATGTGATTTTTAAAGGGCTGCTGCCACCACAGCTACACTGTATATTCCTTAAAAATATCCTAGGGCAGTCATTTATCAACATTTTTAGAGCCGGGTGAACTATTCACAAAGAACCATTTATCCAATGAATCTAGCGCTCTCTTCCTGTTCACAAAGGAAGTATCTGAAAGTATTCAATTAATAGAATGTGTGATATATTTTACCTATGGGTTCCATGCAGCCTATTCCCTCCCTGTGCCTCTTGCTCAGAGTCTTCCCTATCCCTAACTTAGTATCGGGTCACCTAAGTTACATGGTACCGACATTCCTTCTGCTCCCTGACTGGATGTCTTCCTGTTAGCCAACCAGGATGAGGTCAGTCTAGCTTAGTGGGCAGCATGGACATCAAGACCCAAGGACTAGGGTCAGAACCAGAGTCAGTAAGTCAGAAACTGGAGCCAGGGTTAGACCGGAGGGCAGGAACTTGACACCAGGCCAAGGCTCAAGCCAGAAGTCAGGAACTAGAGCAAGCAGGGTATCAGGCAAGGAAGGGTTTAAGGCAGGAGCACAGAGGCAAGGCAGGAGCAGCAAGAACCAGGTAACGCAGAAGCACGCACAGTGGTGGGCAGGTGCATTGAGAAGCCAGCATGTACTGCAGGCCAGCTGTACTGATAAGGCAGCCTGGAGACTAGCTCCGCCGCAGGCCTTGATTTGTGACACTTTCAAAACCAAAGGCCACATGAATACTTTCAGTAGACAAAGTTGTGCAAATGTGTATGCATATGAGCATTTGCAGACAAACACACATACTGTAAAAGTACTTGTGAAATTCTCCATTTCAGTCAACCGAAGTTTGCTAATCCAATATTTGTGACAAAGCAAATAAACAGGATTACAAATCCTGCTGAAGTGAATTTGCATGAAGGGGGGATATTTATAATTTGTTATTAATTTTTCCAAATGCAACCAATATACCAAACTGCAAGATTAATCAGAATACACAAGTAAATAGATAGGGGTAGGATAAAGTGAGGGGAGGAGAAGCAACATATCTATCTTCAGGGCCTACATTAATCATAGACCTCTAAAAAGTCAGCCCAAATTTCTTTGCATTTTTTGGGCCTTCCCTTTCCGCAGAATGCCAGGCATTTGTTAGCTGTTAGGTCACCCATATCACCGAGCAAGACATCAATATTTGGTGGGGATCGACTTTGCCATTTTTGCAGGATTAATTTTTTAGCAACCAAAGCCGCATGTTGGAGCCATGCCACCTTGTTACCAGGTAGTCTCCAAGTATCAGGAATATATCCAAGAATGAAACTTAAGGAGGAGGGGTCCACCTTAGGATTCAATACCAAATTAGTCCTTTGACACACTTCATACCAGAAATGCTTGATACAGGGATACTCCCAAAACATATGGGCTAATGTAGCACCAAGGGAGTTACATTTCCAACAGTGGTCAGCATTTATGAGGCCAATTAGCCTTAGCCAATATGGGGATCAGTATACTTGAAAAAGTGTCTTTAGTCTCAGGTCTGTAGGTGCTTTTTAAACATTAGACACAGTTGTATTCCATTAGGTCGGAGATTCCAAGCAACTCTCAAATTAACAATCTTTGGCAGATTTCTTTGGGCCAGAGAACCATAAAAGGATACCACTGGCCAAGAAAATCCAGGATATTTCCTCCAAAATAATAAAAGTTCTTGAGGTTCTGGAGCTCCCAATGCATAGGGTACAAATGCATTCATAAGTAAATGCTTAAACTAGAGATATTTCCATGCTCCAGAGCAGGGCTAGCCAAATTGTTGCTGAACTTTAAATAGATCATGGTCAATTAGCTACGACACAGTCTGTCCATCCAATCCCTTAACATCGACTTTTGCCACTGATTTTAAGGGTAGTATAGCTCCACGGGACCACCTCTACATGGAAGAATAGAGGGAAGCAGAACATTTTAGGCAAGTTTGATCAAGCTTGCCTCACAGCCATTATTGTGAGAGCAGAGCTCTGGAGCTATCAAATCTATAATAATTTGATTTTACAGTGCCCGAAAGGAGGAGAGGCTGTACCAATTCTCATTCAATCTGAATCCAAGGTAGGGTCTGCGGTGTCATATCTAACAGCCTTTTGAGACAGAAGATTGTTGATGTCAGACCTTATATTGATGAGGATTCTGGGGAAGGGGGCAGAAACATAGTCTACATTCAAGGCCTTAATTTCCTTCACAAGGGTATCAATTCTATGGTCTCTCCATTTCTTTTTTAAAGGTGCCATAAAAGATGATATGGCCTATGGGGAAGGCTTTTCCTGGAGTGTGGCAGCTGGTGAAGTAGTGAGGTCATTTGCTCTTTAATAAAAGTTCTAACTCATGCTGCATAGAGTTAACAAATGATGTTTCAAACATCAGAGAGGTATTTAATCTCCACATTTTAGTGGGGGTGTGTGCATGCTTTGGGGGTCTAAAAGACATCTGTATAGGAGCATGGTCAGATATAGCAATAGTACTAATGCCACAATCAGTGACAGAACTGATCAATCCTTGTGACACAAAAAAATAGTCCAATCCTGAATATGTTGAATGAACTGCAGAAAAAAAAAATATATATATATATATAGTCTCTGGCTGTAATCACCACACATTTTGTAGTTACCACACATTTCATAAACCTAAATCACCCACGTATGTATGAAGTACCTGATGAGTATTCATGTTTTGAAATGGAGATGATTTATCAAGGACTGGGTCTGGAGTTTCATTCAAGTCTCCAGCGATAACAACAGGATGATCACCCATGTCATGATGAATCATGGGATCATCCTAGCTTGCCCAGTGCAATTGGAAAAGATGATTATAGAACTGCCAATTACAGCCTTGGGGACTGTAAATCCACTCTCACTGTCAGACCTTGTGCTCAGAATATTAGTATTTAACTTTTTATATATTAGTATAGCAATGACCCTCACTTTAGAATTAAAGCAACTAGAAACTAAGGCCTTGTCTACACTACAGGACTATTTCGAATCTACTTAATTCGAATTTGTGGATTCGACCTTATGAAGTCGAATTTGTGTATCCATACTAAATACACTAATTCGAACTTCTGAGTCCACATTAACGGGGCCGGCGTCGACTTTCGAAGCGGTGCACTGTGGGAAGCTATCCCACAGTTCCCGCAGTCCCCGCTGCCCATTGGAATGCTGGGTAGAGCCCCCAATGCCTGCTGGGGGAAAAAATGTGTCGAGGGTGGTTTTGGGTAACTGTCGTCATTGAACCGTCAATCACGCCCTCACTCCCTCCCTCCCTGAAAGCGCCTGCGGGCAATCTGTTCGTGCACTTTTCTGGTCAGTGACAGCGTGGACGCCACAGCACTGCAAGCATGGAGCCCGCTGCGATCCTCGCCGTTTTCTCCTCCTCGCACTTTATCGTCCACCTCTTCCACATTCAGCTGCTGAGAAATTGGGCTACTTTTCAATGGTTCTGCAAGCACTGGGGGACCATAGGGGACGTTTTACCAACATGAACGTCGTATGGCCGGGCAAGGTTCCTGATGCGTGTGTTCTCAGGAACTGTGGGCTGCTCAGACGCCTGCTGGAAGGTAGTTTCTTCCCGTACCACGAAATAACTGTTGTGGATGTGCATTTGCCTATAGTGATCCTCGGTGACCCAGCCTGCCCGCTAATGCACTTGCTCATGAAGCCCTATACAGGCGCCTGGGACAGCGACAAGGAACTCTTTAAATACCAGCGAGCAGCGTGACCTGTGACTGTTCAGTTTCTTTACAGAGAAGCTGAACCTGCCCCTGTTTCTTTACCCAGTTACTGTTGACTCTCCTCTTCAGTTAAATACCCCGTTCTCCCCGTTTCCTCCACTTCCAAGACACGTGTAAAAATAAAATACATGTCACACTGTTACTGAGGAGAGGTTTCTTTATTCATGACTTTTCGTTAAAGGGTCGAAACTGGAACGCAGACTGCGGTGGGTAGGGTGTGCGCTGATGTAAAGACCGCCTCTAAACTCAAGGAATGACAGGCTCCTGCTCCTACAGCGGTCCGCATTGCCGGACTGCTTGTTTCAACGGAGCCTGCCATCCCTCCTTTTTGGGATTCTGTGTGCGGGGGGCTATGTGGCCTTGTGGCGGAGGAGGACGGATACAGATTCCTCTGCTGCGTGACTCAGCGGTCCACGACAAGGACCGCTGTATAAGATCTGTACCTGCCCTCCCCCGCTAAAAAGTCACATCCCCACCGCCCACACAGAACCTGGAAACCACCTCCCATACCGACCACGGTGCCTGCTGACTGCACTGTGTGTGTTACCCGCTGCTGATCCGGCCCCCGTGTCTGTACCCTGCGAAAGGTGCCTGTCCTATGCAATTAGCAACGCACTTCCCCACGCACCCCATTCAAACACAGTCTTCAGTGAAGAAACATGACGGAAACAGTACTTAACAGCAAAGTATTTTTATTACTTAAGTACACAGTTATGGGATGGGACTGGGATTGGGACTTGTTTGAGTCCGGAAGGGAAGGACTTATGCAAATGTAGGGTAGGAGAGCTTTTGGTTACTTGAGCACTCTGCTGGGGTGCAGTGACAGTATTCACGGCCCAGGGCGGGCATCCTCCTGGTTATTTGAGGTGAGGGGGGAATGTGACTTTGTGGCGGGGGAGGGCAGTTGCAGAGATACTGCCGGGGGCTCTGTCCTGCAGCGGTCCTGCAGAACATACACAAGTCGCCGGAGCGTGTCCGTTTGCTCCCTCAGTAGTACAAGCATTGCTTGAGTCGCCTGCTTGTGTTCCTCACGCCACCTCTCCTCCCATTCGCTGTGTGAGCGCTGGTACAGAGAGACTTTCTCCCTCCACTGCCTCTGCTGGTCCGCCTCGGCTAGGTAGCAGCCCACACACATTCATCGAAAATCGTGTCCCTTGTCTTTTTCTTTCGCCGCCTAATCTTCGCCAGCCTCTGCGAGGTGGATGCTGTGGCAGGTCTGGAGACAGTGGAAGCTGTGAGATGGGAAACAGTTAGTTAATTCCTTGCAATGATACTTTTTTGCGAACAATTAACTGAGTCTAGGCTGTCTCTGTGAATTTTTGTTGAGACCCCTGTGCCTGCTGTTGCACAAATCATTTGCGCGGTGGATTCTGGGTAAATGTCGCCAGTCATTCCTTCCTCCGGGAAAGCAATGGCAGACAATCATTTCGAGCACGTTTTCCATGAAATGCCCTGGCACACGCCATAGCGTGGCAACAATGGACCCTATTTTGCCTTTTGTATATGTCACCGTATGTGTACTGGATGCCGCTGACAGAGGCGGACCAGCAGCGCTACACAGCAGCATGCTTATGCTTTTGCATGACAGCAGCGATGGTTACCAGGCATACTGCACCGTCTACCATACCATGAACTGGTAAGAAGACGGTAATAAGATGGTCATGGTTACCTGTCCTTTTGCACTGCGCCATTTGGTGCTGTCATAAGTGCCCCTGGTCGATCAGCCAGGGGCGCAAAAGCAAAATTTGGGAATGACTCCCCGAGTCAATCCCTCCTTTTTGGGTATCTAAAAATAGAATCAGTCCTGCCTAGATTATGGGCAAGTGTACTAGAGAACCACTGTATCATACAACCAGAGACCACAGCTGCTCTCTGTCCAATCCTGCATAAATTTTGAGCTGAACGCTATTCACAGGGTGTGCTCCTGAAACAACCCCAGCTGTTCATTCCGTTCTTCCCCCAGCCTTCCTGGGTTCCAATACCATTGTCCCCCACTTGTGTGATGAAGTAATATAGAATGCATGAATAAGACACAGGTAGTCGTTTGTGAGAAATGAGTGGAAGGAAGCCTCCAGCTGCAATGATAGTCCAGAGATGACATTAAGGGGTGTGGAGGAGGGAGCCACTCATCCCTCTGCTAGTCCAGGGGCAATTGAATCTTTTCTTTACAATGAAGGGTGGGGGCTGATGGAGCTCAGCCCCCTGTTGCAATGATGAGGACGGTTACCAGCCATACTGCACCATCTACCATGAAAAATTAGGGCCAGGCGCCCTTGATCAACCTCACAGATGCTAGTACGCATGGTTACCAGTCCTTTTGCACTGCCCCATGTGCCAATAGGCTGATGATGAGGATGGATTTCCATCTTATTGTACCATCAGCCATCCATAGCGTGGGGGGAGCAAGGATGTTGGTGTTGAGTGCTGCACCATCGCGTCTATCTGCAGCATTCAGTACAGATACGGTGACATGTAAAAGAGTCAACAGAGGATTGTTTTCCCTTTAACTTCTGGGGGTCGGGGGGCTGCGTAAATTGCCGAGCTAGGCCCGACCCACCGCGGACACTGTGTTTGACCCTAGAAGCATTTGGAGATCAGCCAAGAATGCAAATGCTTTTCGGAGACAGCAGGAACTGTGGGATACCTTGCGTCCTCGTTCCCCCCTCCCTCCATGAGCGTCCATTTGATTCTTTGGCTTTCCGTTACGCTCGTCACGCAGCTGCGTGCTGAGTCTGTGCTATGCCGTCTGTCCGTTTATTTATTAAAAATACTTTGGACCAGGCGTAACGTAACATTTCTTCCCCTACTTAGATGCAGGAGTCTCCGAGCGAGATCACCGTGAGGACGGGCACTGAAGGAGATAGAGAGCGCATGCTGCGTGAAATCTAGCACGAACCACGGACCTATGCAGCCGTGCTCTGGGAGGCAGTGCTCCCTGAATACCGCGTGAAAGCCTCGCGCGGAAAAGTGTGCTACCACGGAGCACCCAATAAGGCAGCTCGCCCCAGGAACCTCCTGCTGATGCTTATCGATTAACGGCAGGAGAGCTTCGTGGCATTCTCCCAGGAGGATTTCTGTTCTATCACCATATATACAGAGACCTCCTTTTCACACACTTCAGATTCCTGTTATATTAAGAATAAAAGTTAACATGGTTAAAGCACTTACCGACAGATCCTACCCCTGATTCAGGATCCGGGTTCCTGGCCGGGGAGGGTTGGTAGGGGATCTCCGTGACGGTGATGAATAGATCCTGGCTGTCGGGGAAACCAGCGTTGTAAGCGCTATCGCCTGCCTCGTCCTCCACAAACCCTTCCTCATCTTCCCGTCCGTGAACATCGTCGAGGAACTGTCCGTCGACACTGTCCCATCATCAGAGTCCATGGTCACTGGTGGGGCAGTGGTGGCAGGCTCCGTAGCGTCCGTTGGCCGCTTTGATTTTTTGGTAGGCTTGTCTGGGGTCCTTGATTTTCACGCAGCTGCGTTGCATGACGGCTGTATCCTCTGTCTGGATCATGGCTTTGGAGACCTTCTCGTAGGTCTTTGCATTCCGTTCGTTGGAGCGCAGCTCCGAAAGCACAGACTCCTCGCCCCACACACCGATCAGATCGAAGAGTTCCCGGTCAGTCTATGCCGGGTCCCTCTTTCTATTCAGAGATTACATGAACTCCTCTGCTGGAGAGCTCTGCATTGCTGCCGGTGCTGCGGAGCTCGCCCCGATGTGCAACCAGAACGTCAGATTCAAACCGCCCAGACAGGAAAATGAATTCAAATTTTCGCGGGTCATTTCCTGTGTGGCTGGGCAGAGAATCCAAGCTCGGGCTGCTGTCCAGAGCGTCAACAGAGTGGTGCACTGTGGGATAGCTCCCGGAGCTACTAAGTTCGATTTCCATCCACACCTAGCCTAATTCGAAGTAGCCATGTCGAATTTAGCGTTACTCCACCTGCCGGGGTGGAGTACCAAATTCGAACTAAAGAGCCCTCTAGTTCGAATTAAATGGCTTCCTGGTGTGGACGGTTGAGCGGTTAGTTCGAATTAACACTGCTAAATTCGAATTAAAGTCCTAGTGTAGACCAGGCCTAAGAGGCCTACCCAACGTCTAGTCAGTTTATAAGCTTCAAGTTCTGTCAGAGGTGTCTCCTGGAGTACGGCAATATCCACACTTTTTTTTTTTAAAGCATTGAATATTTTTTTCTTTAAATAGGGTTATTAAAACCCTTTATATTCCAGGAGACACATTTAATTTCAGAGCCATCATTGTTAAAATATACTGGATAAAATATAAAGTCTATTTGTGAATAAATGAGAAGTTGCAAATTTTCCTGAGCAGCATACAGTTCGTGCATAACTATACAACAAAGTTATATAATCCATGCTTCCCAGTACATATGCTGCAGGAATGGGAAGGAAATTCCCAGCATGGGAGGGTAACAGAAGGAGGGCAGAAAGAGGAATTAAATAACTGAAAATACAAAACAGAAAAGAGAGAAATACTTATTAGTACCATATAATCTGAAGGAAGAATCTGTTTAAAACAGTCCAAAAACACACATTTGACACCTAGAGGGGGCAGACGAATCAAGTGAAACTTAAATATCTTCACAGCACCTGAGGCCCCAAACAATACAATTACAGTAATCACCTTTTACCAATAGAACCTTCATATATTCGTTCATAAGAAAGCACCACCTAATACAGCAATGATAATATATAATTACTAATCAAATGATAGATTTTACACTGATGCTCCTTCCCTGTGAGTTAAGGCAGTGATTCTCAACCAGGAGTACCCTGGGGGTCAGGGGCGGCTCTAGAAATTCCGCCGCCCCGAGCAGGGCGGCGCGCCGTGCCGCCCTTCCCCGGTCCCGCAGCCGGGGCAGAAGTGGCTGCGGACGGTCCGGTGGTCCCGCGGCTCCGGTGGAGCATCCGCAGGCATGCCTGTGGGAGCTCCGTCCAAGCCGCGGTACCAGCGCACCCACCGCAGTCATGCCTGCGGGAGCTGAAGCGGAGCCGCGGGAAGAGGGGACCCTCCGCAGTCATGTCTGCGGCAGGTCCGCTCGTCCCAGGGCTCCGGTGGACCTCCCGCAGGCATGACTGCGGAAGGTCCGCCGGAGCCAAATGCCGCCCTGCCCCGACAATGCCGCCCTACGCGCCTGCTTGGCGCGCTGGGGTCTGGAGCCGGCCCGCTGGGGGTACTTGGTGATCTTCCAGGGGTTACATCAACTCTACATATTTGCCTAGTTTTACAACAGGCTACATAAAAAGCACTACCGAAGTCAGTACAAACGAAAATTTCACACAGACAATGACTTGTTTATACTGCTCTATATACCATACACAGAAATGTAAGTACAATATTTATATTCCAATTGATTTATTTTATAATTATATGGTAAAAATGAGAACATAAGCAATTTTTCAGTAATAATGTGTTGTGACACGTCTGTATTTTTATGTCTGATTTTGTAAGCAAGTAATTTTAAAGTGAAGTGAAACTTAGGGATACGCAAGACAAATCAGACTCCTGCAAGGAGCATGGTACTCTGGAAAGGTTGAGAACCACTGAGTTAAGGCAATAGGAAGTAAATTGGTTATAATCCTCCAATCCCAATGAGAGAGAAAAAAGGGAATTAATGTATCGGTATCAATCAGCACCCATCAACTTGTTTAAAGCGACCATCTATAAATTCCATACAGGCAGATCATTCCATAGCTATCTCCTCTTGCCTGGGAGCAGTTTGCAGATTTTTGAAGTATTTTTCTGCCTCCTGAGGGCAACTGAATGATATTATTGTCTCACCATTCTTAATATGGAGTGTTGCTGGGTATTTAATAAAAAATACTTCAAATTCCTCTTCCTGGCCAATTGTTTCACTTTGTTAAAAGCTGAGCTCATTGAAACCACACCACAGACATAATCTTGAAGAGCAGTATTTTAATGACTGCTTCTCCCCATAATAGCTTTTTTCCTTGGGATTTCTGCAATATAAGATCCTTAGTGGTAAACTTCAGGAACTTCACAATCAATGCTCTAGGCCAGGGGTAGGCAACCTATGGCACGGCAAGCGAGCTGATTTTCAGTGGCACTCACACTGCCCGGGTCCTGGCCACCGGTCCGGGAGACTCTACATTTTAATTTAATTTTAAATGAAGCTTCTTAAACATTTTAAAAACCTTATTTACTTTACATACAACAATATTTAGTTATATATTATAGACTTAGAGAAAGAGACCTTCTAAAAACGTTAAAATGTATGACTGGCACGTGAAACCTTAAATTAGAGTGAATGAATGAAGACTCGGCACACCACTTCTGAAAGGTTGCCGACCCCTTGCTCTAGGCCAACGGGCATGGGGTCATGGGCACAGTGTGCGCTTGTTCAGTATCAAACCAAAAATCTATTGGCATATCAAACAACTTAGTTCTCAGTTTCAGGACAAATTCAGAGGATTTACCTTTCTCTTTTCCCTCAGGATGTTACATTGTCTTGAGCGGCTTTCAGCTCTATTAGCTTGGTCTTCATAGTCTTGATATTATTACAGTTCTTCACAACCTGTAAGTTGTTCTCTTTGAAAGCCTTTTCCACTTCAGAAATTCTATGTTCTGCTTCACCCATCCGTCTGCACTGAGATTCAGAGGGCACTACAAGCTCTGTCATGGTGGTCTGTAAGGTGGAAACAATAGGTATAATTTCAACAGTAGCTGCGGCCATCAGCTGCATTCTATCAGGCTCAGGCACCATTCTGTTTGTAGAAGAGAGGAAGGCAGATCTCCTTTGGTTTTTGGTGCTTTCTGACTTAGAGAGGAAGTTGCAGAGCTACAAGTCACCTTGGGGGCTTCAGTAGTTGGATGGAATATTTCTTGGGGTTGGACGATGTTTGGGGATTCTCCGTAGGATGCTTTAGCACTCAAGAAACCTGAATCCACCTCATCTGCACCATTCTCTATTTGCAGTTTTTAATCAAACAAATAGTCACAAATAGTTTTTGCAGTTTTCACTAGAGGCATCTGTTCAGTGTTGACAGAATCTTTTAATTGAACTCTAAAATATTTTACTAACACATGGATGGCCAACCTGTGGCTCCAGAGCCACATGTGGCTCTTCAGAGGTTAATATGTGGCTCCTTGCATAGGTGCTGACTCCAGGGCTGGAGCTACAGACACCAACTTTCCAATGTGCTGGGGGTGCTCACTGCTCAACCCCCTGCTCTGCCCCAGGCCCTGCCCCCATGCCACCTCTTCCTCCAAAGCCCCCGCCCCTTCCCCCAAATGTGCTGTGCCTTCCCTCCTTCCCCCCACCCCCCAGAGCCTCCTGTGCTTGCAAAACAGCTGATCACGGCAAGCGGGAGGTATGGTGGGGGAAGAGGCTGGGGACTGGAGGGGGCAGAGCTGATGAGGAGCTGCTAATGTATTACTGTGGCTCTTCGGCAATGTACATTGGTAAATTCTGGCTCCTTCTCAGGCTCAGGTTGGCCACCCCTGTACTAACATGTTCATACCTAATAATAATCACGGCTAGTCTGATCTTAAGTTTAACACAGATATTTTCCAATGATGTACTGCTCACAAATCACTACTCAACAGAACTCATGCACTGAGAGTCATCTCAGTGGAGTCATCTTTGGACCAAGAGGGAAGGGCAGGTGGTGTTCACACTATTGCCCTTCTTTGAGAGTTTTGCCAAGGTAAACCAGCTTTAATATTCCGTTTAGAATCCCATTGGTGGAGCCTGCCAGGGGAGTGCACTGAATCAAGTACATGACTCAGCTGGCTTGGCTATCCCATCTCCCAGCAAACACTACTCAGGTTTGGGGCTGAACTTGCCAGCTCTGGGCCCTCTGACACAGCAGGGCTTTGTTTGCACCTACTCTTGTTGCTTCCCATTTTGGATGGACTCAATCCTGCTCTGACTCTGACCTGTATTATCTTTGAAACAAAATCATATGAACAATCATTCAGTTCTCTTAAATTACATTATACTGGAAGATGTTTCCCATGTTTCAAGGTTTACTTGAAACTTCCCCAGGATCTGTCTACCTCCGGTGAACCTTCTAAATCCTGCCCCAACCTGGGCTTTGTAGTCAGTACCCCATGTAGCAAAGCACACCTTTTATAACCCTTCCATATTTCCTACAAGGGTACATTTCCTCCCCACATATATATCCCCAAATTAGACCAATTCACTATAGCTCAGGACAAGGGATCTTGTTATATGCTCTCATAAGGATGGATACACAGTGCAGTTGTCAGAAGATGTTTGAGAATGCCTTGTCTGTTTAGATTGAAATTCTTGCTTCCTCTCATTCTGATGACAGAGGCTGACATTCTGACCACGAAATAGACATCTTTGCTGGCAGTGGACAAAATATTTTTAGTCTCAGGTACTGATGAGTGTGTAACTTTTGCAATTCTCTACCATGAGGCATTAAACCTTCATGATTTCTTTGTTTTCTGGCCTACCTTGTGCAACTTGACTTATGCTGCATTAACAGAGGCTATTTTACAAAGTCACCGTGGTTGGTCTTGACCACAAGAGGGAGCTCTACACCTTTCTCCACTCCACAAGAAAGTGGGTTTGGAAGTCTGAGGAGGAGGAATCTAATATATTAACTCCTTCTTCTTTAAAAAACAATCTTTCCCCAAGTTGACAAAATGACATAAAACATCCTGTATTGCAGACAGCAATTTTTTCAAGTACAGCCGTGTGATGTGTGCATACACATGTACACTGGGATTCTCCAGCCTGCCCGACTGGAGCTGGGGCAAAGTGGAGGGGGTTGCATAGGAAGCTAGTTGTACTCCCTGACCCTGAGCTGCCCCACCCAGATGCAAGTTAGCTACTTCTCTATAGCTCTAACTTAGGCCAGTGGAGTAGAGCTCTTTTCCCACCATGTCACCCAGAGTGGAGGTGGGGGCAGTTGGTGCCAGAGGTAGTGCAACCATCTCTGCCAGCTTTTTGCCAACTGAGAACTCCCCAGGACAGGGTTATTACTGAACTGGCCATCTCCAGCAGCTATAAATCCGCCTTGCACTGCTGCTTCGTGGTGCAAAGTGCACTTAGTGCAGTGTGGAACCTTCCCTGGCCATTTTGCTCCTATGAGACCTGCATGTATAAAAGGGGAGAAGGACATTTAAAAATGGGAGATGAACTCACACACCTGAGCCCTACATGATAGGTCTAATAATACTAGAAACATAAATGCAGTGAGAGTATGAATTTTACACATGCAACTGTATCTGATGTAATAATTACTTCCTCACCAAGAGACAGAAGATAATTGTCTTGTTTGACATGAAAAGTCAAGCTAAATGCTCCCTGTCACACCCCTCCTGCACACAGTGAAACCTGCCCCTGTAGATATTGAGGCCCAATGGGCACAACATACCCTCTTTTCTCTCAGTCCTTGGAAGCTCTTCTAGGAGATCTCCAATTCAGCACTGAATTGTGCAGTTTCCCCTGCTGCACTAACAGTGCCACTCCTTGAAAAGGCCTGAAGAGGTAGCAGCAGTCAGGACTGTCCGCTAGTAGCTGGGGGAGGAGGAGAGGGGACACTGTAGAAGTCAAATGCAGAGTAGTGCAATAGATAGACCTTGGCCTGGATGACCCTGTGCTCTAGACAACCTCAAGAAATCTGCAGATTTTGGATGCTGGATTGATTGCCACATCTGGCACACACACCCCTTCCCATCTCCGCGACAGAAGCATGAGAAGCAAAATTTGGATTTGGTAACCAATTTGTTGCTTGAATTAAGCTTTTATACTCTAACCCAATTTGCAGGGTAGTTGCCAATAGTATTATGTCTGCCCCATTTCCATTACAGAGAAGTACCATGTGGCAGAGCATCTGACCCCTTTGGCAAGTTATCCCTGCTCAGGTAGCAGAAGACCCCTACGTCAGACACAGAGGCAAACTGGTGTTCAATCAGCAGAGTCCCCCACCTCACACTACCATAACTGTCCATGCAAGAGTGGGAAATAAGAAAATTAAATGGAAACCAATAACAAAAATTGGCAGTAGGGCTTCATTTTAAAAGCACAAATAGCCATGGGTGTATTCTGCTTGCCAAGAAAAGCTGCGCAGATACTACTAAATGCTTAGAGACTCTTTCTAATTTCAAAAACTATGACCATGTGAATGCCTAGGGCCAGGGAAATAGGATAGTTATTATGGGTAGATTTTTCAAATTGTCTAAGTGACGTAGGATTCTAAGTCACTTCTGAAAATGGGTCTTACAGGCACTTTTGAAAATGTTACCCTATGTCTCTATATTCGTCTCCAGATAAAGTGAAACTTACTGCACAAACATCTATGAACAACATACAGTGTTTGGGTTTCTGGGTGAAGCTCTAGTAATTGTCAGTGGCAGTTGGTCTTCAGGATGTAAATATCCAGTTCTTATGTAATTATAAAGTGAACAATAATTTCCAGCGTAGCTGAATATGAGTGGCAAGTAAAATGCTCCCTGTATATACCTGCAAAACCTACAATAAGGGCCACTTTTAAGACGCAAGCCCCTGCCTTGCACTTTAAAATACCCCTGGGATTTCCAGTACTGTACAATTTCATCCAGACCAACTTTCTACTTGACAACTGATTTTTACTAGCTCCTTGGGTGGTCCCTTAAGACAGGACACCGTAGAGTGTAAAAGCCTAGAGGGATCCATCAGGATGAAAGATGCTATTTATCCATAATTTCTAATTATCCATCTCTATGAAATGTAAACAAAACTGAAAATGCTCAGCAGAAGTTTGCAGGATGCTGCCTGCGCTACACATGCATATTAACACCACATGAAATAATCATTGATTCAGAAGAATGATGTATTGTAGATATTAATGTAGTGACTGGAATTAACTGCAGAAAACTGACAGCGTCTGCACTAACAGAACAGGCATTTCCTAAAATGACAGCATTAATTCACTGTGGACGCGCCTAACAGATTGTATTTAATTGCACTACTCCAAAATCTATTGCCAAGGCTGACTATAGAGAAGAGGTGGCCATTTCTTTTTGATTTGTTGGAAGTGCTCTAGAAGCTATAAAATCTAAAAGGTCCAGGTGGCATTTCAATGAGTGTTGCAATGGTCAGAGCAGGTCACCAGGAGCTGTTGGTTCAACATCTGGCCCTGCCATTTACATTGGGAAAGTCTCTTAACATCTGTGTCTCAATTTACTCACTGTAAAATAGGTACAATACTGCACACCTACCTCAGGGTCGGGGACGGGGGATCATGAATTGCTTTGGCAGGTTCCAGTCAAGCATGATACTAAGTTACCTTCTATCTTCATTGTCTTTAATGGGGGTTGAAGGCACTCAGCAGCAACACATGAATGACCCCTAAGGATAAAGTATTATTAGGTTTCCGTTGCCTTAAAAGACAGTCTAAGCAATTCCTCACAACCTTTGAGTGTGCAACTCTGGATGTTAACTATAGGAGAGGCCAAGCAGTGTCAAGGCAGGGCCCATTTCCAAGGCAATGGCTGAAGTGTCCCGACACTGGCTATGCAACACACAACATTGTGTCATATCTTAGCCCCTTTAAAAATGATCTCATCAAACACAAAGTGGGATGGCTCCTTTTATGGCATGAAGGGGAAAAGGAGAAGAGATCAAATCACAACTGAAAAATAGCACCCCCCCCCAAGAGTGACAGTGTTTGTGTTCTAGCACATACCACAGAACTTAATTTATTTTGTAATTTACTACTTTAAAGAGTGGGATTGAGCACATGGGAAAACAAAGCCCTCTCTTTACCCACAGCCCAGAGACAATAAGGCAATCCAAGCTTCCTCACACTGCCCCGGCAGCTTTAATCTTGTTCTGAAAGAACAACTTTTTTGGCTGAGAGAGGGTTCACACTCTCACTTCATTCAGTTCTTAGCTGCTCTGTTGATACTGCTGATTCACCTCACATAGCTACCAAGAGCCACCAGCTGGTAACTGCCAACAACCTGGGCTTGGTTCAGTATGGAAAGCTAAATGCACTACTTCCTGTTACCAATGCCTTGAGCCCTCCAGTTCCTTCTTTGTGTCTTAGTTTTGAATAGTGCAGTGTGACAATCTGCTTTCTTCCCCACCCCAAACAGCTGACACATATACATACTTGGTGATTCTTTATCTGGTACTTTTGCTGCCTGTAGCAGTTATTATGTAGCACCAGCCCTTGATGCTGGGTTACTGGAACAGGCTTGGCAGTCCCTCACTTTTCCTGAGAACTCTTTCCCCTCCAGAGTCCACCATGACCTACGTGGGCAAGCAGCTGGGGCTAGAGACACCAAGCTGAGCTCTCTTCAGCCTCCTCTAGTTCTCTCCTCAGAGCTCTACTAACCCTTTTTCAGTTAGCCCCCCATTCCAGGCAAGTCTATCCAGGTCTTCTGTCTGCCCTCCAGCTCCCTTACCATTCCCAGATCTCCCTCTCTCTCTCGAGAGCCACTCTCCCACTATCACCTTGGTCAATCCTCTGCTGAAGCTCTGCCCCCTCTGGTGATGTCACTGCTGGTGATGTCACCAGCCTCAGCAGTTCTTTCACAGAGTGTATTGATAGAACATGTCTTGTGTGAAATTCAATTACTCGTGTTCTGTAATCCTCTTGACGGCACAGCAATTGGTACGTTACTGCCAGTTTGTTAATTGGTAGTTCAGTTTGAGAGACAAACAGTGTGCTAAAAAATAAGTTCGTTTGCAAGACAGGCAAATAACCATCCCTTTCCATTTATTACACTGTCACCATATCTCCAGGAAGTTTCTGGAAAATGTAGGGGACAATTTCCTGGTGCAAGTGCTGGAGGAACCAACTAGGGGAAAAGCTCTTCTTGACCTGCTGCTCACAAACAGGGAAGAAATAGTAGAGGAAGCAATAGTGGATGGGAACCTGGGAGGCAGTTGTTGTGTATTTGGTTGTCATGGTTTTTGTTGCTATGGCAACTGAGTTAGATTATTATGGGTTAGTTCAGCCAGCTTCAGCCGGCTGAGTGAGCTTTCTGTGTCTGTAAATAAAATGGTGGTTTTGTTAGCTGTCTGCCCTCAAGTGATTTCTTCCTAAACCGGCTGCCCCCAAGGATATAACAAGTGGCGACGATGGATGGGATCCTGGTGCTGCTCCAGTAACAGAAGGAAGTAGAAGTCAAGGTACAAAACAAACAAATAAAAATACTGCTTGTTTGCACTGACTGTGAAAGTGAAACTAAAATCATGGCTACTCTGACCAGGCCACTGGAACCTTTTGATGAGAATATAGAGCAGTGGCATGTGTATACTGAGCATTTTGAGCTCTTTGGTATTGCAAATGACATTACAGAAACAAAGAAGGTGCCAATATTCTTAAGTGTTGTAGGGGCTAAAACCTACTCCCTGCTACGCAGCTTACTACACCCTGTTAAGCCTGAGACTAAATCTTACAGTGACATTGTGGAAATCCCGGGGTCCCATTTCTCCCCAAAACCACTGGTAATTGCTGAAAGATATAGGTTCCACAAAAGACACCAAAAGGAAGATGAAACAGTTTTACAATTTGTAGCCATTTTAAAAAAGCTAGCAGAACACTGTGAATTTAAAGAGATGTTAAATGATGCCCTGCGTGACAGGTTAGTGTGTGGCCTGTACAGTGAAGCTATACGGAAGCGCCTACTGACAGAGGCTCAGCTTACCTTACAGAAAGCTGTTGATATTGCTGTCTCCATGGAACTGGCTACAAGGGAGGCGCAATACATCGGTGCATCCCCTAGGGTGCAAAAAGTGTCACAAGAACTGACCCACAAAACGGTGCAGAGTCAAGAATGTTACCGCTGTGGTAAGCCGGGTCACCAGGCATCGGAATGCTGGTGTAAGGACCTGGTGTGTCGACACTGTGGCAAAAAGGGACACATTGAGTGTGCCTGTAAACAAAAGAAAAGGAGGCCTGTGGTCTGGCCGACAAAAAGAGGAACCTTGCATACCCTAGAGCAGACCCAGGATGATCAAGGTGACACCTCAGCGCAAGAGAAAGTGCCACTGCATGTTTTGTCTTTGGCAGTGGGCTCACATGAATACTGGGTAACCCCGTTATTGGATGGCAAACGTATACGCATGGAACTGGACACCGGTGCAGCCGTCTCACTGATCTCCGAGACTGTGTATAAAGAAAAGCTACAGCATCTTCCGCTTAAGGCAACAAAAACTGTTCTGAAGACGTATACGGGAGAAGCTGTGCCTATGCTGGGCACTATTGATGTTAAGGTGGAGCTCAATGGACAGGTGGCTAAATTGCCACTGTTTGTGGTGAGAGGTAACTACCCAGCCTTAATGGGTAGGTCTTGGCTTGGGAAGATTCAACTGAACTGGGCAGAAGTGCACCGGATGACTAAAGAAGAAACCAGTCTAACCCCTATACTAAGGAAACATGCTGCTGTTTTTGGAGATGATTTGGGAAGTATGAAGGGAATCACTGTGACATTGAACATTAAACCTGACAGTCCACCAAAATATCTGAAAGCCCGAACTGTGCCATATGCCATCAGGCCAAACGTTGAAGCAGACCTGGAGCGCCTGGTCACCAATGGAGTCCTAATACCAGTTACCCATAGCTCATGGGCCACTCCTATCATTCCAATCGTGAAGAAAGATGGCTCTCTCCGGATTTGCGGTGATTTTAAAGTCACTGTCAACCCAGTGTTGTGTGCAGAGCAATACCCGCTTCCCCGCATCGATGACCTCTTCGCAGGCCTGGCTGGGGGACAAAAGTTCAGTAAGATTGATCTGAGTCAAGCGTATTTACAGATGCACGTCGATGAAAAGTCCCAAGAGCTGTTGACTATTGTGACTCATAAGGGGCTTTATCGATACTGCCGCCTACCCTTCGGAATAACATCTGTTCCCGCCCTGTTCCAGAGGGCTATGGACCAGATCTTGTGTGGCTTGTCAAGAGTTCAGTGCTATCTGGATGATATCCTGGTCACTGGAAGAAATGAAGAGGATCACTTAAAGAATTTAGAGGCTACCCTACAAAGACTGGAAGAGTATGGCCTACGAGTTCACAAAGACAAGTGTGAATTCTTCAAGCCCTCTGTTGAATATTTGGGACACATCATTGATTCTGCAGGTCTTCATAAGGCCCCTGCAAAAATTAAAGCTATTGTGGAGGCTCCCCCACCACGAAATGTAAGCCAGCTGCGCTCGTTTCTAGGACTACTGAACTATTATGGAAAGTTCATCTCACAGTTAGCCACACTGCTAAAACCACTTCACGAGCTCCTTGGGCAGAACAAGGCCTGGAAGTGGACTGAAGCCTGTGATGTTGCATTTAACAAAGCTAAGGATGCATTGTTAAATTCTGAAGTTCTAATGCACTTTGATCCATCCTTACCCCTGCAATTGGCCTGCGATACTTCCCCTTATGAAGTGGGAGCAGTTGTGTCACACATTATGCCTTCGGGAGAAGAGAGACCTATTGCTTTTGCTTCACGCACTCTAAGCAAAGCAGAAACTAACTACGCCCAAATCGAACGTGAGGCATTAGGAATTGTTTTTGGAATTCGGAAGTTTCATCACTACCTGTTTGGGCGAAAGTTTACTCTTCTTACAGACCATCGATCTCTGACGTCAATTTTTGGACCCTATGCAGGCATTCCCCCATTAGCTGCTAGTCGTATGCAACATTGGGCATTGTTACTTTCAGCACACACATATGAAATCAAATATCGGAAATCCACTCTGCACGGCAATGCAGATGGCCTCTCAAGGTTGCCTTTGCCGGTCAAACATCAAGACAGTGCCCAAAAGGAAATCTTCTACTTTGAACAGGTAGAGAATACACCCATCACTGCTACTCAGATAAAGAAGGCAACTCGCGTTGACCCAGTATTGTCCCAAGTTATGGACCTGGTGATGCATGGAAAATCTCGACAAACCTCTCCGGTCTCATCCGACCTTGTTCCCTACATGTCCAAGCGGACGGAGTTATCGGTCCAATCTGGTTGTTTGTTGTGGGGGAGACGTGTCATTATTCCACCACCACTGAGATCACAGATGTTAGAACAGCTACATTCCGGTCACTGTGGAATAGTGCGCATAAAGGAAATTGCACGAAGCTATTTTTGGTGGCCTGGATTGGACAGCGCTATTGAAGAGAAGACAAAAGCTTGTATGTCATGTCAGGGTGTGAGAAATGCACCCCAGTGGGCACCCCTACACCCATGGGACTGGCCTGAAAACCCGTGGCAACGTATTCACGTTGACTTTGCTGGCCCCCTTGAAGGAAGCATGTTCTTGGTGGCAATAGATGCCCATTCTAAATGGCCAGAAGTCTCTATAATGCAGTCCACTTCTGCAGAGAGTACTATCCAAAAACTACGAGGACTCTTTAGTCGTTTTGGTCTGCCAGAACAACTTGTGAGCGACAACGGACCGCAGTTCGTTTCTCAGGAGTTTCAAAATTTTATGAAGGCAAATGGGATACACCACATCACGTCAGCATCATATCATCCGTCCACCAACGGATTAGCTGAAAGATTTGTGCAGACAATGAAAAACGCTTTGAAATCAGCAAGGGGACAACACTCCATTCAAAAGCGTCTGGATACCTTCTTACTTTCCTACAGAAACACACCTCATGCTACGACCCAGGCATCCCCAGCCTTTCTAATGTTGGGACGACAGCTGCGCACTTGCTTTGATCTGCTGAAACCTTCTGAACCCCGACAAACTGTGTAACATCAGCAGCAATATCAAGTCATCAGACGGGCACCCAGAGCAAAAGACCGAACCTTTAGCCCAGAACAGCCAGTTTTGGCTCGGAATTATATTTCCAGCGCTAAATGGGTCCCGGCCACAGTCATCACTCAAACAGGACCTGTTTCCTACACAGTCCGGACTGCAGAGAATCTTACCTGGCGGCGACATGTAGATCAGCTGTTACCAGGTCATGCCAGTCCTCAGGACCCATCTGCAGTTGAGGGGTCTGACTTCACCTCTTCTGGTGAGGCACCGAATCACGAGTCACCTGTTCCTGACTGTTCTCCTCCATTACTGCCGGCGGCTGAGATACCCCTTTGCCCAGCACGAGCTGATACCACCTCCTCACCCGTTCGTGCTGCGGACCCTGAGCCCCTAGTGCTTTCGGGTGCAATAACACAAGAAGTTCGCCGTAATCCACCTAGAGACAGAAGGCCTCCTCATCGGCTGGATCTTTAGCTAGGGCGAACCCACGGTTATGGGGCAAAATAATCCCCAGGGTTTAGCCGGGAATGGAGGCAGTCTACCCTCCTTCTCTAGTCTAGTGTGTGTTTTATTTAGGGGATGTTCTTATTAGGGGGGGAGGAATATGTTGTGTATTTGGTTGTCATGGTTTTTGTTGCTATGGCAACTGAGTTAGATTATTATGGGTTAGCTCAGCCAGCTTCAGTCGGCTGAGTGAGCTCTCTGTGTCTGTAAATAAAATGGTGGTTTTGTTAGCTGTCTGACCTCAAGTGATTTCTTCCTAAACCGGCTGCCCCCAAGGATATAACAGCAGTGACCATGAGATGGTCGAGTTCAGGATCCTGACACAAGGAAGAAAGGAGAGCAGTAGAACAGAGACCCTGGACTTCAGAAAAGCAGACTTCGACTCCCTCAGGGAACTGATGGGCAAGGTCCCCTGGGAGAATAACATGACGGGGAAAGGAGTCGAGGAAAGCTGGCTGTATTTTAAAGAATCCTTATTGAGGTTGCAGGAACAAACCATCCCGATGTGTAGGAAGAAAAGTAAATATGGCAGGCGACCAGCTTGGCTTAACAGTGAAATCCTTGCTCGTCTTAAACACAAAAAAACAGCTTACAAGAAGTGGAAGATTGGACAAATAACCAGGGAGGAGTATAAAAGTATCGCTCAGGCATGAAGGAGTGAAATTAGGAAGGCCAAATCACGCTTGGAGTTGCAGCTAGCCGGAAATGTTAGGAGTAACAAGAAGGGTTTCTTCAGGTATGTTATCAACAAGAAGAAAGTCAAGGAAAGTGTGGGCCCCTTGCTGAATGAGGGAGGGAACCTAGTGACAGAGGATGTGGAGAAAGCTAGTGTACTCAATGCTTTTTTTGCCTCTGTCTTCACAGACAAGGTCAGCTCCCAGACAGCTGCACTCTGCAGCACGGTATGGGGAGGAGGTGACCAGCTCTCTGTGGAGAAAGAAGTAGTTCGGGACTATTTAGAAAAGCTGGATGAGCACAAGTCCATGGGGCCGGATGCACTGCATCCGAGGGTGCTAAAGGAGTTGGCCGATGAAATTGCAGAGCCATTGGCCATTATCTTTGAAAAATCATGGGGATCGGGGGAGGACCCGGATGACTGGAAAAAAGCTAATGTAGTGCCCATCTTTAAAAAAGGGAAGAAGGAAGATCCAGGGAAGTACAGGCCAGTCAGTCTCACCTCAGTCCCTGGAAAAATCATGGAACAGGTCCTCAAGGAATCAATTCTGAACCACTTAAAGGAGGGGGAAGTGATCAGGAACAGTCAGCATGGATTCACCAAGGGCAAGTCATGCCTGACTAACCTTCTATGAGGAGATAACCGGTTCTGTGGATGAGGGGAAAGCAGTGGATGTGCTATTTCTGGACTTTAGCAAAGCTTTTGATACAGTCTCCCACAGTATTCTTGCCAGCAAGTTAAAGAAGTATGGGCTGGATGAATGGTGGATAGAAAACTGGCTAGATGGTCGGGCTCAACGGGTAGTGATCAATGGTTCCATGTCTAGTTGGCAGCCGGTATCAAGTGGAGTGCCCCAAGGGTCGGTGCTGGGGCCGGTTTTGTTCAATATCTTCATTAACGATCTGGAGGATGGTGTGGACTGCACCCTTAGCAAGTTTGCAGATGATACTAAACTGGGAGGACTGGTAGATACGCTGGAGGGTAAGGATAGGATACAGAGGGACCTAGACAAATTAGAGGATTGGGCCAAAAGAAATATGATGAGGCTGAGGGAACTGGGATTGTTTAGTCTGCAGAAGAGAAGAATGAAGGGGGATTTGATAGCTGCTTTCAACTACCTGAAAGGGGGTTCCAAAGAGGATGGATCTAGACTGTTCTCAGTGGTAGAAGATGACAGAACAAGAAGTAATGGTCTCAAGTTGCAGAGGGGGAGGTTTAGGTTGGACATTAGGAAAAACTTTTTCACTAGTAGGGTGGTGAAGAACTGGAATGGGTTACCTAGGGAGGTGGTGGAATCTCCTTCCTTAGAGGTTTTTAAGGTCAGGCTTGACAAAGCCCTGGCTGGGATGATTTAGTTGGGTTTGGTCCTGCTTTGAGCAGGGGGTTGGACTAGATGACCTCCTGAGGTCCCTTTCAACCCTGAGATTCTATGATTCTATGATCTCCTCCTAACACAACCTCTGCATTTAATCCATCACCAGAAAGCAATAGCTGAGAAATAGATGCAGAAGATTGGATACCATCATGAATCTGCCATTCGGTGTCTGCCCTACTCATCCCAATGTTTTTTGAGCAATATCTCCTAGATGTAGGGACTAACACTAGAGCTGTGCAAAAGGAAGGACTTTTTCCCCCCCAAGCCATTATGTAAGTTAGATATGTAAGTTATGCAGTTTCACATGGAAAAATTAAAATTTCCACGGGCTGTTTTTCACATCAAATCATGCAAAAATTAGTTTTGTACAACAGGAAGCCAACACAAAGGGGTTCCCTATCTGTACATATGCAAACATATAGTATTTATTTTTCTGTTAGGATTTCTCACCTTCCCATATCCGTGCCCATTTTCACAGTCTTACTTCTCTGTATTTGCACAGTGCAGATTCCCTCTGCCTGCTGCCCCATTTCTCATCCTCGCATTTCATCATTAGGTTTTACTTCAGGCTCTCCTGAATGCAAAGCCAATTATGCTAGGGTTCAAGCCAATCCAGTCTCCAAGTGGGTTTAAAATATGGGAAAGTAAGTTCACCCATTCTAGTATCCATAGTCATTTCACAAATGATACTGTATAAAAGGGAAGAATGGGAAATAACCCGCCCTGTTTCTGCCATGAAAATGCAAGAAGAGTATGAGTTTGAGAATCACTCAACACACACAACCCCAGCTGTAGTCAATGGGAATGGTAGGTGAACTCAGCACCCCGGAACCAGGACCTAAGTTTTATTTAAACCAACTGGAGGATTTCAGGATAGCAAGATTTTTTTTTTAAGCTTTGTTGTAAAATGTCAGCTGTTTTTATTTCTATGCTGTCCATTTGATTAAACCCGTAGCCATTCAGTCAAGCTTTCCTGGCTTGTATATCTAATCTAATCTAGTCATCCAGGTAGCAAAATGATAGTCGTGTACCAAATATAAATCCATTCTCAACTGTCAATTGGACAATAAATGATGCAAAACTGTTAAACCTAGTCATGAATGAAATGTAATGGCTTGCCTGGCTCATCATTTCATCTCCTTAGCAGGGTCAGTGGTGTGAACGCAACTAAGCCATGCAATGGCCTTTGCTTTAGCCCCTTAAGTGCTGGGAGGTGCGGCGGGTCTTTCAGTGCTGGATGTACAATACCCCTTTGTGCACAAACATTCCATCATTTTGAATGGATGTTCAAAATGGAAGAAAGTGATGCTGGGACATAGGCATATTCTACCAGCGGTAAAGAGCTTTGTGAGTGCTGGGGTTGGTAAGTCTCATTTTACTTACAAACCTTAAAATAATATTGACTGCTGAACTTGCTGCACAGTTCAGTTAGCACAATTACTTCCGCACCAGAGGGCCTGATCTAACTCCTAATGACTTCCATGGGAATTGGGTCAGACCCTAAAAGCCTGTGGCTTCAAAAAGGTGACAAACTGATTTTCTTGAACTGTGCAATTTTTTTCTAATCAGCTGCATTTTTTCATTTTAGTGCCTCTGCTCACTCCCTCTCTGTCCAGGTCAGATGGCTGAGGTGACTATCCTGACATCAAGCTAGCTTTATGGCTCTAGAACCCACGTCTCTAGGAATATATTAAGGTTAATGTACCATATAAACATTAATTATGCCTCCCAACTCCCCTGTGAGGAAGCAGAGGACTAGTATTATTATATATACTAACAGGTTTTAAACTAATTTAATTTGGGATGTATAAGATATGCCTGTGTGCAGAGTTTAAAAGATCAAGACCAGGTTGAGGATTAACTGTTTAAATATTTAAATGATAGCCTTACAAACCAAGCAGAAGAGTTACACCTCTTCCCACTAGAGATGAACTAGAGTCAAAGTCTGGATCAAGAATCTTATCCAAACCCAAATTCCCCCAGAGTTCAAGGTTATCCAGATTCGGTGATGCATTTTTGCCCATTATAGAGTTAGGCACAAGTCCTGAAGTATGGATCCAGAATTGAGTATCAACTTCAAATCTCAGTTCATCTGTTCCATTTGGGCTTCTCTTTGTATTTTTTACATAAAGGAAACGTAGCCATCTTGGTTTATAGAGCACCGTTTCTCCAGTAGATCCAGGTTCTAAGGTGCTTTTCAGAGTAAACAATGGAAAACATGAGAGTGGCACATTCACTGGCATTCTTTACAGACAGGCTAGTGAAAGAATGCGTATGGAGACCGAACCATTGTTCCAGATTAGCACTGAGGCATTTTTGTGGGTCATGTGGGGAAGCTTGTGATGCTGGTTTCTAGTAACAGAAAGCTTCAGTACACAGAGTTGTCATACCTGTTCTTCTCATGAACCCCAATTTTATGCTGCTTCTCTTCCTCTCACCCACAAACAGCCCTAATTCTCTCTCTTTTTCAGTAATGCAAGTTTGTTTACAATGCTGCAAAGATACTAGTTTTAGTCTGAATTCTGGAAAAGTTCCAGTAGTAGCAAAACCCTTAAATGAATTTCCTGTAAGTTTAAAATACATGAAACCTTTAAAGATGCAGTGAACTGGTTTTCTCCATGAGAAAAAAAAAAAAGCACTTAGCTTTTAATCTTGACATAACCTTTACTTCTCTATAAAAATCATTCATACAGCACCAAAACTGAGTATCTTAGAACAGCAACACATGGAAATAGTTAAATACCTCCCCCACCCTTTATTTATTTACCATAATGCATGCACATAGCCACAGTGGTACAAACTGAGATGCCAAAAATGCTGGAAACAAAAAACAGACTATTAGGACCCTTGCCCTCTTTTTCATTATTTCTTAGCATTTTGCTATGTCCTAGTCACGCAATTCTCTTCTTACACATTTCTTTTGGCCTTTATATAAAGCTGAAGGGTCAAATTACACCTCCATTTATATAGAATGCCCCAGATCCTTTTCATGATGCTCTGCAAATCCATTGGCACTCAACCCACATTGTGAGTAATCAACATTAGTTCAGCTCATGCCTTTGTAGTAATTAAAGATACCAGGCTGAGTGTTTTGAGAGCACAATTCTAAGCAATGAGCTCTAAGTGCTGTTCTGTTGCCATTCTTTGACCTTCTTAAAGAGGTCATTTTATTAAGAGTGTTGGTGCCCATTATTTTCTTGTCTGAAACTATGTTGCCTTAGATAAATGAGTTGCTGCGGGTATTTCTTCTTCCATCAATATCCTGTGCAGCCACACAAGGCCAGCAGTGAGAGAAAAAGCGGCATCGAAATGGAGTTTGAGGGCGGAGAGGAGGCTGTGGGTGAAGAGGGCTGTCGGGAAACGAAGAAACGTTACTCATCAGTAACAGAGGTTCAAGTTGCGTCTGGACATTGACACTCATTGAAGTGGCACCCCCGTTGCCTTGGGCATGGAAGCCTTTCCCAAAGCAGTGTCTGTGGGGGCTGCACACCTGTACCCTCTACTGAGGCAAGCGTTCCAGGCCTCAGTCTATCTAAGGAAGTGCAGCTGTTTACCTTCTCCGCCATAGGGTCTTCCATAGAGCCCCTTTTACAGTTTTCTTCCAGTTTTGCATCTAGTTTAGGTGTTATGTTTAAGGAAAATGTTTCTCTCGTTTCCAATCAATTGCAGAACTTTGAGCCTTCATGGGCTTGTCTCACATTGAGACCACTCTGACTGGTGAATCCCTAAAAGGCACAGACTGAGACTCTAGAGGGCTGGGAATCCATAAGGGGCCTATAACAGCTGCTGTCAGCACTCTCAATCACTCACACAGGCTACACTATCAGCCCCGACTTCTCCTTGGGTACTCAATTCCAAGCAGGGCTCACGTGCAAGGTCTGTGATATCTGTTCTCTGTGAACAGGACCAAGAAGCCCATGGAACCTTCTATCTTGGCTACACTTCACGCAGAGGCCTGGAGAATAGCACCAAAAACTAATTCCATAGACCCGTGGGCCTGCCACCTCCACATTCACTTGTGACATCATTTTACCTCCTGACATGAGGAATCCATTCTTGTACCCACCACAACACACGGCACTGACACCACACCATAGAGCCATCACATCTCAGAGCAGACTCTTCCTGTGAAGAGAAAGCGAAAGAGTAAACCCTGCTGTGGTATCCATGACACACCTAATAAAAGGAAGAAACAGACACTTTTCTCAAGATGATCCTCTGGAACAGACCTCTCTGCTGCACCTGGACACAGCAAAGGGTGCAATGCTGCTAGAGGGTGCATATGTGCAGGGAGCACCAATCTCATGATTGAAAATGGACAAGGGTCTGCGATGGGCAGTGCTTACTGGTGGTGCTGCATAGGGATTTAGCAGCTGAGTCACAACTCTGTCCTGTCTCTAGCATCCACTGCTGGTGTCACTCCCGGCACTGTGACGGTCTCCTTTCTGGTAGTATGTGACTTGGCCGCCAGACACATTGACTGTTGAGTCAGCCCCTTCCAGGGGGTTAAAAGAATGCAACAAAATATATATCTAAGGTTTCCTACAAAAGAAAGTCTGCAACTCACATCCAGGCCTCTGTGGGCTGCACGCCCTTGCCTCAGGGTTTACAATGTCTCTATCCCACCCCTTAGCTCCAGGGAGAAGGGGTTTGTACCCTTTCACAGGAAAGGGGTTGGTAAGGAAGCCTAGGCCTTCCCTCTCCACTGGGTTCTGGCCCAGGAGCCTATGACAGGCAGCATTATCAAACACCGAGGACTGCTTCAGGGTTGTCTCTCTGGGCCACTCCCTACCACTAGCCCTCCCAATCCAAAAGCCTCACAAATGGTTCACCAGAAGATGGAGTGACTGGTTCCCTAGTCCCAGGGAAAGACTAGTCCCTCCCCTAGGGCTTGTGGTAGCATTGCTTGTAGACCCCCGTCCCTACAGCCAGGACTCCAGCTAAAGAGTGCCAAGATAGGTCTCTCCCCCTACCCTACCTGCTCCCCTTCTGAGCTGCTGACTATCAAGCTCAGCAGATATGGTGGGGAAGAGCCACTTGGGCCTGAAACTGTTCCTTAACGCCTATTCCAGTGTGGGGTTTATATACCCCATTACAGGCCTCAAACAACAGCAGCTTATCAGCCTGAAGAAGTTATTGCAGCAGCCCTTTGTAGAGTGACTTAGGGAGTGCAATGCCTACTTTAGACAAGCTGATCATTTTCAATAAGTTTAAAAAAAGGTTGTTTAAAATGAGCTAAATCTCTCAACTTGATGCATTCTGTACCCTTCCCAACCCACCAGAAGAACAATGTAAATTTGCCCCATATACAGAGGTACAGGAACCTTTTCTGTGATTACACACTCCTAATGCAACATAAAAGACCCAAGATTTATATCTTTATTTCTCTTTAAGACCTTACAGTGTGTTTACTAGCCCCTACTCAGAAACAGTTTTAAGGAGGCAGAAAAAAATTAAATAATGCAGTGACAGTGAAAATTATCAATGAAGCAAACAACAGCTTGCAAGATAAATTTTAAAAGCTGGGTATAGTAAAGAAAAGTAAGAATTATATTGAACTCAAAGCACACACAAGTGTACAAATATTCCCCAAAACTTTATTTATAGAAACTTATTCAAATTCAGCATTTGAAAACGAGACAGAGAGACTGGAATGCTGATCAAGTTAGAGAACCTGATGTTCAGTTACATTTTCTTTGATTAACTAGCACCATTAAGTCACAAACCACAAACTAAATCATAATTATTTCTAGACATGTAAAAAACTCCACCATTATAAAATGCAATACTCTAGTAATGAAAATCTTTTTCAAACATTTGTATTAAAAATTGGATCTGCATTAACTACTTGTAAGAGATGAAAGTAGTTTAAAAATGGAGTTTTCATACCTACTATGGTGGCTCAAGGTAAATCATCCATAAAAGCTAGTTTGTTCCTAAGTCTGTTTATCCTGATCAAGGGAAAGCATGTACAAAATCAGCTTTTCACAGCCCTTTGCAAAGCAAGCAGGTAAGAAAAATGTAGTGTGCTATACATACACACAATACAGTATGTACCAGACTCGTCTTATAAAATAACATCTTCCTAGTCTATAAAAATACTAGTTGGACTACAAAATTTCTGAGCGTTTAGTCAAGCTGTCTTTCTGCCTCAAACAACCACTACATCACACTGAAACACATGAATATCAGCATGAATACAATTACTAATAGGAAAGATCCAAAAATTCTGCCATTAGACTGACTGATTTATTATTCTAATTTTCCCCTCACATTTATCTGTAATATTAGTATTTACTTATCTGTTTCTAGTGACAGTCACACACCCTTAACATTTCTGTATTGTGTTCAAACTATTTATGAAAGTGCTGAAAGTGCAATCAAAGAAGAGAAGTTTATATCCATTCATCCAGCATACCTACCTGAGGAACAAGTTTTCAGAAGGCTGTGTGCAAAATAAACACGCATACATTTGCACATGCTCAAAACACATGCGTGTATTTCTGCCAACTTGTCCCTTAATATTTCTGGCAAAGGGAAGAATGTTCCTGTCACAGGATTTCTTTAGCAAGACTATACTACAGATGGTTGGAATTCATAAATACTTTTGATCCAGTGTGCTCGTTATGTATTAAAACTATCGTGATAACATGGTGGAAAAAAACCATTTTGTTTATAAATGGTAACTTGCAGTGTCCAAATACAGCCCTGGAATACAGGGGAACCAAACCTATACTCAAACTTTTTCAAGCAATGTCCAGTTTACAGTAGCACACTTAATTTATCAATTAATTACAGATAATTTAGCAAATGTTTTCATACACATTCTAAAATAACCTAGCAAATTATTTTCTACTCCAGAACATCTAGAATGTCTTTTGATGAAAATACAACTGTATTAAAATCTGTTTCAAGCAATATTTTGTACTTTAATGTACAAGAATTTGAAAACCCAAAAGGTGAACTCCACCCCCTCCACCAATACAGACACACAGACCTTGTGTCAACACATAAATTAACATTTCTTCTTCTCCTCAACACCCCCCTTTAAAATGGTCTCCTGCGACATGCATCATAATAATTAGTGCTATTAAAAACTGAAAACATGCCCCTTTTGACAAAATGAACAAACTTTTCCAGAGGACACATGGGCTTGCTGGAATGCATGTTATGCTCCCGGCAAAACAAGGTCTGGAATGTGACATCAAACCCATTATATAGGATGCGGATGAAGTGTTCTCTGGGTTTTTTCCCATCCTGCCACAACTCAAAGACTAATCTGGCTGCAAATCTTGGAAACCTGGCTTCTGTAATGCCCAAGGCACTGAGAACAGGTGATAAGGTTACATCATGAGCTGAGAAAAGGACAAATAATTCTTCTTTCTTGCCTTCTGCAATGCGCTGCATCCGGTTAACAGTCTGATTAAGGAGAGGATGAACAGCCAGTAGAGCATACCAGAAGTAAAGTTTCTTTTCTTGTCTCTCTCTCTCATCCTCTAATTGGTGTGTCTTAATTACCTTAAAGTGTTCAATGTCAATGCAGCCATTTTTAGTACAAGGGAAACTGACATTGTGGCAAAAATGGCACAACATAGAATCTATTGGGTTAGAAGCTCTTAATTGCCTAGTGGGAATGCCTACTATTTTTGCCATATCCACATATGTTCTCTCCAAATGGCTGTTTTTCACCCTTAAGCTATACTGGCGGCGTTGCTCCTCTTCTAGGTAATGGTTTCTCATTGGGCAATCACAGCTTCCAGAACAAAAAATAGTGCTCCACTGATGTTTTATGTTAATTTTCTTCCAATCAAAATCTGGAAGGAAAGTATACAGAAGTGCTAACCCACTCTGCAGGGTTCGACTTTTTCCTGTTGTCTCCAAGTAGAGATGCTTTGCTGTCCAATCACTTGATAGCAGTTTATGTTTCTTTATATAAATTTCCCGTAATAGCTGTCCATTATGTAAGTGCTGTACAACACCTAGGAGAGATTTAAAAAATCCTGTTACCAGTGTTCGGATAAACGGGTTATGGGAAATGTCTGGAACTTTGATATTTTTGGGAAATGACAATTAGTAGTTTTCTAACATGCACAAATTAGTTAAAAAATGTTGATCTTACCCAGGAATCAAATTTCACTTAAGCTTGGCTATTATCCAGGAAGATTTCACAAAGTGTATATATATACACATATACACACACACACACACATTTCTAAACCTGAAATATAGGTTAGCTCTTTATACTCTTCAGTGTAGATAAACAGCTAGTTCTATAACCTTTAATAATAAAGCAGCTCATTCATGAGTAGTACTGGATATAGAACTTTAAAATAATTGAACAGGAAAGCTAGTCTGATGATCTATGAAAAATACTATGTGGTTTATAAAATGGATCCACATTCAGAGATTAACTCAGTTTCCAGGAGAAATCTGTTAACACAGTGCTGCTTGCACAAATAAACAGCCCTTAAGAAGTACATGCCACAAACCTGGAATGGGTTAGGGGAGCATAAACTGGCATTCAGACTCTCAAACTAGGGAAAGGAAATCTAGTCCCAACTACCAGCCTCTTCCCATTCTTTCTTCAGAGCTTGCTTTATTTCCAGAACCAAAATTCAAATCAACTCATACTACAGAATAAACACCCTCCACATCTCAGGCCTTTACAGCTTCACATGGCTGGGAAGGGAGAAGTCCCACCCTTCCCCTACAGTAGGCTCCTTTGCAACAGACTCCCCTTTCCTTTTACAACCCTGTTCAGCGCAGCCAACGGATGGGCGAGAACTCAGTTACTTTTGCATGCCAGAGCACCTTTACATGTTGTCACAGGGAGCGTCAGCTCTGGATACTAACTGACCCATACAGCCGATGTATGAGTCCTGGGATGGGGTAAAGTTAGATTCCCTCAACCTTCTGGAGCCTGTCAGATCCCATCGATCACCTTGGAGTGGATCACTGAAACAATAGCTAGTTGGCCAGTCCATGCTGAGAGTGTAATCATAACTTCTCCAAACCCATTCCTAGCACTAGATCCAGATTGTGGCCAGCTAGATCTGTAAACCAGCTGGGGTGGCCCTGTGGCTGTCACCATAGCCATAAATTCCAGAGTCAAATCAAAAGAATCCTCCTCCTCAAGGGTATCAGTCACTGAGTGACATTGGCCTCAGCCCTTGCAGTACCACCCCTCTTGAGGAATCTGCAAAGCTATCCCAGGATTGCTGCAGATTCCTCAAGAGGGGTGGTATTGCAGGGGCTGAGGTATTTGGGGAAGAGATAGAATTAAGGTATAATGATGTTATGGGGCAGGAATGAAGAATGTGCAGGTGGTCCACAGTGTACTCCTGGGGGAATTTTGTGCCACGGCGCAATGTGGAATTTTGAAGAAATTAATGTTGTGCGTGCAGAATTTCCCTTTTTTCCCACAGAAATGAGCTGCAGAGATGTTGGATGCCACTAGAAGCCGCTGGACCTGGCAGAGCCCAGCTCCCAAATAGAAGGCAAGGCTGGGGGAAGGGGGCGGGAACTGGAGGGTTCCCAGCAGTTGCAGTTCCCAGCATGTCCTGAAGGAAAGAGACAGCAGCACACAGGAAACTCTGTGCAAGCCTGGGACCCAGCATCAGGCTGTTTCTTCCTCTGGATCCCTGGGCTCTGGGAGGATAGGGTCTGTGAGTGTCTGATCTGGAATGGGGGGAGGCAGCTGGCCACTGGGGAGTGGGGTAGGGCTAGGGGTTGAGAGTGTCTGGGCTTTGGGAGGCAGGGGGGGACAGCTAGGCCTCTGGGGGCAGTGGGGGTCTGAGTGCCTGTGCTGGGGAGGGGGCCCCTGGCTGGGCTCTGGGGGGGAAGGGGGCAGAGAAGCAGGAACTGGGTTGACATAGGGGTTTCTTTAACTCTCTACTTCTGAGGGAATTTTTGTGTGTCTGTATTGTGACAGACATACTTGCTGAGAGGTATTTTGAAATAAATTACCAAAATAATTGAAACTGGTGCGATTATGTAGTGTTATTTTGACAAATGCGTAGAATTTTTACTTTTTAGGCACCAAATTCCCCCAGGAGTAACAGTGGATATGAATGGTTCAGTATTGTTTTAAATATTGTAAAGGGAGTCCAGAGCACGGAGGTTTGTGCTGCTAGTGTGGTTTTTAGAAAGCAAAATAAATCCATATACTGAGGTAAGAAATCTGACAACACTAAAACTAATTCCTTGCTCACAACCACATTTCAACCCAACTGTGTTATGACTCCTTTCCCTAGGTTTGCAGATAGGGATTTTTGTTTGTTTGTTTTATAAGGGCTTTTGTTAATTTTGGAGGAAAATATTTGGACAGCAAATAAAAATAAATGTACAAACAGGGATTGTAGCTTATACACAATAGGTGCTATATGTTGACCAGAATTGATAATACACATAAAATACACAAATACATTTGAGGACCTGAGTCCAACATGTTTTCATATATCATGTGATATATACACTTCATTTTTATTATAATAGTGAGGATAATGTATCTGTTTGACCTAAACTGTAACACGGTTTTACAAACAGGAAATGCATGATGGTGTAATATAAACGTTTTATCAGAATAAATGAGGGACAGTATGTTACTCACAAGAAGTGAAGCCATGACAGAGTTATGCAAATAATCCCCATTTGCTACCAATGAAAACTATACACCACATAACAAAGCCATCATGTGTCCTATGCATGCCATATTTTAGAGCCAAACTAGTTCAGGAATGTTTTAGAATTGTTAAACAATTTATTGGAATTTCTTTTTAATCCCATCATCTGTAAAATTCGTCTCTCTTCATATCAACTTAATCCAATTGAACAGAACTCAGAGCGAGAAAGAAAAATAAACTCATACATTAAAAGCCCCTCATATAATCTAAAAAAGCGTTTCCATTTCCATTTCCGTTTCCATTTCCATACCGACAAGTGCCACAATTTGTCCTCTGCTCTCTCAGGATCTCCCTGGGCTAGAAGCAGCAACTTCATCACAGGGGAAAATTGGCAATTAAATCTTGCCAATCATGTCTAAATTTGATGGATCATAAGATATTGAACTGTAAGCCTGCTACCAACTCAGCATTAATTATTCTTCCTGGATGTTGGACTAATGTACATTTTTAGGGGGTGCAGAATGGAATTCCATGTTTGGGAGAGGAGGGAAAAGGAAATAAGGTTGATTTTTTTTTTAAATGGCAACTGTTTGCCGTTCTGCGGTTTAACATGTTAGAACTAGTCTCAACAGTGATGCATTAGTAGGCTGAATGTAGGCAAGGTATATGACACTATCATGACTGTGTGTGGTATATGCAGCTTTTGACATGGCCATATCCCATCTACACTGGGATTGGAAACAAAGTTAGCTGGCAGAATCATTTTTCAACATGGTTCTACTTAATACACACTGAATTCCTATCTAAACAGGGCCATAGAGCCCTGGAAGTGGACTATGTTTTGTTGGAGACCGAGAAGGTGGTACAGGAACTTACCTGTCTGTGTAAGTTCTCCCATTTCACACAAAGAATGACTGGGGTAACGAGGCAGGCTGCTCAGGGTGCCATCCATTTGGGCTTCAGAGCCTTGGGACATATGCCTAACAAAAGCTTCAAGCTGAGGGTGAGACGGCTTCCTGAAGAGGTAAACCAAAACATGAACACTCCCGTAAGTGCATGCAAAAATAGCTCAGAAAAGTGAAGAGTTCTAATTAGGGTCAGATCACGTAATCTCATGACAAGGAAATATTTCCTGTTGAGAAAACAGCTGCTCTTGGTCAGGGGTTTCCTTAAAAAAATCCAGCCACATAGCTGTGCACTGATATTAAAGAACTGGTGAGGACAAAATAAAGGACTTTAATGTGTCCGAATGTCCAAGGAGAATATCAAAAATTCAATAAAAGTTAATATTCTTCAGTTTAGTAACTTTTGTGGTTACTTGCACGAATCTCATTATAACAATATTGGGAAAAATCCCTTGTGTGGAGGGATTTTTTTTCAGAACCAGAAAGACTACTCCATTTCAACAGCATCGTCTGTAGCCACACGACCTTGGTTTGTGATTTTGTCAGGTCTGATAATCTAAACAGGGCTGACTGGGTCAGTATTTAGATGAGAGATCTTCAGGGAATTCTTAGGTACTATAGTGCAGGAAGTGCTGTTGGCAATGCAGTAAGTCATACTTTTCTCTGAGTCCATTTCTACTCCGTTTCTTAAAGGGCACTGTGCCATTGCTGGAACTGTCTTTAAATGAGAAGTAAAAGCAACTTCCTAACTTCTCCTGGCCATTAAAAACACCATGCTCCTTTTTGTAAGAGTAGAAGAATTATTCCACATGACCTGGCTAAATTAATGGATAATTCATGGGTAACTACCCACCTGCAAATTCACATTCAGCTTGAATTGAATAAGCTATTCCTTGTATCAAATAGTATAGTGTTAATCTGTAACCACTTGCAAGAGTGTTTATAAAAAACTATTCTTGTACATACTTACATGACCTTACAGCTAAATTTTCATTTATATTGTAGTGGCACCCAAAAAGACTAATTGAAATGGGACCCTTTGCGTCAGGCACAGTACAGACATGAGATGACATGCATCTTAATACTCTTGAGCTGACCATTATGGATGAGGCCAAAACAAACCAAGCAGTGTCATAGTAAGATTGAGGGGAAATATTCACAGAATACTCAGTATTTTACCCAGGCAGGCAAACAGACAACAAATATCAAATATTCTCCATAATCTCTCTCTAATCTCTGTCTAGCAGCAGAGTTTGAGAGTGAGTTAGTTCATATAAATTGTGAGTGTTAGTGGCAATATCTAAATTACATATTTACAATTTAATAGAGTGACTAAAAGTCATTTTTTATGACCAATTATCCCTGCAAAGATACCCTGATGCCCTGATCTATATACATGCAGTATGTATTTCACTACTAATAAAACTTTGCACTTCCAAGCCTTTCAAAGTGCTTTATCACCATTAACGAAACATTCATCAATTTCCCTCTGAGACAAGTAGTTTCATTTTACAGGTAGAAAAACTGAGCAGCACAAAGCTTAAGTAAGTTGCCCCTGGATATACAGTCATAACATGGACAACGATCAATATTTAAACATTATACCAACAAATAACATTCTTTCAACAAATAATTTCAGTTATGTGAAAAGTAAATATTTGGCTTCCCTGATACTACGAACAAGAAACACAGCTCTAGCTCTGAAGTAGTCATGTCTTGGCTGTTGCTCCATTTCAAACTTTTGCAATGTCCTGGAATACAGAGCACACCTAGGAACTCACAGTGGCACTAAAATCTCTCATGCATTGCAGCTTCCGAGGTGTCCTCGGCACTGTGGCATGTAACTAATGGACAACTCTATGAGAATGAAACAGAGGGGCAGCAATATGGAGCAAGGAGGTTGATAGATACTGGCTTTTCCTTCTCATCAGTGAAGATGGCTGTAACAGAAAGATGGCTAACCCCATCCTAAAGTTACACCCCATCAGGAGGTGATGGCTACTCCACAGCTGTTCTTTTGGCCTTTCACTGAGACGGCTGGGGAAGTAGTGTGTTTATTTTAAGAAATTAAAACAAGTACACATGCAGTAACAGCAACTGACTGCAAACATTCTCTTATCATACAAGTGTCATGGCTACAACTGTCATGGATATAAGCAAAACGTATCTGAAATTAACACAATAACTGAGAGTTCAAATTAATTGAAGATGTGTCTAAATCCCCTACACTGCTTTGAAAATCTCAACCAAAGTGATTCCATACCACAATCTGAACTCTTATATTATTGCTGTTGGTGGGTTACTTAAGGGGGTATTTGAAGATTAAGCAAGATGATAATAAGGGGAAAAATGAGGAGAGAAGCAAAGGAATAGATTGATTTTTCTGTGTATGGGTGGGAACTTAAAAATGTATGTTCAAATTCATGATAGGACTATATCACATACATACATGTTAAGTCATATATTTAACGCATGCAGAAATAAAAAATATGAAACACACACAAGCTTTGAAAATCATAACAATGGTGTGTCTGCATTCTCATATTCCATTACATACAAGATACACTTCTAAAAGGTATCTAGTCCAGTGTCATTGTATTTCCCCCCTTTTCCCTCCAACTCCTACCCCCCCATCCCTATCCCAACTATTCCAGCTCTAGCCAGCTTACTTAACCATGGAAATCCAAGACTGTTGACATCTCCTCGATATGGCGTTTAGCCATCAATATCAGATATAGCCACCTATTTCTTAATATTGCTTAGAAATAATTAATTTGACTGGGATTTTGGTTTTAAGCAGAACTGACTTTGACTTTATAAAGAGAAATTCTTAAAGGGTCTCTAGTTCTTTTATGAAAAAGTTTATATAGAACTATTAAAAAAAAGACACACCTACACCCTACTGACTTTACAAAACTATACAAAACGGATATGAAAACTTATGTCTATGAACTTTATGCTTTTCTCTGAAAGTTTATCTGATCCACTAGAGGGTGCCACAATGCCATCTGAATAAAAGCATTCTGAAACAAGAAATCTGGCATCAGATTTTCTCAATATAAAGGCAACAGTGCTCACATGGGATCTTCCTAGATGCATAGTTCCAAGGGAGCAGATGTCTTTTGTTAATAAGAATGTATCTAGCATGAAGATACACTAATTGCATTAGCTCTCAGGCAAATCAGTTCACTCAATTGGGATCAAAATGCCCCTTTCTTTTTTGTCTGCAGTCTTAAATAGATTCCCAAAACCACAGTGTTTATTATATTTTTCTTTATAAAGGGATTAGAAAAAAGTTGTTTGTACTTTACTGTAACTATGTAAGTGGAAAATCACAAGCAGTGACAAATTGTGAGAAAAGAAAAAGGGCATAAAGAAAGGAAAAAGACGGTTACTCACCTGTAGTAACTGTTGTTCTTCGAGATGTGTTGCTCCTATCCATTCCAGTTAGGTGTGCGCGCCGCGTGTGCATGGCATCTCGGAACTTTTTTACCCTAGCAACACCGGCGGGCCGGCTGGCGCCCCCTGGAGTGGCGCCGCTATGGTGCTAAATATATACCCCAGCCGGCCCGTCCGCTCCTCAGTTCCTTCTTGCCGGCTACTCCGACAGTGGGGAAGGAGGGCGGGTCTGGAATGGATAGGACCAACACATCTCGAAGAACAACAGTTACTACAGGTGAGTAACCGTCTTTTCTTCTTCGAGTGATTGCTCCTATGCATTCCAGTTAGGTGATTCCCAAGCCTTACCTAGGCGGTGGGGTCGGAGTGAGACGTGGCGGAGTATAACACCGCGGAGCCGAAGGCTGCGTTGTCTCGAGACTGCTGCACCAACGCGTAATGGGAGGCGAAGGTGTGGACCGAAGACCAGGTGGCCGCTCGACAGATGTCCTGGATCGGAACGTTGGCCAGGAAGGCAACAGACGAGGCATGCGCCCTCGTCGAGTGTGCAGTGACGCGGCCTGGTGGTACGCGAGCCAGCTCATAGCAGGTCCGGATACACGCTGTAACCCATGAGGAAATCCGCTGGGCGGATATCAGCTCTCCCTTCATGCGGTCAGCAACCGCTACGAACAGCTGGGGCGAACGCCGGAAGGGCTTAGTCCGCTCGATGTAGAAAGTGAGCGCTCTGCGGACGTCGAGGGTATGCAGCTGCTGTTCCCGAGGCGAGGCATGTGGCTTCGGGTAGAACACCGGGAGGAAGATCTCCTGGTTGAGATGGAAAGCTGACACTACCTTCGGGAGGAAGGCCGGATGAGGGCGAAGCTGCACCTTGTCCCCATGAAAGACCGTGTATGGCGGGTTGACCGTTAGAGCGCGAAGCTCCGAGACTCGTCTCGCTGATGTAATAGCGATGAGGAAGGGCCGTCTTCCAAGAGAGGTATAGCAGGGAGCACGTGCTAAGGGCTCGAAAGGAGGACCCATCAGTTTGGCCAAGACGAGATTCAAATCCCAGGTCGGGCCGGGCGCCGCACCGGCGGGGTACAAGCGGTCCAGGCCCTTGAGGAAGCGGGGAAACCATCGGGTTCGAGAAGATGGAGCGCCCTTCCACGGAGGGAAGAAAGGCAGATACCGCTGCCAGGTGGACTCTCAAGGAGGAGACCGCCAGACCTTGCTCCTTAAGGCGCCAGAGGTAGTCCAGGATGGTAGGGACCGGGACCAGGAATGGATTAAGACCTCGATGATCACACCAGAGTTCAAATCTCTTCCACTTCGCCAGGTAAGTGGAGCGAGTGGAAGGCTTTCTGCTCTCGAGCAGGACTTGTTGAACTGCAGCAGAACAGCCTCTCTCCGCGTGAGTCAGCCACTCAGGTACCAAGCTGTCAGATGGAGGGACTGCAGGTTGGGTGGTGGAGTCTTGCCGAAGTCCTGGGTGATGAGGTCGGCGACAACGGGAGGGGGATGGGTTCCCGAACGGAGAGCTCGAGCAGCAGGGTATACCAGTGCTGCCTCGGCCAGGCCGGCGCGATCAGAATGACGTGAGCTCTGTCCCTCCGAAGCTTCAGGAGCACTCGGTGCACGAGCGGGAACGGAGGGAAGGCGTAGAGGAGGCGATCCGTCCAGGGGTAAAGGAAGGCGTCCGACAGGGAGCCCGGCGAGCGACCCTGGAACGAGCAAAACAGGTGGCACTTCCTGTTCTCCTTGGAGGCAAATAGGTCTACTTGGGGAAACCCCCACCTCCGGAAGATTGTGTGGGCGACGTCTGGACGGAGGGACCACTCGTGGGAGAGGAACGACCTGCTGAGATGGTCGGCCAGCGTGTTCTGCACTCCCGGAAGAAAGGACGCTTCCAGGTGAATGGAGTGGGTCACGCAGAAGTCCCACAGGAGCATCGCTTCCTTGCAGAGGAGGGAGGAGCGGGCTCCGCCCTGCTTGTTTACGTAGAACATCGCGGTGGTGTTGTCCGTAAACACTGTCGCACAACGGCCTTGCAGGTGGGTGCAGAAGGTGCGACAGGCCAGGCGGATGGCGCGCAGCTCGCGAACATTGATGTGGAGGGCGAGCTCCTGTGCCGACCACTGGCCCTGCGTGTGGAGATCGCCCAGGTGGGCCCCCCAACCGAGTGCTGAGGCATCCGTGGTCAGAGTGACGGACGGCCGAGGAGGGCGGAACGGAACTCCGGCACACACGACTTCCGGGTCGAGCCACCAGTTGAGGGACTCGAGGGTCGTCCTGGTGACCGTGACCACCATGTCGATGGGGTCTCGGTGTGGCCGGTACACCGATGCGATCCACGACTGGAACGGACGAAGGTGGAGTCGCGCGTACGCGGTGACATACGTGCACGAGGCCATGTGGCCTAGGAGGCGGAGGCAGGAGCGCACCGTCGTGGTAGGGAAGGCGACGAGGTCCCGGATGATGGAGACCATCGACTGGTGCCGAGCGCGAGGGAGGCAGGCTCTGGCCAGTGTGGAGTCGAGGACCGCTCCGATGAACTCCACCCGCTGCGTCGGAATCAAAGTGGACTTCTCGGTGTTGATGAGAAGGCCGAGTTCCTGAAAGAGAGACAGGATTTCTGCCATGTGGTCCATCACAAGTTGCCGGGACTGACCTCGAACCAGCCAGTCGTCGAGATATGGGTAAACGTGCATCTGACGACGATGGAGGGCTGCGGCGACTACCGCCATGCACTTGGTAAACACCCTCGGGGCGGTGGAAAGTCCGAACGGCAACACTGCAAACTGGTAGTGGGTGTCGTTGACCAGAAACCAAAGGTAACGACGATGGGGAGGGTAGATCGCGACATGGAAGTATGCGTCCTTCATGTCGAGGGCGGCAAACCAGTCTCCCGGATCCAGAGAGGGAATGATGGTCCCCAAAGTGACCATGCGAAACTTGGGCTTGAGCAGGTACTTGTTCAGCTCGCGAAGGTCCAGGATAGGACGCAGCCCGCCTTTCGCCTTGGGGATGAGAAAATAACGGGAATAGAATCCCCTGCCCCGCCTGTCTTGAGGCACTGCTTCTATGGCACCCACGCTCAACAGAGTCTGGACCTCTTGTACGAGGACTTGCTCGTGAGAGGGGTCCCTGAAGAGGACAGGGAGGGTGGGTGGGAAGGAGGGGGCGAAACAAATTGCAGGCGGTATCCCGACTGGACTGTTTGGAGCACCCAGTTGTCCGTTGTTAATCGGGACCACGCCGAAAAGAAATGGGATAGGCGGTTGAAAAACAGAGGGGAAGGATCCGGAAGGGAGAGTGATGGGCCGCCCTCGAGCGTCCCATCAAAAGGCCTGTTTAGCCCCCTGCGGGGCCTTCGAAGCGGCCTGGCCCTGGTTGCGGCGGTTGCCGGATGGACGACGGCGATTTTGGGCCGGATGTCGGCTGTTGTAAGGGCGATACCGGGACTGGTAGGCCGGTCGGGAGGGCTGTGGACGGAATGGCCTACGCTGCGTCGCTGGCATATGCATGCCTAACGTGCGTATCGCGATACGGCCGTCCTTTAAAGTTTGGATCCTAGAATCCGTCTTCTCAGAGAACAGCCCTTTAGTATCAAAGGGAAGGTCCTGTAACGTATATTGGACCTCCGGCGGCAGAGTGGAAGACTGTAGCCAGGCAATACGCCGCATCGTGACCCCGGAGGCCAAGGTCCTCACACCCGAGTCCGCAGCGTCGAGGGCAGCTGAAATTGAGGATCTAGACGACCTCCTTCCCTCCTCCAACATGGCCGTGAATTCCTGTCGGGAGGCTGTCGGCAGGAGCTCGGTAAATTTCGCCAGGGACGTCAGGATGTCGAAGACGTACCTGGCGAGGAGGACCATTTGGTTGGCAATCCTCATTTGCAGGCCTCCTGCAGAATAGACCTTCCGGCCTAGCAGGTCCATACGCTTTGCGTCCTTTGACTTAGGTGCCGCAGCCGGTTGACAGTGCCGCTCCCTGTCATTAACCTACTGGACTACCAGGGAGTCCGGGGTCGGATGTATATACAAGTATTCATAGCCCGTGGGAGGGACAGAGTACGTTCGCTCAACACCACGGGCTGTAGGGGGCACGGACGCCGGCGTCTGCCAGATAGTGGTGGCGTTCTTCTGCACCGTCCGTACAAACGGCAGTGCAACTCGCACCGGCATGTCAGCCTCCACCACGTTGGTGATAGGGTCCTCGTCCTCGTGCACTTTCTCTATGGGCAAGGCCATCGCCGTTGCCACACGACGAAGGAGGTCCTGGTGAGCTCTCACATCAATAGGGGGAGGCTCCTTAGTTGCTGCACCGGCCACCGCCTCATCAGGCGAGGACGAGGAGGACAACCCCTGGACCACCGTCTCCGAAGATGGGTTCGCCACCTGCCCGTCGGGGGGTGCGGGCTGCGCGTGGTCTTGGGACTCCGATGCTACAGCATCCGCCGCTGGAGTCGAAGGGGCCGGTCTGGACACCGTCGCCTCTGGGACTTTGCGCTCTGACGCGGGGGGCCTCGGTGGAAAAGGCACCCCCTGGGCCTCGTACTGGCCCCATGGAACCCAAAAGCCCCACGGTTGTGCCCCTTGAGGATGGTCTCGTGGGGTGGGCGGCAGGAGTCCGTATCCGTCCGCGCCGGAAGCGACCGACGCGGGTAGAGAAGACCACGGCGGTGCCGAAGCGCTGGCAGAGTGCGCTGCCGAATGGGGCAGTCCGTCCCCGGATGGCAAAGAAGCGCGAGGTTGCTCCCGTCGGTACCGGGAAGGCGACCGGGAGTGACGTCCGCCACGGTGCCGGGAGCTCGACCGGTGCCGGGAGCTCGACCGGTGCTGGGAGCTCGACCGGGATTGAGATCGACGGTGCCACGAACGTCCGCGCGAG